>NC_138888.1:22067352-22497303 GCF_965194825.1 Balaenoptera physalus
GTGGTGTCCAACGGAACTCTGCAGCGATGGGACTGCCCTATATCTGCACTGGCCACAGGGTAGCTACTAACCCCATGTGGCTTTGGAGCACTTGAAATGTGGCTGGTGCACCTGAGGGACTAAATGTTTAATTTTATTTAATGTTAATTTTAAATTAAATTTAAACAGCTACCTGTGGTTATCACATTGGACACTACAACCAGAGGAAAGATGTGTCTAGCTAACCCAGTATGGCGATTTGGGGTGGTCATTTTGATTACAAATCAAAGAGACTTTGATTATTTTTCAACATAATTTGTCATAAATGCTAGTGCTGCTGGAGCAGTCGTGAGAATGCTAAAATACAGTGACTCTTTATTAAGAAATAATGACTGGTTAGTTAAATTAGTCACACACTCTTGTGCATACGTGTATGCTCACATGTGGCCACGCGCACACAGGTGCGTGCACACACACACAAACACACACACACACACATCTTCCCCCTGGCTTCTTGAAATGGAGGGAGGGAGAAACATAATGTTTTTGAATGGCTTGCTGTTCTGAAGGACAGGTGATGAACTAATTACCCTTCTACCTGGGGCAGTGTCAGGCCGGGTGGAGAATCTCTGATGGAAGGAAAGGACCAGTTCTGGAAAGGGCCTCAGATGATTCTTAGTTTCCTCATCTATAGACTGGGCATAACAATACCTCCTCTGTCTGCCTCAAAAGATATGTATTTGTAAAAGCTCATTTTCAAGGTTCGCCCAAACAATGTCTAAGGTTTTGCTAACCCTTCATCTGGGCATTTCTCTGTGTCAGCAAGACATATGATGATACGTATTTTCTTCTTGATCTTAAGTGCCCTCTGGCAACCCCTACACCTCTTCAGAGGCTTGCGCTTGAAAATCTCTCCTTTTCAGTTCTGCCCCACGCTTGTCTTGGAAGTCTTCCTTTATGGGTTCCAGTGGTACTCTGCTCAGTCCTGGACTCGGCCCCTCTCAATGTTCATTTACCCACCGTACAGCGGAGTGCTGCTGGGCCCCCATCAGCTCCCCCTGAATGCTGCGTGTGTCTGTTTTAAAGCTTTTTCATTTGTCTATGTTTTGTCTTCCTGGTCAGAATAGAAGCTTCCTGGGCAGCGACAGCTTTTCAACGTTATTTTTTTAAAACTTTTTAAACTTAATTTTATCCAGTGCTTTGCAGAGGGTGGCACTCGGTAATGATAGTGAAATAAGGACTTGGGTCTTTAAGCTCAGCCTGACATCTTCAATGAGCACTCTTTGATTATTCAGATCAGTGGTTTCAAGCTTTATCATGCTCAACAGGCTCCCGAGGTGCTTTAAAAAAGTTCAAGTTCTTAGGCTCTATAAATATGATTCACTAGGTCTGAGGAGGAGCATAGGAAACCTGAATTTTAAGAAGCAAATCAGGTAACTCTGATGCAGGTGATTTGAGGACTGCTCTTTGAGAAACATAGTCTATATGTTATGATACCATAGTCTATATGTTATGATACCATTTCCAAGTACTCTGCTTAAAGAAACCTTTTCTGACAGCAAATATATTTCTTTTAAGCAGAAGTGTGGGGTTTTTAATGTTTTTGTAATTTTTTTAGAAGGGGATGGGAGAAGAGGTGGGAAATTTTGTGGGTAGAACATTTGCTTAAACTGTCTTCTCAAATGCCTGTCTGGGTCAATGAGATAATAGAAATATCACATCAGAAAGAACGCCACAATTTCATCAAACCACAGTGATATAAAACACTTAATAAGCCATCACTTGGAGCTTATTTGTCCTTATTTTAGTCTCAGTTTTCACTGGCTCAATGATCCAGTCTTCTAGAGATGATGAAGAGCTGTACATTAGAGGGAAGGAGAAGAGTGTCGCTGGTAAAGGATGGCACACTGATTGCAAGAGTGATAGCGGGCAGCCTGAAAGTGAAGAAGGAAATAGACAAACTATAGAGATCAGACATAAGCTCTTAAAAAGGCAAACAAAATGTAGGCCAAGGGGGAAGCCGAAGAGTGAAGGAGTAAGCAAATGCATGTATCTCAGTAGCTTGAGGAGGCATTACTGAGTTACCCCAGTTTACAGTAACTGTTTGTTGATCTTTCTTCTTAGAATCTGAGTTCTACCAGGGCTGAGACCATGCTTATCCCATCTGGTACTGCATTTCCAGGGCTTAATGTATTCCTTGTCTTATAGAAGAGTCTCCATAAGTGTTTGTGTGTGTGTGTGCATATATAAGATTTGCTATAGTAATCTATGCTCATGATAATGGCGCTAGTATTTTTCTAATAAATCAATATAAATAAATACGTAGGTTTTCTGGGTGATCTGTGTTCATGATAATGACCCTGAGAATTTTTTGGCTGAAAGCCAAGTACTTTTAACCTTTTCAATATATATTTTAAAAAAATCTCAAAAATTTTTGGTATGTGAAGGCTTATTCTACATCCTTAGTGTGTAATTCATTCCCCAGCTCTGTACTCTTTAATATTGTTGCCCTTTCCTCTGCCCTGTTCATATTTAAATTGTCTTAAAATGCATGGGGTTTATTTTTCAGATTATAAATGCTCATATGTGTAGATATATACTAAAATATTTTGAATCATCAACCAGTGTACACTATACCAATGCCACATGAACACAGCATATTTTAAAGTCTTCAAAAATATTCAGATAGATTTATGTATATAGATAGAAATCTGTATATACCAATTTGAAGATGTCTCTTTTTATATAGTTAATGCCAAATCATATTTTATATGGCTAATTATCCTTTGATATATCATGATGGTTTCCCTGGAGCATGACAAATCTATTAAAATAGATATTTTAGCATGCATACTAATTCAGAAAACATATATTATGCGCTAGGCAAAAACAGGGGCTCCATATAGTAGAGAAAACCATATTTAGATCCCTCCGAGATGGTATAGCTGCTCTCCAGGTGTTTCTCATTTGTGTTTAAACTTGCTCTTTAGTAGGTTTTTGTTAACTGAAAAAGGAAAATTATTTCTTGATACTATATAAAGCAGGTTAAATTGTGCTGGCTTACTTTGTGTTTTGTTTCAAAACTGTGTTTTTAATTGGTCGTGTAGAATTGGGAATTCATTTTCTCAGAAGGTTGTGTCTTACTGGGAGGAGGAAGAGGTGAAGAGGAAATTCTCTTTTCCCATAAGTACATGTTTGGTCTTAGGCAAAATTTTGAAATAAGGAGAAGTGTGACTCTGAGAGTGACATCCTGCCACTTAGCACCCCCTCCAACCTAGTGGGCCTGAGGGCATCAGGTTATCAAAATTAAGTCCTATGTTTTCTATTGCTGTATTCCTTTCCAGTCTAAACTACTCCAACATTTCTAGTTCCTGAATCATCTGTTTCCATTCCAACCAAAAGTCCCAGCCAACAGTTATTTAAGTACCTGTCCTGATTTGGGCAATGGGCTTGGAACTGTGTAGAAAGAAAGGTGAATCCTATGCTATTTACATTTTCAGGGAGTATACATACAATCTAGGATTGCTTATAAGACATGCATAACTAACTCATTACACTAGAAGACAGAATATGCATAAAAGAGGCATAAACCAAATGAAATGAAAGTTCAAAGAAAAAGATTACAACCAATTGTGGGAACTGGGAAAGGTTTTACGGACTTTGAAGAATGTTTAGCATCTTAAAAGCAGAGATGCGGTTGAAAGATGGCATTCCAGGTGGAGAGAGTGTTACAGGTGAAAGTAGGAGCACCCCATTTGGCTGCCTAAGAGTTGAATATTGCAAAACTTTTGAAGGCACCATTCACATAGACTGTGATGTAAATGGTGCCCCCTGTAGTTGTTCAGCATGGTGGCCGTGAGTGAAAGCCAGGAGGCAAGAAGTGTGCAAGGATAGGATCAGAGAATCGTAAGGAGTATATAGCCTGGACGATATTGTGATGGATCTTTAATGAAAGAGTGAAGTTGTTTTACCCCTTTCACTGTGAGCGAAAAGGTCTTAAAACCTTCTCAAACTCTAAGATTCTATGATTTCTCTAATTCAGTTGGTAAGAGGGGCTGAGGAAGATTTTTGAGCAATGGAGTGGCTCAGATTTTCAGAAGATGAGTATATATATATATATATATATATATATATATATGGTGAAATGAACTGAGAAGTTACTAGACTTCAGGTGTGTATAAAGTGATTCTGCCGTCTAAGTGATGCTGGAGTAATACATCAAACTGGGGCTCTGAGGGGTCACAAGATTATTCCCAAACCAGCCCACCCTTAACTTTGATACATCTTTACTTCTTCCATATCACACTAAGACTTCATTTTTTTGATCTCTCATTTGGCATCCTTATTAATAAGCTTTGCTAGACTTTCAACTTCTGTATTTCTTTCACCATTTATGTCTTGTCTTGTCTTTCTGTATATCATGTACCCTCTGCCTGCACTTTTGGAAATAGACCTTTCTGAGTTGGTCCTAGGCTTGGACTCTGTCCTGTGAACTGCCTTAGTGGGCAGCCTCTTGATCACAGCTGTTTGTTTCTGGATTTCGATTCCCTTCTTTAGCTCCAGCTCCATGAATCAGGAGCCCAAGAAGGAGGCCTGTTATTAGGCTGTTGGAATAGGAGAGGGACAGAGTCATCAGGCTGAAACTACAGGCGTGAACATGGAAAGTAATTCATTAATTCATCAAATGTTTATTGAGCCCTCTTGAGGGTAAGCACCGGCCTTGTGTGGCTTCCCTGGCTGGTCCTGCTTTCATTTCTTTGACCCTTCCTCCCTTCCAATGCTCTAAGAAGTTTAAGATTTTTTTCACAACAGCTGAGTCTCTCTGGGAGTATCAGCAAGAACTCTGGTAGTGTTAGAAGGCAACAACCCGGGGACAGCGGCAGCTGGTTTTATTTTTGGTTTTCCTCAGTCAGGTGTTTGTAAGTTGAGAACTGCCTGTATTCAAACAACGTGATTTGGTAGCATGTCATGAACTCCCGTAGAAATAATGGATGTGGTACAGTTAAAAGGATAACAGTGAGCCATTCCTAACATCACAAGCTATACAGTAAATGTTTACAGACCTGGGTGTGGATTAATGGCTCTGAGGACACGGATATGCTGTAGATCCTTCACAGTCTCATTTTGTGTAAAATTTGAGTCTTGCTTTGGGTACAGAGATCCGGCCGTTGGTGAACTTGCCTGGGGAATAGTCATTGTCTCATGGTAGGTACTGGTTGATGCATTTGGGAGATTTTATTTAGGAACTCATTAGATTACTGCATTCATTTGTTCTAGTCAAGTTTAAAATTTTATCCCTCATGCGCTATTATGAAACAAATAAATAAAAGATATAACTATCCAATCACCTTTTACGATCTATCAATCTGATTTTTAATTTTTCCTTGTATACTCCTGATCTTTGCTCATAGTCACACATTTGAAATAGTTATAATCATGATATTGATATAGCCCTTATTTTCAAAACCATATTTTCATAAACACTTTCCATTTTGCTAATTTCTGTACTCTAATTTTAATAGTTATATAATTTTGATTTATTTTAATGGTCACAGTTTTCTTAAAATTCTCTTATTTGTGAATATTCAGATTTTCTCCTGTGGGATTGTTTGCTAAAGGGTTTGAATATTTTTAGTATACATGGTCCCTATTTTTAGGTCACTTCCCATTTTCATCATAACAGTGCCAAAGTGAAAATCTTCCCTGCATTGTTGTTTTGGTTTGTATTTCTTTAATAATTAGTGAGCTTCCTTTTTAATTATATTTCTTTTCTGAATTGGCTTGTCATATTTTCTACTTTATTTCCTAGCTATTTTTGAAAAATAAATTTCTATGAGCTCTTTACATATTATAAATATTAATTCTTATTACTTATACTTGGTTCTAATATTTCGCAATGGGATTTAATTTTGTTTTGTTATTTTGTAAGTTTAACAATTTTAGCTTAGTTTTATCTGGTGTATCTATTTCTGATTAGTATTTGATGAATGCTTTCAAAGTTTTTAAAAAATTATAGTCATAAAGGTAGTGCAGTTCTCTGCTTATTATTCATGTTGCTTCTTGGTCTACTGTCAAGTGTATTGGATTCTTAAAGACATGTATATTCTAGAATCATGGAATGATCAAGCCAGAGGGAAATTATCAGCTTATATTTTTAATATTAAGAGGATCTAACAAATAATATTTCCCATATCTACAGATAAATGTAGATTTCCAGATGAGAGTTTAGAAAGTAGATGAAAATTACATTTAAGACCTGAATACAGTGAAGCTGGTTGGTAAATTAAGAAATATATTTAACTTCAGAGTTTAATAACGAAAAATTGTATCATGTTTATAAAACACTTTAAAAACACTGTTTGAAAATCAATTTTTCCATGTGTTTTTGAGCATTTATGACACTGCTTTCCAGTGTCCTAACTTTAAAATTTAAATATAATTTCAGAAATGTGGCTTCAAATCATTGGTCATTTGCAAAAATCACTTTAGTGGCCTCTTATTGATTATCTAAACTGCGTCTTGTTGTTGCTTTTCTTCTTCTGAGGCTCAGATTCTATTATGTAACTGGGGTATACTTTTGGAATTTATAAAGCACTTCAACATTTTCTTTTTATTGGTTTAATTGATCTTATAATCATTTAAAAATAACCTCAGTTACCTGATAAATATTTAGTTTATTGGTAATAGTTGAGCAGTTTTATTTCTCAACTGATTTAGAAATAGGAGTTCAATATATCTTCCAGTATTTCATTACAGGGAGGAAGAATTTAAAAAGCTAATGAAAGACTGTTTCCTTTAAGTAATTTTAGAAGATAAATTGCTATATCAAAAATATAAATGGGTAAACAAAATCATCAAAACAGTAGTTAGGTTGGTTTTAATACATCACAGAGGAGGAGGAGTCATGCCAGTTGTGTGCTTATGACATATCAGCATACTCTTACCCTGGGTCAATAGATATGAAAACCACAGTTTGCTCATGGTTACTTAACTGATAAATTATGGTGTGGGATATGAAATTGAACCAATTCAATTAGGAAGGCTCAGAATGAAGTTTGAGGCAAGTTAGGATTGACAGATGAGAGCAAATGAATAATAAACTATTCTTACAGACTATTATAGGTTCGGTTTTACATTTTTAATATCTTCAGTATTGGTAAAGATGTTCTTGCATGTGGGACTTTTTCTTTTGAGGGGTAAGAAAGGGCAATTTATCTTCTTTGATCACATGATCAATTTCATTGAGCTGCTTTATTTTCACTCAGAAAGAGGATAGGAACTAATATCCATAATGAGTTACTGTTTAGACCTAAGTACACTAAAGGGAAATTTGTCAGTTCTGATAGTGTTTGGAATGGAATATGACATTCATCTCTGATTCTGCACCTACTGTATTTTCTCATAGGTTTTATTTTTTCATTTCAAGTTTGCTGTCCCATTGTTCATGCTGAACAACAGATTTATAGAATCATAGCTAATATATTATTGAAGGAAAGTATATGTGACACTGTGACCTTTTGACTCTAGTATTGTTTTCAAGTGTTATTTACTAAGTTTTCCATGAAATGATTTTTAAGGAGAATCAAAGGGATTCTCTGGCATAAAAGGGATTGATAAATCATATTTGGGAATGATGTTATAATGATTTCCATTATAACAAATGGAAAACAAAACAAATGGAAACAAAAGAACATGTGTCTTCAAACTCATCTACTTCCTACTCATCTATTTCCTTCTTCCTCATTTGGAGGTTCTTGTCAAATATACTAGTTGAAATCCAGGCAGGGCGAATTGATATCGTAAGTCTTAAAAGTACGAGAAGCTCGTGTTTTGTATTGATACAAGCTCTTATATTTATATTTAGTCTTCAGTGAGTGAGCTTGTACATCCTGCTCAGTTCTTTTCTCTGTCCTCATTCCCCAATACCAGGTTGCCATTCTGTCTCCTTATAATATAACAAAATGACCAATCAGTGTTAGGACACTTTGAGTGAAAGAGATGCTCAGAGACTTATTTAAGCAGCAAATTGTCACAGAGATGTGGTTTAGTTTTGGCTATTTTTTACTTTATTTTGGTGGAATAATCAGCAAGAAAACAAGAGAGGAGTGAAATAGAGGAATATTGCGGACTTCAAGAAGGCATTGTTGGTTGATAAGAACTTTCTTGACAAACGAGCCCTAAAGTGTACCCCCATCGTGGCGATTTGTTTTGTTCTCTTATATGAATTTTTAAAAAATTAATTAATTAATTAATTAATTTTTTTTAGCTGTGTTGGGGCTTCGTTTCTGTACGAGGGCTTTCTCTAGTTGCAGCGAGCGGGGGCCACTCTTCATCGCGGTGCGCGGGCCTCTCACTATCGCGGCCTCTCTTGTTGCGGAGCACGGGCTCCAGACGCGCAGGCTCAGTAATTGTGGCTCACGGGCCTAGTTAAAAAATATTATATTTTCACATCATTGTTTGCATTGCCTTCAAAGGATGATTACAGCATTTGTTCAGGGTATAGTGCTTATGGTTCAACAGCCCAAAGTCTTAAATCTTGTACCCGGGTAGGTGCTGTGTTGTACAGTAGTAATTCTGTAAATTATTTACAATAAAGGGGGAAACACTGGAGAAAAGATCTATCTGTGTACTGCTCCCAGTTCTACAACAAGGGAATACTGTTAAAGTTCCAAAGTAGCTTCAGTAGTTCAGTAGTTGAGCTATTCCATCCCCCCTCCCCCCTCTCCAACATCCTGTTTCATCGCAAATATTTATCATTTTATTCATCGGTTCTCCACCCGCCTTGTGGGCTGTTGTGCTTGCTGTCACCCGGCCAAGAGGCTGGGGAATGCCTATCCACAGGCAGCGCGGGGTGTCTGGCTAGGATGCTCACCAGGTCCTGTAACTGGCTAACACTGAATGGTCGTCACTGTTGTGCCATTGAAATCCATGTAGAGTCAGCCTATTTAAATAATTACCAGAATCACCAATAGCAGGCATGTTGTTGCTAGTCATAGTGAAAATATACATACTATTTGCGGTGAGAAAAAAACTGAAGTCTACAGCATTTGGAGATGTCATTCTGACGTGTTATGGAAGCATTAAAATTAAAGAAAAAGAAAAATGACTATTTAAACAAAATTACTGCCTAAAAACACTAGTCTGTTTGACTGCTTGGTTAACAGTTTAAAAGACTTGTCTGGTTTTCCTGAAAAGTTCATTTAGTATTAATTGGCTACTCACTTTAAAAATATTAAATATAAACTAACACAAAATACAGTATGATAGATAATAACATACTTAGCACAACCACGGCATACCCCACTTGTTTCAGAAGGGATGGATATTTTTGAAGAGTATTGGCCAGGAATTTTGTAGACTGGAGTTATGGGTTTTGGGGAAGAAGACCAGAGAAGGTGCCCTTCTCATTGCATTATATTATGGGGTGTGTCCTGTCAACATAACTGATCACCGTGATATTAACCTTGATCACTTGGTTAAGGTAGAGTCTGCTAGGGTTTCCACTGTAAAGTTACTACTTTTCTCTTTCCATGTTCTGTTCATTGGAAGTCAGCCCACACTGAAAGGGAGAATAATTAAGCTTTACCCCTTGGAGAGAGGGAGTATCTACATGATTTATTTATTTTGGTATGGACTCATAAATATTTATTATTTTATTCTTTCGTTTATCATCCAGTGCTAATCACTCTTTATTTTGTTGCTCATAAGCTTATTTTAAACTTTTAAAATTGTATTTTGCTTAGCCATCTGGTATTCTGTGTAGCTTGGTGCCGCATGCATCACCCGCCTTTTTGGCCTGTCCCACCTCCACGTGTTTATGTTCTTTCTTCAAACCAAGTGATTTGGTTTTGCAGCTTTGGTTAGCGCTTAAGGTCATTTTCATAGTCAAGTCTTAATGTATGCGCTGTGGGAGGAGAGGTCATAACACAAAGCTTCTTGTCAGCAGATTGGCAAACTTACCTGAGAAACTGAGACTCAAGATTGTGAGAATGTGTGACTAGGACCGAAAGCAGATTTCCAGGTAGGAAATCAAAATGATTTTCTTTAATTCCTTTGCACTTGATTTTGTAGACGTCAAATCACCATTTCTTGTGAGATGCAAAATTCCAAAAGGAGGGGTGGCATAAATACTGGGGTTGCATTAGCAAATCACGTTGTGTTCCTCTTTTAGATTCTTTTCAAGATTCTTTTATTTGATTTTTAAACAGTAAGGTAATAGCTGAGCTTTGAAATGAAACCCAAAGGGAACTTGCAGAAGTCTATCTGTATTTGCAAAATTATTATAGATATGATTTTGAACGTTGAGGCCTATTGAGAAGTACCCATCAGAGTAGAAATAATATTCAGATTTTTCATGCTAGAAAACAGCTGTGGTTACAGGATGATTTATGTGTTTCACAGAAAATTTACTAAATACAGATTGATTTCTATTTGGCATTTCTCATCAACTCCCCTAAGATGTGATAAGGTCATAAACTCTGTTAGAAAGGAGGGGCTCAGGGAGAGGAAGCTCCCAGATCGCATATGTGCTCGAGTTTCTGTCTACTGATGTTACAAAAACAAGCATCAGTTTGCCACTGTGGCAGTCTTACAAAGAGTAAGTTAAAAAAAAATCGAGTTCATGTGAACACGAAGACAAGCAACTGAAAATCTGGAATACAACTAGAATTAACATCATGCAGTGATTCTTACCTTTGCTGTTGGAAGTATAAAAGCAGCGTGATCCCTCCAGCTAAACTACAGAGATTTCAGCTCCATGGGAACATGAAGAACCTATCTGTCAGAGGGTGTGTGTACACAAATGCATTCAAAGCACGGGGGTGGGAGTGAGTTTGGGGCGGGCACGGCGGCCGGGGCACGGGGACCAACCCTCCAAGTCTTGCCCACGCATTTTTATGTGTGTATTATAATAACGCCTTTGTGCAAGGAGGCTAGATAGAACTTCATGTCCGCTGCCCTCTGGACTTTTACATGATCTAGCTGCCATCACCCACCTCCCTTGTCTCTTCAGAAAGGAAGCAAGAAAAGGCAATTAAAGAATACTGCTGGGAGGGAAATGCTCCTCCCCCTTTTTCTTTTTGGAATGTCAACAGAGTTATGGCTTTTCTGTGTGTCTCTAGGGGTATTTGGCTGCTTCTGTCCACCGTCTTTTTCTAGGGAGAGCCTTTGAATTGCAGTCTTCACGTAGTGGGGGGCTCCTGAAAGCTGTAATCAGCTTCCTCATTTGTGGGGAGGAGTGCTTTCTGGTGGTCATCTGGTGTCCTGCCTTCTACTTAAGGCCCCGGGGGTGGCGTGGAGTGATTGGTGAATTAAGTATCCCTGCCCACCATTACTTGGCCTCTGTCTCAACTCTGAAACTTCAAGTCCCTTACCGAACTTGTGCCTCACAGCCACGCTCATCTCCGTCAATCCCACCAATCCTTTGGTTAGTTTCTTCACTTGAAGAGATAACTTCACAACCCGACTATTTATTATTTGTCCATGTCCCTGTCCTGTATTTCGGGAATGACAGAAAAATCTGGAAAATGTTTATTTTTGCTGTGCTTCAATTTAGCTGATCCATGGGATAAATCAAATGTCCTGCTCTATCTTGGTTAGCTCTGAGAATAATCTCTAATAAGTCTTAGACCATTTTTGTACCACTTAAAATTTGAGGTTGAATTTGGATGGCTCTCTGCACTAGGTTCAGAGATACAAATGTTTACTCTTTTCCTTTCATTCCTAAATGTTATGCCTGCCCAACCTCATGGATGGCTCTGTGGTGGTAGAAGGAAATTATTGATGAGAGGCCTGAGGATTTTATGTGCCTGAGGGCATAATAGCTAAATGTTTTCAACTTACACTTTGGGCCACACTCATCATTTCTTCACCCAAAGAAATGATCTATTTCCCCCATTGTTTCTGCTTGAAACATTCTTTCTGGCTTTACTCTTAAAAATAAATGATCTGCAACTAATACGACATATACCCACATACCATCAGTTTTATTTATTAATTAATTTATGACTTTACTATTTTTGACTTACTTTTGTGTGCTGGCCTGAGCATGCGAAACACAACTGGCAAGTGTCTGAGCTAATGTTCTAGAAGTAAAGTGCAGACTGCAAAATATTGCAATGCGTTGAAATGGGCTGTGAGAGAAAATACACAAAGCCTAGCTGTGACATAACAGGGAATCAAGCTCTGCCGAGGGGCTTGACAGAGGAGTAAATGCCAGAGCTGCATCTCGCAAGCTGCATTGCAGTCTGTCTGGAAGGCAGCACAAGGAAAGGCATTCCAGGAAGACAGAGCCCTGGCATGCGAAGACCCAAAGACATAAAACCAACAAGTCAATCTTCATATGGCTGGATTACAGAGTATAGGGAGAGGAGGAGTGGATGTCACGAGGGAAGGATCTGGAATGCTTGGCAGGAACCAGGTCAAGGAAGGTATGCCATGCTTTATGTTGGAGCTCTATCCTGTAGGCAAGGAGGAGAGACACGTTCAGATTTGCATTTTACCAAGAGCTCTCAGGCAGCATCACGAGAATGAATTAGCGGGACCCAAGCCTGCATTGGAAGACATAGTTTACAGACAGTTACAGTAATCTTCAAAAGAAAAAACTGGAGACCTGAACTCATGCTAGGATATTCAGAATAGTGAGCACAGGATGGATTTTCAAGTCTGGGAAACAGTACTAGTGACTGAGTCAGTGTAAAGGATGAGGGAAAGAGAAGGCAGTTCTCAGGACTCTAGCTGGACCACAAGGTGCATAGTGATGACATTGCCCGGGATGAGAAATACAGAAGGATGAGCAGGCCTTTGAGAAAAGCAGTGACCTGCACTTTAAACTTGTTGTATCTATCGTCATGTGTGGTCTATGGAAGGATCGCTGGTTTGGGGATCAGAAAGAACCTGAGTTTCAATTTTACTTCTCCAATTTATCACCTGTGTAGTTTTAGGTAAGTTACGTAACCTCTGGGGTCCTTAAGTTTCCTGGTCTGTTAAGTGGGCGCTAGTAGTTACTAGCTTGAAGCCCATTGGTGAGGGAGAAGAGAGATAATCTACGTAAAGCTCCTGACTCAAAGCTAGTTTTTAAATAAAGGGCGGATTATTATCTCTGCTATGGTCTGTAGGCAGATCTTGAAACCTGGAGCCTAGAGGGGAGGCTGAAAATGCGGCCTTCAGAGTCAAGAGCATAGGCAAGAACAGAATTTATCAGGGGCCAAGGCAGCCTGCCCATTCATTTGTCCAGAATCAGTTGTTCAGAGCGGGTGTGTGTCAAGTTCTGTGCAAGAACTAGGGAGGTTAAGACGAAAAAGACTGTCTCTGGCCTCAAGGATCTTAGAGTCTATAAGGGTGACACAGGGAAGGGAATCAAGAGTGTTTTGAATAAGAAGAGGATCAGGACAAATCAATATATCCAGATTTTAAAAGTTGTGTAGGGCTTCCCTGGTGGTGCAGTGGTTGAGAATCTGCCTGCCAATGCAGGGGACACGGGTTCGAGCCCTGGTCTGGGAAGATCCCACATGCCCCGGAGCAACTAGGCCCGTGAACCACAATTACTGAGCCTGCGCATCTGGAGCCTGTGCTCCGCAACAGAGAGGCCGCGATAGTGAGAGGCCCGCGCACCGCGATGAAGAGTGGCGCCTCCTCGCCACAACTAGAGAAAGCCCTCGCACAGAAGCGAAGACCCAACACAGCCAAAAATAAATTAAAAAAAAAAAAAGTTGTGTAACATAACATATATTCATAAAAGGACATATACAGTTGGATGAATTTTCATGAACTAAAGAGCAGATCAAAAAACAGGACATTATTAGCATTCCAAGAGCACTTCTCTTGTCTTTTTCCAGCACAAGGGTAACTACTATCATATAGATTTTGCCAACTTTTGTACCTTACATGTATGGAATCATACCATACGCTGTGTTCTCTTTTGTTTCTGGCTTCTTTCACTTACCAATACGTTAGCAAGATTCATTCATGTTTCGGGATGTAACAATCATTGTCTCATTGTTGTATGGAATCCCACTGTATGAATTTACTACAATTTATTCATTCTGCTATTAATGAATTTGGGTTTTGTTTTTGGCTATTACAAGTAATGCTTCTGTGAATATCTTAGTACATATCTGTTGGGTGTATACGTAGGGGTGGAATTGCTGGATCTCAGGGCTTGTACATATTTAGTGTTAGTAGTTAACAACCACACACTTTTTCAAAGTGGATGTGCCAATTTATACTCCTTTCAGCAATACCTGAGGGTCCTAATTGCCCCCACCCTGCTGTGGTATTTTCATCTTTCTCATTTTGACCATTCTCGTGGTTATGTAGTGGTATAGTTTGGTAGTATTAGTTTTCATTTCTCTGATGATTAATGAAGTTGAGCCCCTTTTCATAAGTTTTTGGCTGCTTTATGCTCTCTTTTATAAAGTGCCTGTTGCAATATTTCATTCACTTTTCTATTGAACTTTCTGCCTTTTTGAAGCATCAATTTTAAACAATGAGAATTATTTACAAAGGACCTACCAAGAGCTATTCTAGCACGGGGATCAGAGGAGAGGACAGTAGAGTCATACGTTTGCCCTCATAATCTTGACCAGTCTTTCCAAAAGCTTGGCTGTGCACAGGAGGAGTGAGATGATTGACAGATAGAGGTGGGACCCAGAGAGCATTTTTGTATAGATGTGAACCTATGTATGTGTGCTACCAATATAGAGCCACTGGAGAGGGAAAGGTGGTTGATATAAAGGAAAGGTGATCATTGATTGAGCAGAATGCTGGAGCAGCCAGAGTGCTCTTAACTCCAGGAAGGGCTGATTGGGGCAGAAGGAGGGGAGGATAGGGAGGTGTGCTACTAAGTTTATGGGCAGAAACTGTACGTGGACGAAATTTTTCCTTGACAAACTCATTATTTTATTTTTCTTAAAATTTATTATTTATTACTATTTTTATTTTATATACAATTTCTAAAGGTTATACTCCATTTACAGTTGTTACAAAATATTGTGTTGTACAGTACATTCTTGTAGCCTGTCTTACACCCAGTGGTTTGTACCTTACATTTTACTTACGGTTTTTGTGAAGGAGAAGGCAAAGCCACTTGTCCGTAAGAACTGGATAATACTGAAGAAAATGGGGAACATTTGGAGCTGCCTCTAGAAGCATGGTGATAATGCTCACCTGACCTGCAGACAGCTCAGCAGAAGTAGCTCTGTCTCCACAGGTGATGGTCCTCAGGCACTCCGAGGAGGTGATGTAGGACCTGGAGGGGCAGTGATCTAAAAGTGGTTTTGTGGCTGAGTGCGCTGAAGGCCAAGGTGGCAGAGGGTGCTGGCAAGGATAAGGGAGAAGTTGGTTCCCAGCAGGATCTAGACAGGATCGAGAAAGGAGCCTGGAGGAGCAGGGGGAGGAGAGGAAGGAGCTGGGGAAGAGAGAGATAGGATGGGGAGGAAGAGGTCCTGAACTATTGGAGGAGAGGGGCTGAGGAACTGAGTGTCTCTGTGAGGCGGGAAAGCAACAATTGCTACAGTACTGGGCACCACCCTAAGTCATTGTGACAAAGAAACAAAATAAACAACAAGAAAAGAAAAAGTAGAAAGTAGAAAAAGTAAAGTAGAAAAGAAAAAGATAAGGAGAAAATAAGATTGATGAGGGCAAGAAAAGAGACAAGAATTTTAAGTCCTGAAGAAATCCCTCTACAAATTTCTGTTTTAAAAGGCAGATTTCAAAGGATGATAGAATCACAACGATTTTAAGATTACAAGTGAAAAACAATGTGAAGTATGCAAGGTTACATGGGAAAAAATATCAAAAGATACTGTCCATGAAGAGCCAAACTGGTTATAAATTCAAACTTCAAGTATCAAAATTAAAATGTAGCAGTAAGTTTTATTTTTCCAACAACTTTTAAAATTGTAATGTGATGGGTGTATTACTTGGGATAGAACAGGATTGTTATTATAAACAATTAAATTGGATTATTTTATTTTTCTCCTGAATATCGGATCATGCCAGTGAGTTATCAAGGCAACCTTCAATGTCCAAGATGATTAGCACTGCTGCCTAGGGTTGTTGTAAAGATTAAATGAGATTTGAACTCTGGATGCCAGAATCCCTGGGTTCAAATTATTGCCCTGCCACTAACCAGCTTTATACCTTTGGGCAAGTTAATGCGGCTTAGTTTCTTCATTGGTGAAATAGGATAATAATAGTGCCTACCTGTAGCAATGTTGCCAAAAATAAATAAGTTAGTAAATGTAAAGCATTTGGAAAGGTGCAGGCCACATGGTAGACATTCAACAAATGTTACTCTGAAACATAACATCTATTGTCATTCTCTATAAAAGCACGTACATTTTTAAAAATCATTATTCAAAATAGGGACATACATATGATTTTATGAAGTTATACCTATCTTGAGCCTTAGTCAATTAAATTATTGAATACCCACTCCTAAGACACTCCAAGCTCTGTGACAAGTAAAACATGGCCCCATCCCCCCAGACACTCGAGCCTTGGTAAGTTATCCTGTTAACTTGGTTTTCTGGGGTAGATATTATGCTATGTTGGGGAATAGCATAGGTGTTAATTGAAACTATGTTTTGTAGCACAAGTAAAAGATAGTGCATGAAGGACAGAAGGGGATGCTAATAATAGATCATACCTTGATGTATTTCTAAGTATAGCAGATCACCCAAGAAAAGATGTTGGTATTCTTCCAGAGCTAGATATAGTAAAATGGATGCAACAGAGATACGATATCAGAAAAACTGGATATTCAGGTGCTAAGTCTGCTATTTCCTGATTATGTGACTGTAGGCAATTGATTTGACCTATGTCTCCGTTTCTTCACCTGAGAAACAGGCACATAGCCACTTTGCTGAGTAGTTTGTTTAAATAAGCCAATGTTTGTGAAGATGTTTTATGAACTACGAGATGTTAGGCATTTGTATGTTTTTTTTCATGATTTATATTATATAAGGCTTGCGGATTTCTGAAGATCCATGGCTCAGAAATGAGCACTTAGAATAATGTAGTTTTAATAGGATTACAGAGAACTTTATTATTCTCTGTAGAATTACCTGTAGATCAATAATAGATGGGTAACTTGTGGCAGAAATCAGAGGCCCCAAAAAGTTGCAGCTGGAAGGTGAAACAGGACAGAGAGGTTATGTGTCTGACCTAAGGAAACAGTTCACAAGCTGTGGAATAGGAACTGAACTGGAGGATTCTCCCCTCCGCTCTCCACACCATTCCTTGACTATTTCTCAACTGAGTGGAAGGAGTACAGGCTTTGAAGTCAGACCTGAGTTAAAATCCCTGCTCTGTCACTTACTAGCTGTGACTCAGGCAAGTTACGAAACCTCTGTGAGTCTCACGTCCCTCATCTGCAGAGGGGTAGAATCACTTGCCTGGCAGAGTTGTGGGCACTAGAGATCACGTCTGCAAGGTACCTGCCCAACAGCTAGCTGATATGTTATTTTTCTCATGATTATACACTGCCAAATTTCAAGGCAACTTGAATTACACACTTGCTGAATAGGAATACTAATGCAACTAATAATAGCAACTGTTTAACTGAAGGGTTCCATGTGCCAGGCACAAGTCCAAGTACACTACACCTATGAGTATTTATTTAATCTCCAAAACAGCCTGATGATGGAGGTATTACTGTTAGGGCCACTGAGGCTCCAGGAGTGTAACTAATGTGTCCAAGGTCACCCAGCAAGTTTATGGCGGAGCAAGTTTCCAAACCTGGGCGCTTGTGACTCCGGATCCCACTTCCCTAGTTACTGGATTATTCCTGTTCCTCCCTGGCCAGTTTAGGGATGTGGGACAGAGAATGAAAGGACTAGTTGTTTCACGAGAATTGTTTTTTGAGTAGGGTGAGTATTTGCTTTCGGAATCTTCGTTCGGGTAGACGGTATTGGAAGGGGCCAGCGCTTACACATCATGTAACTTTTGAGTATGTTATGAAGCCTTGTAGAGCTCCACTTTCCTTCTTTGTACAGTTTTATACTTGTCAGGATTGTAGTGAGCATTTAAATGGGGGATGAGGGCACAGTGCTGGCAGCCATCTCCAGTTCTAATCTCTGCTCCCCACTCCCTTCTTAAGTAGCAGTCTGGCACTGAGGACAGAGCCTTGGGGAATGCCTGCTTTCTTTTTCCACTTTAAACCAATGGGGTTCTCTGTTATTCAGCACTCCCATGTTTTAAACCAATGGTGTTATATCACAGGATTCTGCAACTGATCCCCTTGAAAGGGCATTAAAATTTTTGCTCACATACCTTCTCATTGATCTGTTACATACTTCCGATCAACTGCCTTAGGTGAAGATGGGCACATCACGTAGGTCTTTTCATTGATTTGCATCCTGTGTCTGGATATGTGCACTCAGAGCACAGTCCCTTTAAGAACCACTAGCCCTCAGCAAAAATAACCTAGAGCAGCTCAGGTTACTGCCAGGCTCCAAAGACTCTTCAGGGGGTCAGGTTGCTTATTTCTCTGGCACCTACCTCAGCAGGAATGTAGGAAGAAGTTTATTTATGCCAGCAGAGGGGGTCTGGGTGGATCTGTGCACTGGAGTCCCCACCTCTAGCCGGGAGCCCTCACCTCTGACTTTTTCTGGACATGCCCCCTTTTTCATGGTAGGAAGGTTTTTGGTTGGGCCACTTAAGTGGCATTCGATTCATCGTGACCCTGTCCCTGGACCTGGATGTCGGAGCCAGTCTTTCCTATCAACCCTGGGTTTTGGATTGTTTCTTTGAAAAACAAAAATGAAAACGATACCAAAAGCCATCAAAACAAACTGCACCTCCCATCCCAAAATTGAAAGCATGGCAGTGCAGTGAGGGGAGGTCACGGGAGGACACGGCCTTTTCCCCTGGACCCCCTGTGCTTGCACGTGTCTGTCTCACCAGCCTTTCTTGTAAGGAATGTTTTTACTGGCTGTACATAAGCCCAAGGAACAAAGAATAAACAGGGCCTAATGCTCTGTAAAGATAAACAAACAAACAAATGGAATGAAGTCTTCAATTGTGAAAACAGTGAGATATCTTAAGAGGCGGTACAGTATGGGAGGGGGCAAAGAACCAGCAAGGGCTTAGACCATCCGGGGCCTTGTCTCAGCCATGCTACTGAATTAGCTGAGCTGCAGAATAATTGAGTTTTGTCAGCTAGGTGGTATCTGTGAATGACTCATATTCTTTAATTTTCCTAGAAGGAAGATGTGGCTCAGAGAGGTTGGGTGACTTACCTGAAGTTACTGAACTTTAGGTTGGAAGTAGATCTGGACCTACAGCCCAAGTACACACATCATTGCTCTTCATCATGCTGCAATGACATTGTAAAGAGTCAAGATCTCTCCAAGTCCCTGTTTCCTTATCTAGAAACGGGGATTCGGCTACCAGGCATACCTTCTTTGTAGAATATTTTAAGGATCTGCTAAATGAGTGTGGGTGGAAACACTTTTAAAAACTATTAAATTATATATTAATATTAATTAATAGTAAATTATATATATACACATATGATGAGATATATGTACGCTGTGATACCTAATATTTTGTTAAAATTCTTCTTGTGGGAGCATATTAACAAAAATCTGGATTCTTCTTTGGAAATGTGAAGCACCATGAAATTCCCGGATGTATGGTAAAAACTCTAGACTTAGGGTCATTAACCTGACAGTTTTCCCTACTAATGCTATCATTACTCTACCTTTCTGAAAAATGGGAATAATAAATTTCTCGGCCTATCTTAAGTTGTCCTGAAGATAACTTTATGAATATATGTGAAAGTACTTCATGAACCGTAATGCACAGAAATGAATTATTATTACCAAATATTCCTGAGGGCCACAAACCCTATCCAGAGAGCACATGAGGTATGATTAAGGAGATAGGTCACATATTCAAAAGCAGATTTCAACATTATCTGACCTTGGTGTCAGATAAAGACTGTACTCTGCAGATAGTGATTGCAATGAATTAATAAGTCCTTTTATTATAGTTTCCAAATGGAAGTATAATCATATAGAAGGTAGAGATTTAAATGTTATTTTTACGACGTTCTCAGTTACACCATTTGCTCTAATATTTATATGTCTGATTTATCTCATTTGATATTACAGAATATTTGTGAGTTTTAATTAATATTATCATTATCTGATGAATGAGAGGTCAAAAGATTTTCCTAAGACCTTATGGAATGTGAATGGCAGAGCTGGGAATTGAAACAAGGTCTTCTGGTCCCACATCCTGTGCACTTGCCGCTGTAACCTGTCTCTTTGTGCTGTGTTGGGGGTTCCATTCTGTGGACTGTACTCTTCATTGGTTTCTTTCATTGATACAGTCATTCATTCAACATGAATACTCTATGTGGAACTCTGTCATATTATCTCATACTCCAGGACTAAATCTCTTTGGATAGAATGGGTTGTTTTATGTCTGATTCCTTTAATGGAAGGAGAAGTAGTGACACATACACTTGAACCTTGCAAAAATACTGATTTGGGGTTGGGGGAGAAGAGGAGACAGGCCATGAAAGGGGGAACCACTGATGTCAGAGTCAAAATAAATCTTTGCTGTCCAATACGGTAGTCCCCCAGTCCCATAGGGCTATTTACATTTACATTAATTAAAATTTAAAAATCAGTTCCTTGGTCACACTAACCACATTGCAAGTGTCAATAGCCACCTAAGGTTGGTGACTACTATACTGGATAGTACAGATATGTAGATATGTGTCTGGTCACTGAAATAGATAATTTTGATGTCTGATACGTGTATGTATAATTGCACACCGGAAGTGAAATTGTTCTGTTATACATTTCTACCTAAGACATAATGATAGCTACCATTTATTGAGCACCTTCTCAATAAGCACTAGGCACATAATGTATGTTATTTTATTTTATCCTAACACCGTTTTTCATACTGGGAATCTGAGAGAGGTTTGAGAGGTTATGTCACTGCCTAAGATATGATAGGGCTATGGATTGATGCCAGTTTTCTTTGATTTCAAAGAGAATGCTCTTTTGCTGTAGCATGCTGTCTTTCTGTGTAGCCTAATTGGATTACATCAGGAGTTAACATTCTCAGTGCATTGTCTTATCATTCAGTCCATTTCAGTTCAGCAAATGTGCCAGGCAGTCACTCTGTTGGAAGCAGGAGGTGCAGCAATCAGCACAGCACAGTCTCTGACCATAGGGAGCTCCAAACCAAATAGAGAGTTCAGACATATAAAGAATAATTGTGATAGTGGAGCATGGTCTCTGACCCAAGACTGTGTGATGCAACCAGGAGCCATTGAAAGGTTCAATCCAATGAGTGCCATAGTCAGATTTATATTTGGTAAAACTCCCTTTTTAGTCATGGAGAGTCTTGTTTGAGAGGAAAGGGAGAACCTATGATAGTTATTGTATTTACCTAAGTGAAGGAATGTTGAAGGCTAAAACTAAGGTCATAGTGGTGGAGTTAGAAGATTGATGAGAGAGAGAGGCAACTTGATAAAATTGTCAGGTTTCGGTGATTAGAGCTGAGGGTAAGGAGCAGTTAAAGATGACTCTCTCGTATCTACCTTGGGTGCTTGGTGAATGTTTGGCTTCCTCAAAGGAGATTAGCTATGAGGAAAATGTTGTGCATGAGTGTGTGTTGTGTGTTGTTGTGTGTTGTGTGTATTGTGTATGTGGTGTGTGTTTTGTGTGTGTGAGCAATCACCCTCAAGTAGGTGAATTGCAGGGTGGGAAGGGGTGAAGATAATGACTTAATTGACCACAAGCCCATAAAATATCCAGAAAGCAATCTTATTTGGCAAGTGGAAAAGGCCGCTATAAAACAACGACATCTTTTAAGAATGCAATTAAAAAAATGAAAAATAAAACAGAATCCTGCCATAATACTGAGACTAAAAGGGAGAACTAACCTTATAGTCTAAATATGATGCATCTGTCCTAGGCTAGGCATAGGATAGTGAACTAGAGATGTATTTTCCCATTTTTCCATATAGTCACAACATGTAAAAATATTTATTATCATGAGATTCCAATAGTAACATAGAGGATGGATTTAAATATGGCTTCTAGGGAGCCTAATGTTGAAAAGGCAGATTTTTGCTACATTTTCTTTGGTATATGCGCCCCCCCCCTTCTTTTTATATAATTAAATAATCTGTCTTTAACTTAGTGACCAGGTAATTATGTTGTTTGATATTTCTAAAAGATAAAAGTTAGCAGGTGTTCTCTAACATGGTTTCTGGCAGTTCTTAATTTTAAGCAGCGGTTTGTTTGTGTTGCAACAGAAAATAACCTCATAGGGTTAAATAATTATAATGATAGCATAGGTTCCAATCTAGAGTAAGGAGGTTCCATTTTCTTTAGGAAAAAAAAAATCAGTTGTTCTGCTGATAGTACATTTAACAGACATGGAATTACTAAAACCAGGAGTGCTGATGGAAATAATTTCTTCTGGAACTCAATCTGTGGTCTCTGGATTGATAGTTATGTCTGTACAGTTTGAAACAGTGTCTGCTTTGGAGATTGTCATTCTTTTAAAATTATATGAGGATCCTCGATTCAGATTTGACCAGCGTAGACCACCATGACAGAAGGCTGTCAAATGCATGATGCGGGGTGAAACCTGATTATTTCCGGGTGCCTTGTCTAGTTTTGAGCTATTTAAAAACACGAGCTTCTGTAAAATTTGTGAAACATTTTTGGTTTCTGAGTCAGTTAACCTTAAGTACTTCTTTCTTCTTGGGCAAATACAGACATATCTCATTATCTTGTGTTTCAGATTTTTTTTTCCAGTTTCTTAAAATTTTTTTTCCTCTATTCATTTTCAAAATGAATAATAAAATCTTATGAAATAAAATGGACTCTAGATTTAATGTTTTATTATCTCACATTTTATGTTAGGAATTACCTGCAGAGCTGTTATTAATTAGGAACTTTGCAATACTTCTATGGGGAGAGTGATGCAGGTACGTGTGTATTTCTTCAAAGTTGCTTAGCAGTGATGAACTAGAGGGCACCAGCGAACATTTCTATTTGGGTTCTTTAAACTAGGCCACATACTGTTGACACGTATGCACAGGAGAGAAACGTGAATGCTTTGCGAAATCTTAGTACTAAAAATAATTTCCACCTGTATTTATAGCAGTGTTATCATACTTGAGGAAAGTGATGTAGAACCTACCAGTATAGGAAGAAAAATGTCATCTTGTTACTGTTCCTGGAGAGCTGCCCTCTAGAATAAAGCCCTTCAGTTTGTCCACAGTTAGAGCAATGCTGCTCGTAAGTCTTCTCCAATTGCATGGGCAGGATAGTTAATATCATTAAGTACTGAGATACATTCTATCACAGAGGAGTGTTCTGTGCCTAATAATTAACTGGGTAACAGTGAAAATCTGTCCACTATTAGGAAAAGATTGGTAATTAAGACTTCCAAATAGGGCATGCAAGTAGGAAGTGTTCAGGTCCCGAGACAGCATTTTGGGTTCCGTCAAAGCCAGTTGCCTTTCTGGTTCATTGTGTCGGCACACTTGCTTAAAGGAAACTGGAGAGGGAACATTTTTAGATATTCAAATATTAAAATGTGCATAAATCCAGCATTTTCTAACATGAAAGCTGTGTGAAAAGACCTTCCTTTGCAGGGTAACTGTCCATATGTTTGAGTGGGAGAAAGAAGACAGATAATTTGAAAACTATTGAAATTGTTACACATGTAAAAAGTTATTTTCCTCCTCATAAAATAAAAAACCAGGATTTAGTCTGAGTTAACATCTTGTCACTTAATTAAAATATTTGCATATTGCATTTCATTGGTTGATTGATTCATTCATTCACCTTTTTGGCACACAGTAATATGCCTACTATGTGTAAAATACCACAGTAGGTATTTCTAATACATGTGAGATTTATTTCTATAAATGATCAAACCAATTCAGAAGAGATATAATTGCAAATATGGTGTGCAAAACGTCCATTTCTTGGGTGAAACTTATAATTAAGCTTAACTCTACTTAAAAGCATGTTTTAAAAGAATATAGCTGCAGAACTGCAATCTGTCACTTTCCTAACATTTATTTGGAAAGCAACTAATGTTCTTCTGTGGATTGATTAAGTGTTAATGTTTGGGGAGCAACGCTTTGAAAAACGAGGGACTGTTATATGAAGGAGAATGTGACTAAGAGAAAAGATTATGTGGCATTTTATAAGATAGCTGGTGGTACTGTTTAATGCTTATAAAGTTGTGTTAAAATTTACTAAATAGCTTGGTATTGCAGGAGCTTATTTAAACCAGCTCTTTGTGGTTATGTCTGGTGAGGAAGCTTAAGCTTCAACTCTCTCCAGCCATTTAACTGCAGCATAGTGACTTCAGGTCTCTTGTAAGAAAGTCTAAATGTAGGCTGTTGAATAATCCCTTTGAGGGCCCTGTAACTATTTTTATGCCTGGATATGCGTCATCAGTGGGTATTTTCTCTGGTGACTTGCTTACATCAGGTCTCCTACCATACATTCTATCAGTGAGTGACTTATGATTGATGGGAACCACGGCTGTTGTTTAGCTTATCTGTGACCTCAGCGAACGGACAACAGGAATTTCCAGGCTGTCACATTCTCTGAATGCTTGAAGACAGGGGCTCACGGTGTTGATCCAGGCAGGTAGCAGAGTGATATTATTCACCAGCGGAGGATGGGAGGAGGGATAGGAGAAGCAAGGGGAGGGAGGAGGAGGGGAAGGGACGGGGAATTCCTTTGGTGAACGGCGGCAATTCTGGCTCAGCTGGTTGCTTCGCCCTTGGAGGCTGTGTTGTGTGGGGAAAGGTGCGTTTTCTGAACCCGAGGAAGCGGCAGTCAGAGCCTTGATGGACGCACCCAGTGACTCCGTGGGGTTGGCCAGGGAGGGCATTGAGTTCTCTTTCATGAGTTAAGATTTTGTTTTTCTAATCAGTTGGGTTGATCCATGAGCCACTGGATTGTTCTGATCCTGGAGAGAAGTAGGGGCTTTGAATTGAAGATGTACCAGCATTCGTGGCGATGCACAGGAATCCAGTGCTGTCTATCACCTAGAAATGTTTGGAGGTGATTCGAAAAAGTTAACCTGCACCTCACATCAACACATTTTTGGGGAGTAGAGCCGTGCATTGGTGTATGTGTGTGGAAATGAATTATAACTGAATTCACAAAAATGTTTTCTCATTTTCTTCCTTTTCCCCACCTCTTTCTTACACATGGTGAATAAGTTTCCTGAACCGTAGAATGAGAGTTACCAGCATTTTCAGAGCTACATTTGCTTTCGGATAAGCGTGTCCATCTCCTAAACATTTTTCCTCGTCTCTGACTTCCCGTCTCCTCCTTTTCTTCTTCATCCTCTTTTTTCCTCTTCCTCTCTATTTTTCCCTGGTGTTATTTTGTTTGCAAAAGCAGTTCTTGGCCTTTTGCTGAGTTAAAGATGACCAGATCCTGCACAGATGGAGTGAGGTACACATGTGAATCAAACCGATGCTGGTCTGCCCGTGTTTGCAGGCTATCCTTCCAGTGATTATTTTGTTTTTTTAAGCGACAATTAGACAAAATTACAGCACTCTTTTTAGTGTAATGCAATTATATCATTTAAGCATTTAGGCAAAATTGGTTTTCTGATCTTTTAAGACTATTTTCATTATGGAAATATAACATTTATTGATTTGACTATCCAAGTTTTATTCCCCCCTTTCTTCCCCAGTACTGAAGCCATATCCCCTTAATGTAACAGATTACTAAGGTTACCATTCATGTAACTAATTTCTTACTGGCTTGCCTCCTGGGAACCACATTCTGAGATATATCCAAGAGGCTAGTATCCCCAAACAGGTGCTAGGTGGGGTAAAAAAATTCCTAATGGAAAAAAGAGATGTTTATTCCGATCTTTTGTACCTCATCTGATGCCACTGAGTGCATTATTATTTTGATAGCCTCATTTCCAATTAGCTATCCTAATGGTAAAGATCTGTCCAACTGTCAAGTCATATTGTTTCAATTTCAGACATTTAAAATTCAGATGGCTAAAGGAGAAAGATAAATGAATGCCTTTGTAAACCTCATCTACCAAAAAAGCCCACTTTTCTTTCCTCTCAAAAAATCGCTTCTTGGGTAAGCAGTGTGACTCATGACCAGCAATTTATAATTTGAAATTTGTGAAAGATTAAAATTCAGAACTCTGTGAGTTTTGAGTCATTAGTAGCTGAATGAGGTAAGGCTTCATAATGTATCTAATTCGAAAGAAATCATTAAAGTGTTAGATTTGTTGTTTATGTTTATATCATGATACTTTCTCCAGGAACCATTGGTGACTAGCTTTACTTTCATGAAAGTAACATTATGTGAAAAAGGTACATTTGGGTGTTTGCTCAGATGTTAAGATTCTTTTTTGCCCTACATTGTAGGGAATGTTATTAGAAGCTGTAAAATTCTCCTTCTCTTTAAAATGTATGTATGCTTTTATGTGGAGGAGTGTAAGAGCGGAACCAAACATGTAGGAGGGTTATGTATTCTTCATTAAAAATATATTTCACAAAAGATTATAGTTTGTGTGGGAGGGAAATAGCTGCTTGTCTGCTGATTGCATTGTGCTTATTCCGTGTAAGAACTATTTGAGTTTAGAAAGGATAACCTCATTCTGATAATTTGATGACTGCTTCTGCTTGAAGAAGAGAATGTAATTTCAAGGCTGCATGCTGATGGGCAACAGTAATTATTCTCTTTTTGGCAGAACTTAGCATGGAATCTGCTTTGGTATTTTTGTAACTACATGTACAAATCTTTTCTTCCAAACCTTTTCTTTCCCCCTCTCTCTATGTGCAGAGCTTTTTGCAGTCTTCAAGACTGTGAAATTCCAAAGGTGTAATATCTAATGATATCAGTGTATGGTGATGTATAAATCTAAGTTAGAGCAATACCTTGCCCTGAAGTGGAGTCTTTTTGTTAAAGCAGACCCTTCACTGTGAGTGGATTCCGCTGTATACTTGGTTTCTATGGAGACACTTTTATTACTTATGGATGATCAGAACATTTGAATGTAGTAGGAGTGACTGGCGTATCGGCTTTGGTCAGTGCGGCTGGTGGGGTTTCCTGGTTAATATGTGATCTTTCACTAAGTTTCTTGTTATGTTGCAAGGGGATGATGCAAATACCAAAAACCCACCTAAAACATTGAGGCGCTATGATAATTAATTTTACCTTCTTATAGATACGTTACTCCAGTGTTACACAAGGAAAAGAAGAAACCCTCAAAATTATGTAAAATTAGGATAATACCTATAGGGAAGTGTCAGAACAATTGAATGACCTACATATATAGCTCATTCTGGGAGGGTGTAAAAAGATTTCATTTGGCGAATGATTCTTCCGCTTCTTACCTATGTAATTAGTATGTTAACAGCATGGAAGGAATTCCTTAGTTTTATGAATTCTTCTTAGTGATTTTTCAAGTTTCAAGAGGCTTTGTATTTTACTGTTGTCATTTTACAGATGAGGACTAAGAGGTCTAATAAACCGACGGGCTTTATACCCCTAATTACACATTGTACTGAGAGCAGCTAAGGGACAGGCCCTCTCCATTGGAACTTTCCTGCTGTGGCTTAGGAGCTGGAAGGCTCAGATCTCATAGGTGTGGTGTCAGGAGAGAGCTTGGAGACACTGGGCGCAGTCCTCCTGCAGCCCTGATAATGGTAACAGAACTCTGCTAATTAGGTAGGGCAATGTTTGCAGCTTTGAATGTTTTGTCTTGATTTTCCTGGGACAGAAGTTGCCAGTGTCCTTCAGTGACTGCTGTGTGGATCCAGTGTGAGGTCCTCAGATGTCTACTACAAGACATCATTACCTGAGTCAGCAGGGTAGAGGTTCCTGTTGAATGGTGGCTCATAGAGCAGGAACAAGGAGCTCAGTGGTAGATGCAAATCACTCTGGACAACAGTGGATGGAGATAAGTGTATTTCTTGTGGAAATATTTCATTCTACTCTTTTCACTTAGTGTGGAAGGTCTATTTTCTATAAAAGGAAGAACCCAGATGCTATATTTTTGGATACAAATGATGGAACTCAGGTCTAAGAATTTTCATCAAAGGCATCCTTCTAACTTACTAAAGTTAGATGACACTATCTAATTTCCTCAAAGCTAAGGGATGGACAGGAATATCCTCTAAGATCCTGTGTAGGGGAATTCTTGCTGTGTCTTAAACAGGTTGCTGTAATTATCTACACTCACCTTCTCAGCATTCACTTGCTGCAGAATTTCATCTAAAAATATCTCCCTTTCCAAATCTTTAGATTGTTTAAAAATTCTTGACATGGAGACTTACAGGTATTTAAATAACTAATTGTGCACAAGTGCCTCATTTTCTATAAAATTGCAGTCTGACTCCTGTGTGAACTAGGTAAGGTCATATTGAAAATGGTTTCCTTCTGTTATTTAGGTTAGTTTTATGTGAGTGGAGCGGTATTCACAAGGCCACATAGCATAATCCAATAAATAATTTATCTTCCTTCTGAGGGAATAAGTTTAAGAAAGACCAAGAATAAATGGTACCAACCATGAAAAAGGCCTATGCTTTTTAACTGTAAAGCATAAGATAGAAAACCTCTGTCCTCAAGAAACTTGAGTCTAGTATGGGGAGAAAATGGTGTGTGTCCCATGCTTTATCCAAACTGAGTGCTGGACGCATCAAGGGTGACTGAGGTTTGAGCCCCAGTGGGTCAAGGAAGGCAGGGGGTCCTAATAAGAGAAGGCAGAATCACTGGGGTGAAGACATATTTGATTTTATAGAACTGCTCTGTCCAATAGATGTGTGAGGAACCTGCCATTATGATCGTGACTTTGAGTTATGCCTG
Source organism: Balaenoptera physalus (assembly GCF_965194825.1). Classification (NCBI taxonomy): domain Eukaryota; kingdom Metazoa; phylum Chordata; class Mammalia; order Artiodactyla; family Balaenopteridae; genus Balaenoptera; species Balaenoptera physalus. The sequence continues at coordinate 22,096,188 of NC_138888.1, forward strand.
GGCGTTGATGGGAAAGAGAAATCAAGATGGAACCCAGCTGTAGGCTGAACTTTGCCTGGAGATGTAGTCAGAGTCAAAGCCATGTTGGCCAAAGGGCAGGTTTGGCCAACTGCGGAAGCAGAGTGGGTCCGTTTTCCCCATTTGTAATGAAGTACTGAAGAGACCTTTCTCTTTTATGTGGAAGACTGTCTTCAAGGAAGGGCACCAAGTGCCTTTAAAGGTGTAAAGCCCTCGGGCCTCTGAGAGCCTGGACTTTGAAAGGCAGTAATGATCCCTGAGAAAAGAGGCTTCTTTGTCATTAATGTAGGACACGTTGGTGACTGTCTGGTGGCAAAGGCCTGCCTGTCAGTCCCACTTGAGGCTCAGCTGTCCCACTGGGAGGGTCCGATTCCTCTCTGACCTTTGTTCCTTTTCACTGGAATCAGTTTTTTTTGGCAAGGCTTGACCTCCTGGAGCAGCCCTCAAGTTATGGGAATCTTGGCAGGAGTGTTGAATTTGTGTCCTAGTGAGAATAATTGTCTGAAATATCTCGACGTTCTCCTGTGTTGGTGGGGATGGATCTCTGTTGGAGAGAGAACAAAAAGGGAATGTAAGAGAGCCGACTTTAGAACCCTGGGAAATAGTCTTATTTGGGGGACAGGAAGAAAAACAGAATCTAGTAGAGAGGAGCAGTGAGGGGGTAGATGGAAGACAAGAAAAGAAAGTAAATAAGAGAGGTGCATTATAGAGTTTCCAAATACTATCAAATTTACTTGTTCAATGTATATAGAGGGTGTTCTGTATGCCAGGCCCTGTGCTAGCTCCTGTGGATACAGTAGTGAACCAGACATTGTCCTTGTCCTCAAAGAAGTCTTTGGAAGCCAGAGATCTCTGCCCACGTGGCACGATTGAGTGACTTCTGCTGGTGTTTCAAAGAAACCCAGAGAAACAGAGAAGCAGCCTGTGGGGTGAGCCAGGTTAGGAGAGGGGTCAGGGTGGGAAGATGGAGGGATGTGAGGAGAAGACACCGTAGAAGGCTGGTGAGGGTGTTACTGAAATGTCTGACTCTGTGGTCCGTGGTTGCCCAAACAGCTGAAGTCCAAAGGCCTGGGAAGGGTGAGATTAAGGGGCCAGAAGTCAACAGGAGGGCAAAGAGCCTCCTCTCCAGCTGTGAGGAAGTGAAAAACATTTCATGAAAGGAGTCTGGCCTGAGCAAATAGAGATCTGAGTTTGAGACAGAGGAGAAAGAAGGTCCAAGAGGGTTAAATTTGGAATGTTAGTGGAGGGCTGAAAAGGTTGAGTGACTGCGTTGATCCTAATGGTGGCTCATGTACTATCCATCCCTAATGCATTATTATCCCTGATACTCAACCTTTGTGTTCTTCCAAAAAAAAAAAAAAAAATTCCCTACTGTATATTTCAGCTACCACTACCCTCGAAAGGCTTTGCCATGTCACACCTAATCTACTACAGCCTTTTAGATGGTACTCCTGACTCAAGTTACTCTACCTGTGATTCATTACTCAGTCCGCTGCAAGGCTCATTTTCTTAAAATACCATTTTTAATAGGTTACTGTAAGATCTAGAACCTTCACTGGCTACCCATTGCCTACAGTTTAAAGGATGTGCTCCTCCATAAAATGAGAAATGTCCATTTTCACAAGGCTTCATAATTATCAAGGGCTTCATATACATAACCTTACTGAGTTCTTACAAAACCCGTATGGTGTACAGGACAGATATTGCTCTCTTTCTAAATTCATAAATGACATAACAGAGGATCAGACAGGTTAAATGACATGCCCGGAGTCACAGAGTTCATGAATGGCAGAGCCAGGAATAGAAATCAGGGGCTTCTGAGTTCAAGTTCAAGGTGCTTTGTACCACACCATGGCCTCACCTTGCCTGCGGAGCCCCATCTCCCTTCTAACCCTGTGATTTCTGTAATTAGGGTGACAAGGTGGTCGGTGTGCCTTCCCTTCCAGCAGGAGTACACTGAGGCCTCTCGGCATCCTTGTAGTCGCTGTTCTATCTGCTGAGAACCGCTGGGAAATTGTGATCTAGAGTTGTCAATGGAGACACATTTCCTGGCTGATTTTCCCTTAGACCGGGAAAAGTCTGTCTCCTGCCAGGACATCTGGGGAGGCACAGAAAACACTCTGTACTTCCCTGATGTCATCCTTAGTGCCTGCTTGTCTCATGGGACTTGTAGAGGGGGTTTTCACTGACTTTGCAGTGGTTTATGGATGTCTTTTGACTGCTGGCAGGACCATCTCTTCCCCCTTTGACTGCTCTCTCTCCGATAAGGTGTCACTGAAGCACAGTTTGCCTTTTCACCCAGAGGAACTAATGGTCTGAAAACTTGTTTAAAAATGTATTCTTATTTGTTATATTAATGAATGTATAAATTTGTTACCATTTAGGCATGAATAGTTCTGGGAAATACTGTATATAGAAGGAGGTAGAGCTGTGCTTTGAACTACTTGTTAAAATCAGGAACATTTGTTAGAATGCAATGATTAGTGAGTCTGTGTTAACATGATTTTAGAGTACACTCTGTTTCCATCATTTTCTCATTGTACTGAAGCCAATGTGATTTGGATTTTGACAGTTTGGGGAGGCAATTTACTGTATTCGAAATTTAAATGATATAAAAAAATATGCCTGACAGTTGTCTAGAATATCAAGAATTGCCTCCACTCCTATAAAAACAGATGTAGGAAATACATGCATAAAGATTAGCTAAAGAATGTATTGCAAGAGTGTTGCACTGCCTTGAGGGCTCCACTTTAAGACACACACACACACACACACACACACACACACACTCACACACGCACAAATCCTGGAATCTGTTTGGAAATTGTGACCCTGAATCCTTTAAGCTGTGTTTCTGTGATGAAGGGTGCATCTTTCCAATGACAAAAGCTTAGGAAGAATAGTTGCAATACTTTTTTGTAAAATGAAGTATTTTATAGTCCTCATTGTTTTCCACCCCCTTGTAATAGTACATTCCTCCTGGGAACGATAGCGTACGTCTCAGGAGGCTGAGATATGTATCTCTTAATTTTTTTCTAATGCTTTCCATATGTTGGAATTAAAAGGCCAGTAAAGGTATGGGGGTAGGAATATGAAGGATTCAACTGCTAAACTCTGGATTTTTTTCCCTTTACTTTCTTTAATTTTACCAAAGGTATTATGATATACAAAATACTGGAATGACATACAGTTTGAACTTGGGTAGTGAAGCATTTTAGGGAGGCAACAAGATATGTAAATTCTAAATAGTGTTGAATGGAAATATTTCTGAAATGGAATTTCCATTCTGAACTCTTAATGTTGTATTATTTACCTTCTAGGTAATTTTTTGAAGTTTTATTTATTAAGGTACTCATTGGAAATACTGACTTATATTGTGACCTTATATTCTTCATTGGGCCTTAGTTACAATTAGCTGGCCAGGTAATAAAAATTGAATAATTAAAGAGGACATTCTTGGTTAAGAATGATTAGATATATATGTACTGTTAAAGATGGTTAGTATACCTGTTGGACTGTACAATAAGGTAAAAGATGGTTAGGTAGACTAACTTATATTTTATTTAAAGTATTAGCAAAACTAAAAGAAGCCTGATTATAATATTTGATAAGGAGAAGAACAAAAATATGGAAAATTGATATTTTGTAGATATCTTTATGCCAGTCTTTTTAAATAGAGATGTCACGTGACATATCTATAATAGGATTTTTCAAAAGGGCTTACTTAGCCTTTTTGTATATCACCACATTGTTTTTCTCCTACCTTGTTAAATGACTTTTACTATTAGTGGCACTCAGTTTAAAGTCATTCTCACTTCTTTAGAGCTGCCCCTGTGGCCCATTCACCTCCATTCTCGCCCCGCCAATGCAGACTATCATCACCCTGCAGCTGGAGACCACGGCATCTTCCACCTCAACTTGATCTTGTACATGGTCCAGTTAACTTGACCATAACTCTCTCAGAGCACCCCTTCTTTCTGGTTCAGAATTCCTCAGGGGGTCTTTATTGTTTACAAGATGAGAGGCAGCTTAGAGACAAAAAACAGCATAGGGCGTGGAGTCCAGACACCTGCTTTTAAATTGCTGGGCCTGGAAACATGACTGTTCATCAGCACTCCTCAGATTTATATGTTTCTACTAACAGTCTCAAGTTGTTCACCTCCCGTACATCTTATCAAAGCCAGTGGTGTCATTCTTTGTCTTCCTATATTCAACTCTTAACAGTGTTTGGAGCAGTTGACCATCACCTTCTGTAATGAAATGCTTGATTCTCCCAGCTTCCCTGATCCTACACTTTCAGGGCTCTTTGTCTGCCTTGCCTTCTCAGTCTTCTTTGCTGGCCTTCACCTAAGTGTTGTAGTCCCCCGTGGCTCTGTCCTAAATCCATTTATCTTCTTTATCTAAACTCTCTAGCAGATATCAATAATTGCATGGTTTCAAATATCATCTATATGCTGGTAATTTTCAAAGTTTTATATCTATGAATGGGTCTTCTCCTAAGTTCCTGACTTAAATACTTCCTTAATATGTGCCCTGGGCAGTCTGATGGACATTTGAAAGTTAGGAAAGTCCAAAAGGAGCTATCAGTGTCCCCCTGCAAAAGCTCTGCTCCCATACCGAACTTGGCCCATTTCAGTAAGTAGAACCACCATGCGTCCCCATTGCTCAGGCCCAAATTCCAGAATTCATCTCCTTCCCTCTGGCTTCCCATTCAGCGCAGCGAGTCCTTTGGCTCTCTCTCCAAAATAACTGCTGAATGAGAGGTCTTCTTACTGTCTCCTCTGCCATAGCCTCAGTTCAAGCCACCAGCATCTGGCCTAGTCTGATGCAAAAACTCTTAGCTCACTTCCCTGACCCCGCACTCCCCAGAGTAGCCTATTAAGTATAAATCGTATAACGCATTCCCTTGCTACAAATTCTCCAGTATATTTTCATTACCCTTAGAATAAAATGCAAGCTTCTCACCATGCCCCGCAGGGCTCTGCCGTTCTGAGCGCATCTCCCTCTACACTCCCCATTCCCTGTGAGACTCAACCAAACGTTCAGCCTTCATTCTATTCCTTAAATTTGCTAACCCCCGCCTCCTTGCTTGGACTTGCACTTACTGTTTTTCCTGCTTGGAATGTGGTCAAGCCACATCTTCTGAGGTATGGCTTCTTTTCCTAGTTTAAATCTCAACTGCAACATGCCTTCTTTGGACAGGCCATCTGGGACCCAAGTGTGAGGAGTTCTTCTCTCCATCTGCAATGCACCCGATATCACACTATTGTGACAGAACTTATCAGAACCTGAAATGATCAATTTAATTGTTTATGTGTTTTTTTGTGTGACTCTCCCCACTCTGGACTCTGTGAGGTCAGTGACATTTTGCCACGCCCCTCTGCATCTCAGTGCCCAGCAGAGTAAATAGTGCATAGTGGGCATGTCAAAGTTTTTGTGGACTTGTTCACCACCTTGAGCCCAGTTCCTTATTTATTAAATAAAGGTGTTTGGACAGGTGACTTCCGAACCTGTCCTACCCAGACAGTTTTAATTCTTATCATGTCTCAGCCCTCTGATGGAGTCCACTTACCTCCTTAATGTCCTGTGAATGGGCTGTGTTTATTCAGGTCTTTAGGCCTTTGCTCACTCTCTTCTCTCCTGAATGTCCTTCCCCTCTCCTGTGCCTGACAAATTCCTTAAGGATTTCCCTTCTTCCCCTTTTGTCTGTAACCCTCAGAGAGGAATGTAATTGTTTTATGTCTATGTGTCTTGCCTGTGCTACTAGATGGTTAGCTCCTAAGCATGGGGCTATAAATTATAGTTATAACTTTGAATCCCCATGACAGCTATTATGGTGCTAGCCTATACCACATACTCAGTACATGCCTTATAACTCAGTAATGAGGGCATGATGTCCCAAAATGTTGATTTCAGAACAGTAAGAATGTTTGGACTGTTTTACTAATTTACTTGGAACAAAACATTTTTAAAAAGCAACCAAATAGGTATATCTTTTTTAAGCCTGAACTGGAGAAAAAAAAAATCTGCAAATGGAAATTTAGGCTTATGATGATGTGATATTTTGCAAACATTTGTAAGCAATCTTAACAAAAAAGTTTTTAAAAAATATATATTCATAGATATTTGAAAAGAGAAATAAATGGGCATTGTGTTCTTATAAACTGAGGTTAAAGCTTGAGCTGGGTTTTTAATTTGGTTTGGTTGGTTCAGATATTAGGAATTTAGAGAAGCTCTATGAAAATATCCCACCTACACATTTTGAATATCCACTTCCTGCTTATCTTCGGAACAGCTTGGTTCTTTTAATAGCAAATGGCTGAGTGGAGGGGGAACCATTTGTAGTGGGTAAATTTAAGTACAGTGTGTCCTCCCATCCCAAGCAGAAGTCATGCTAACTGCCCAGGGATTGGTGCAAATGTGTTTGCTTTTTGCTGTTGGCCAGATGCCTGAAAACTCAGTAACTCAGGATGTTACCCATTCTTATACAAGTAGAAGAATTACTGGTCAAATTTTTAAAAATTCAGGCGCTAGGGAACACCTCATCTATTCTTGCTATAAACATGTTGATTTATTATGTTTTTTTAGAGGCTGTTTTTCAAATTTCCGTTGGCTAGGACAGGAAGAGCTGGTGTTGGGGAGAATCACAGGCTTGTTTCTTCATTTCATGTGTAAACCTAATGCTGTATGATTGTGTGTATACACAAATGGTAAATTCCTCTTAATCCAGAGTGGCTGGAAAATGTGTGCTCAAAATTAAGGGTAATCATATATTCCATTCATGGATTAACAGTTTTCAAAGAATTCAGTCAAATACACTGATAGTATTTAAAATTTATTTTTAATAACATAAATGGCGCTTAGTAGCCCATGGTAATCATTGTGTACATCAACTATTGGTGAAGAGCATTATTCTAAATAATGCCTGTGATTGGATTAATTCTTGGTCTATCCCAGAATTTGCTGTTTTGCATAAACGGCTTGTTTTCGAGGCATCCATTTCTTTTGGAAAAGTAGAGATGAGAAAAAAAAAGTCTGCTTCTATAAATATCTTGTTTGGGGTAAATAGCCATTTTTTTTTTTCTAGTGAATAGATGCAAAGGATTTCCCAAAAGGTTGCTGTACTTTTGCATGGGAGAGCTGGGAGAACACTTGTTGGGTGCACTGTGGGCTGTTGAAGGCAGGGGAATCTTGTTCTGTGTCCTTATACAGCAGCCTCATGCTGGGGTCTAAGCTGTGTGGTGTCTGGAAAAAGGTTTGCTGTGTAATGCTTTAGGATTGGCGTTGCAAATTCTTCCCGTTAGGGGAACATTGCTGATATGGATGGTGGAAGGATTGTATCCTATGGCTGCTGGTGTGACCCAGTTAGATCCCTCAGGGAATTAATACCTACAGAGGTCGGGGCTGAGGAGACTGGCAATATAGAGAAACAGTGGATTCAGGGTGCCTCAATTGAAAAGGGTGGGAACCATCGGGGTAATACACCGAAAAGTGTCGGATGGGAAATGAACCAGGAAGAAACCCAATAACGCATGGAATTTTACTGTAACCCTCAAAATTGGCCATAAAAGGGCTGACTTCAGTTTCAGGGAAAGGTTAAATATTTAATTCAGACCTATGTGTTTAGGTAAATCACAATATCTCTTTAGTTTGTTTTGGTAGGATGACTTGGACTTTTTCCTTTTGTTTTTGGGTAAAGACGTGAATGCTCTTTAAATGATTCTCTGTGATATTCTGTGGGTTTCCTTTCCCGGTGAGCTCACCGGCTTGTCATCCCCCAGACTCATCAGCAGCTGGTGTTTCACCAAGTAGTAGTGTGACTTTCACCACACATTTGCTTGAACAAAAAAAGAAGGCATCACTTTATACTTTAAAATAGAGTTTGAAAGGTTTTATGAAATCACCGTCCATTTTGATTAATTTTTGCCAGCAACTGCCCGCACTTGGGCTTTGTTCTTGGTTGGGTCATAACTGTTGAGGGAAGATTGCTGCTTTTTTGGAATGGTTCCAAAGACTCATTGTTCCAGACATCGGACATCCTTATGTTTTTCAGGTTCTACGGTATTTGGTCTAAAGCAGATTAATTACTGAACTCTCAGTGAATAATTAACCATTTGACTTGTTCCCAAGTTATATACTCACTGGGTTAGAAAAGATTTCCCAAACTACTGAAGATAAGAGAAGGTTATTCCTGGTTTCACAATGTCCGCATTGTTACCGACTTGTGTGTATATGTGAGAGACATCAGGTAATACCTACGCACTGGTCCAGCTACTCAATAAACCACTTCCTGGGGTTTCCTCCGGTGATGGCAGTGATTCAGAAGATACCACAGTAGTTTTAGAGGACTGCTCCCTGCGCGTAACACTGAACCTGAATGACTGGGAGCTGTCAAATTCAAAAGGAGCATTTTTGTTGCACTACCATTAAATCTGCTGTTTGCTTTTGCTCAAAGTTGCATTTCAGCTGAGTTTAGGATTGCTTGTCTGTTTGCTTTCAACAGTATATTTTTAAAGATTATTTACTTTATAGTAGTGGGTTAATGCCTAATTTCCATCACTTAACCAGTCCATGCCTTAGTTGAGTTCCCACTATATACAAAGTCCTGTTGGAGGCCTGGGGCTCCACAGGCAAAGGTAAATCATTTCCGGCAAGGTAGTCATTTGTACCCATTCAGGAGGTAGTGGTACTTGGGGAGATAAGAGATCAAAATGGAGGGGCCCAAAAGGGTGTTAATGTAAACATATGCAATGTTACTATTACAGTTACGTATTTCTATGATTTTAGTTTATAAGTCTATTACATCAGGGGTCCCCAACCCCTGGGCTGCAGACCAGTATTGGTCCTCGGCTTGTTAGGAATGGAGCTGCACAGCAGGAGGAGTGGCGGGCAGGTGAGTGAGTGAAGCTTCATCTGCCGCTCCGCATCTCTCGTATGACCGCCTGAAGCGCTGGCACGCCCCCCCAACCCCCATCTGTGGAAAAATTGTCTTCCATGAATCGGGTCCCTGGTGCCAAAAACACTGAGGACTGCTGTATTGCATAGTGTGTTGCATAAGGTAAATTTTGTATTTTTAGGATTTAATTTACAATATAAAGACGCAGATAGAATTTCTTTTATAAAACTTTTGTTTTATTATCTTCCTTAAAAAGAAAATAAGAATTTTCATAATTATCTGAAATCACAAGATATGTGTTCTTTTCCAGCCCTTCAGAAGCTCCAAAATTGCACTTCTGGCCTTTGAGTAAACAAGAACCTTGGGAATTTCAGACAGTAGTTCTCTCCTTGGTTATTTTGACACTTGACTTGCCTTTTTCCTTCCAATTCTTGCAAACCTTCTCCTACACTCTTGGCTGGATGATCCAGATCTAAGGAGATAACGTATAAGGAAGCATTCTGTAAGCTGGGAGGTATTGTGAATAAGCATATATTATTATTGCTATTATCATTGTTGTTACTGTTTTCATGTAATCACTGTTTGCATTGTCCTACCAAGCATACTTCACTTCTGCAATGTCAGAGATGACTGTGACTATCTCAATATAGAAGCTACTTTCTGCTTGAGCTTAAGAAAATTTGGTTCACTGATGGGACCTTGTCATAGGCAAAATGTTGATTTCACCAGACCTGCTATTGGCGTCCTGACTGAGATTGTGAGATTGTCAGAGAAAAGAGGTGATGAGGAGGTTTATAAAGGGAAAAGATTCAGTCTATTTATATTGTGTGGTAATTGTGCGTTGTTTGGCTATCTGCATACCGTGAGGCTCACTTTACAAAACTGATACTTGGTTTTTATAAATATCTTTATTCTTAAAGTGAGAGGCTGTTCTTGGTAGTGGTTAAGAGTGCAGGCTCTGGAATTAAATTGTCATGATTCTCATCCTGATTCCTTCATTTCTAGCTGGGTGAAAATTGGGCAAGCTTTTAATCACTTTGTGCCTCAGTTTTTTTAACTCTAAAATAGGGATAATTTCATTACACGGTAGGGTTGTTATGAAGCTTAAATGGAGTAATGCATCTAGAGTAGTTTGCACTCAATATAGATTAAAGAGGAAATAAAATTCTGTGTTGAAGTGATGACATGAACCATTTCTTATACTGTTTTAGGCTCTATTTGATGGAATTTGGTTGAGTTTGACACTCTGTGTCTTGAGAGGAAGAGAAAGGGACGAGGAGGGGTGGTTAGAGCGGAGGCTGCACGTGGAGGAACACGAAGGAAGGTGCTGGGCTGGGGTGGCCCTTCCTAGACACAAACCCACGTGCTTTACGGTACTCAGCAGCTTACAGAGTTCTCTTATATACATATCTTCCCTTCAGTCCTCACAACAACCCGTATTTTACGGAAATGGGAACTGTGCCTCGGAGATACTCCTTGACTGGCTCCCAGACAAGTAGCCAGAAAGGGGCTCAAGGAGGTCAGAGAAGCAGAACTCCTAGACTTGGGTGGTAATGTCCTTCCAGGACATGGTCCTTCTCTGCTGTATACAAGTGTTTATGATAACCTTGGTGCTGAATCCCAAAGGAGCAGAGGGTCACATGCTGCTGCAGACCTGGGGGGAGGGTATTGGTGGAGATCTGGTGGTAGGGGCGTCTCCTCCTGTGGCCCTCAGAGTACTAACCCGCTGCTGTTCAGGGCTGGTCTTGCCACTGCTAGGGTTGTAAGTGTCCCCTAGCTCCTCTTGGCCTCTGTGTGACAATTGTGTTTCATTTCTCTGAAGGGCCATTTCGAATTGGTGTTCTATGGGAGAATTTGTCAGTCTGTCCTTCTTGCTAGGGAGGAAGGGAATGAACGCCTATTGAGTGGTCAGACACAAGCGATGCAAGATTAGCAGTATGCATATACCTTAACCTAGACCTGTTTGGGGTCGCTGTGTTGATAAACTTGAAATTACTAACATATATAATCTAAACCTTAGTTTGATTTAAGTAAGTCTTCTGATTGTGAGTCGGTTCAAGTGTACATTTTAAAATGGTGGTTGTTATATAATATGTATTTTACTTTTGGGGGGGCGGGTTCTAAGATTAAACACAGCTTTAAAAGTTCGATTTTCTCCTTATCCTGGTGGTCCTATTTGTCATATTAAAAATCAAGTGATCAGGGAAAATTCAGTAGAGTGCTTTGGAATTTTAAAAACATTGAGAACAAATTAAAATTGGAAGAATTAATTTATGCTTGCTAACGAGTAGAGACTGAATTGATTTTAGTATTATATTTAAATACATTATTTTTATGAAATCATTTTCTCCTCTGAATAAGAAATTTATATATAGTTGATACAATATGTTTTTCAAATAAATAAATTTGTTTTTATGCATTAAAATTTTGATTAGCGATAATACTTTTTTTTTAAATTTATTTATTTATTTATTTATTTTTGGCTGTGTTGGGTCTTCGTTTCTGTGCGAGGGCTTTCTCCAGTTGTGGCGAGTGGGGGCCACTCTTCATCGCGGTGTGCGGGCCTCTCACTGTCGCGGCCTCTCTTGTTGCGGAGCACAGGCTCCAGACGCGCAGGCTCAGTAGTTGTGGCTCACGGGCTTAGTTGCTCCGCGGCATGTGGGATCTTTCCAGACCAGGGCTCGAACCCGTGTCCCCTGCATTGGCAGGAAGATTCTTAACCACTGCGCCACCAGGGAAGCCCCCCCCCCTTTTTTTTTTGGTCTATATGCACTGTATTTTTCAGAGAAGAGGTAGGTAACAGTGACTTTTTTTTTAGGCAACATCTAGACCAGGTATTCTCAATCTTGATACTGTTGACATTTGAGTCTGGACAGTGCTTTGTTGTGGGTAGGCTGTTTTGTATATTATAGGATGTGTAGTAGCGTCCCTGGCTACCCACCAGTAGTCACCAATAGTACCCCCTATTCCCAGTCTTGACAATCAAAAATGTCTCCAGACATTGTGAAAGGTTCCTGAGAGAGCAAAATCATCCCCAGTTGAGAACCATTGATCTAGGATTTTCAATATATACTCAAATCGTCTACCTTACCTAAATCTATATTATTTTATGATTTTGAATAGATGTTCAGAATCATACCAAAAAGAAGCAAATACTATATTTATAGAGGCAATAAACTGTACTCATCAATTATGAAAAAATAAGATTTTTCTTCACTATGCATTGAAATGTTTTTTATGAACTCTCAGTTACCATGACAAATCCAATTTACCAGCATTCCAGATGTTTGGATATTCTGTCTCCTCATTTTCTCTCAAAGTAGATGTATCCCTTTGATTCTGAATTAATTTATAACAATGACTTTTTTTTAACTTCACATAACTGGAAATAATAGTGTGGTTTGCCACATATTAAATGCTCTCTCTGATAAGAACATTCTGTATGTTCCTCATGCACATACTGAAAGGCTTCATTGCCTTTACAGATGAGCATGTGCCTCAGTGAAGCAGTTGTGCAAAAGGTGCTGAAGTTTAGTTTCAGAAACCCCTTTATGGACTTTTTAGTGGATGTTTTAGCATAAGGAGACAGATAGGTACACCTGGCTATGAACTCCCATAGGGATACAGACATTTCACTTGGCCCAGGAATTACATGACTGCTTTCTAAAATGTGTTTTGTTAAGGATAGAACATATTTTTTATTCTTGTGAACCATGAACTGAAGCTTTAGCCAATCAGAGGAAGGAATGGACTGTAGGGTAAAAGGAAGTATTTGTTCCGTTATTATAGTACATGGCCTCTCGCCATCTTTGATAAAGGATTGAAGTGTTGTGCACCCAAAGTCTGCTACCCTCTTGACCCTTCATCAGTCATCAGCCAGACTGTGAGGTTAAGTGAACTGTGGCTCAGTAGGGTAACTATTGTTTAAGCATTGTGTAACTCTTGAAAACGGAAATTACTGACACAGCAGTCTTGCAATGTGATGTCTTTCTAGTTTTAAGATTATAGACATATGTTTCCTTTCTGTTGCTAATTGTGCCAATTAGAGGTACAAGATAATATATAAGACTTGAAGTTGGGTTATTCAGATGGGTGACCCTGAGACTGTTGGAAGTTTCTTTTTTCTTTTTAAAAATAAGAACATAGACAGACAGAAATGACCTAGCACAAAATTTCAAGAATTTCACATGGGATCCTGTTGGAATTTTTATTGTCTTAAAACCACTAGGGTGCCTTGCAACTCTTGCATGCTACTTACTCCTCCACTATTCATGTATTAATTACTGAAAGCATATTTTTGTCCACATGTTTTCTAAGTAACTGATAGCACATACAAATCCTTTCATCACATAGCTTATGTTTTTTCTAACTAGCTCAGGAAAACTTTATAAGAGCTATGTCCAGTATCCACAGCTTTATGTCATCTCATCTCTATATTTATGCCACGTTCTTAAACAAGTAGAGTAATATATCAGCTGCAGCTGTTGCTGACCAAGGCTGTTGGAGAAGTGGGTGGAGGAAGAATCAGAGATGCTGTGTTCAGGTTCTGTGTTTCAGAAGCATATCTGTTGCAGTCAATCTGTGATGATAACAACTGGCTTGTAGAAGGCAGATAAAGCCAGATATGTGTTTCATCTTTGACCAAATGTACAGTAGCTTGGATGCCATAGCGATAAGTACTGCTGATAGTTAATAAACTGTTTGCGGATATACGATTGTCTGACTTGTACAATAAGAAATACTCATTAATGTGAAATATTCATTAGTTTTGGCTGCAGCCTTTCTATAAAGTTATTAACATAAAGCTTGATTTTTAATAGCATGCAACATTTTAAAAGAGGACAAATGAAAATACATAACAGCCAAAGAGTAAAATGTATATTTTCTGATGTCAGTGGGCAGTGATGCTTTCTAATTAAATGTATTTTGATTAAAGTAAATATTTACACGAAGGCACATATCCAGTTGCTTATTAGAAGAATATTAACACCACACTTACTAGAGCTGGTTAGGAATACTGGACTTAGTATAGTCCTATCTAAGATTTCTCATGACCCACTGGATCTCACCTTTCCCCATCTTCCATCATTCTCATCTTCCAGTTTACCATGAGGGCCGAGAAGAGAACTAAAAATCCCCACCAAAAAGTTGTAGCCAGATTTTTATCTTTTTTCCCACTTTTTATAAAGACAGTTCAGGGGAAAGAGAAACTATTTTTTTAGTAGCAGTTAGAAAGGGATAATTAGCCCTGTTGGGCTGCCTCTCGTTCTTTAACCCTGTTGGTGTAAAATGAAATCCTGATATGGTCAAATCAATTAAGGGAGAGACTTACCTTAAAGATAAAAAGAAAGTCCTTTGACAGTTTTACATATTAGACCTCCCAATAATTCTTCTCACTGTCATTAACATCAGAATACATACTGCTTTTGAGATTGTCCACATATTTTCTAAGTAACTGATAGCATATACTGATTCATTAGGCTATAGATGCCTTACAAAGACAGCCTCCCAGACGAAATACTTAACATTAAAGATAGGTGCTTTGATATGGATACACATACACTGGACAAAGATAATAAAGGAGTTAGCTCTTACCTAATTCTGAAAAAAAGCTTCACAGCGACATGGAATTTCAGGAACTCTTTATTGCTGAAATATCTGTGTGGCTGGGGGTTGAGGAAAAGGAAGTGCGTGCCAATGTTTATGCTCAGTGACTTATTAATAGCTAACATTTACTGAGTACTTACTCTGTGCCAGGCGGGAGTGCTTTATATGTACAGTGACCCCTCAGTATCCCTGGGGAATTGGTTCCAGGATCCCTGCAGATACCAACATTTGTGGATGCTCAAGTCCCATATATAAAATGGCATAGTATTTGCATATAACCTTCACAAATCCTCCTTTATACTTTAAATCAGCTCTAGGTTACTTGTAATACCTAGTACATTGTAAATGCTAGGTAAATCGTTGTAAATACAATGTAAATGCCATGTAAATTGTCGCCAGTGTGCAGCAAATTTAAGTTTTGCTTTTTTGGAATCTTCTGGAATGTTTTTCTGAATATTTTCAATCCTCCGTTGGTTGAATCCCCAGATGTGGAACCCACGGATATGGAGGGCCAACTGTATTAACTTATTTAGTTATCCAACAAGCTTTTGAGGCAGTTACTGTTACTACCTCCACCTTCTAGATGAGGAAACTGAGGCACAAGGAGAATAAATAACATGCTTAAGGTTCTAGAGGTAATAAGAGGCAGAGTATACCTCTTAACCAATGCACCCTGCTGTCTATCTAATTTAATTTCCATCACAGCCCTGCAAACTAGGGGTTTTCCTCACTTTACAAATTGAAGAAATTGAAGCCCAGAGTTACCTTTGTCAAAGTCACTGGTGGCCAAAGGCAGAAGAAGGATTTGAACCAAGGTCTGACTCTCTCGAAGGTCTGTGCCTTTTCACTGCAAGAGGAGGCCTTCTTGGGAAGGCTCAGTGGCCCAGCTGGCACACACAAAATATGGGAGGTCTAACTCTTTCCTTGTAAAGACAGTTAAGGTTATAGAGAATCCTGTGTAGGTTGTTCATAGCTCGTCATAAGGCAATAGAGTAGCTGTTTACTGAGGCATGAGAAACCCGTTCTGGCTCAACTCTCTTCCAGAAATCATCTGCCTCTGTCATCCGCCTGGGTTGTGCTTCAGTTCGTTTGGTGTGCCTCTTTTCAATGCACTGGGCTGTTCTATTCCTGTTTATAAATCTTTTAAGTGAGCACATTACAGAAGTAATTAAATTGTCATTATAATTTATAGTATGCCTGAAGTCAATCATCTAATTAAACTGCAAGAGAAGAGAGGTGGTGGATTCATATGCATTTATTAAGTTACTGTATTAATTATTCAAGGATTTAGAACCAAGTGAAAGAGAAAACAAATGGTAACACTAGTCTTTAAAGGTTTTTCTATTTCTGCTCGTCTCAGTTCAATAATTTGAGATCCTCACTAGTTAGTAGCATAACCCTAATGTCTTTGGGGGGTAACTTTTAATGAATTAGGATTTTTAGGTCTTTCACTCAGCATTTTCTTATAATGCTCCTGGCAGCATTAATGCGCACCATCCCACATCCTAACTGAATAAGCAATTAGAAATATAATAGAAAACAAAACTTAAATTCATGGGTTATATATTGCAGTCCAAATTCTGTCTTGAACTATAAAAATGGTAGCATTTTAGATACCTGGAATCATTCAGAGGAGATTTGGTTTTCCCAGAGCCATAGGGACTGTTAAGATGCTTATTTTCTTATTAAGGAATACAAAAACCACAGCAACAAAAACAAAAACCAAATAGGGTATAATTAAACTCTTGCTGGAGGAAACTATTTTTGAAGAGTTTACTTTTCAATTCTAAGCTCTAGTGCATATATATGTATATTTATTACGTGAGGGGAGAATTGATAACTTGGATAGGTGTTTCAGCCCCTTGGGAAGTAATTACAGTTTGTGATGGAATTGGCTGAATTTGTTCTTTTGGGATTTGGGCCTTCAGGAAAAGGAGAATACTGAGAGACATGATCAGGTGTCATCCACGTGAGTGACAGATTGTGTGCAGTGGATTTTCCCCTCCTCGTGTTTAATTTTTTGGGGGGTGGATGGAACTGAAGCCTGTAATTCCAAAAGAGGCAATCCTTAAAAAAAGAAAAGGCAATGGAGAGCAGAATAAAGACATTTAATTGAGTTATGTATTAGCAAATGTACATGCCTAGAAGTTACTAGATTCTCAGACAGCTCTTGGATAAACAAGCATCACATGTAAAGATTCCAGTTTCTTTGCCCCTCTATGTGCATATAAGATATCCTCAACTTATAAACAGTTTTCTTGGATAATATTTATTTTTCTTTGCTGAGTCACAAAAGCTGAATTGACCTGTAAAGTACTTGAATTATTGGTAATAATTAAGGAGTTACATACCTGGGTGTCAGTTTCTCTGCAGAAATGCATTCTGAGTGATATTGGGGAACACAGCTCTTTCTGCTATTGTGGGAGCAGTGTCTCTCCTACGTCTGATTTCTAGGCTTCTCCTAGAGTTCTTGATTGAAGAGATGTGGGGAGGCTCCTGCTGACACTCTTGTGGGCTGGAGAGTAGGGGAGAGAACCAGTAAAGGTCGGTTTTGGTTTCAGGCTGCAGGACTAGGGGGGAGAGGGAGGCGAAAGAGTGATATCCCCAATGTGGGTAGTGGAGGGAAAAGGAATCCCCTACGGCCCTTTTGCTGGTCTGGCTGCTTACTGGGTGGTCTTTCCAGTGGAAGAGCGAAAGGTAAATCATGTACTTTTAATTTGAAAATTGCTAACACATATATATCCTTTTAATACAGTCTTTGTTTATAGCAGTATAAACATTTTTCCATACTGGAACAAAAGCTACATAAAATAATAAGGATGATATTTAAATAAAGATTTTGCATATAAATGTGTTTTAGGGACCTGTGGACTATAAATATTCCTCAAATCAATGCTCAGTGGAATGTGAGCTTTTCCATAGAAAGATATGCATCTAATAAGATCCTAGCTCTTGTCCCAGAGTTTGATAAATTACAGGCCCTCAAAATGTGTAACATGTAAAAGCATGGTTAGACGAAGATAGATGTGAATTATTGTGAAAACTTTGATTTGATATTTTTCGTTTACTTTAAATCTGGCATGACATTTACTGTTGAATTTGACCTCTTTGGGGAAGGACTTTCTAAACTTATTTCCTCTTTACTTCTAAGAACTCAATTAAATCTGTAGAAGGATTCATAACTTGATATTTGCCATGCACTATCTTTAGAAATATTTTGTAATATTATATCTTATATGCTTTTTTTTTTCACACACACACTGTATTTTATTTTTACAAGAGATAAATAAACTGACACCAAGCATTGTAAATGGATGACCACCACAAAAGCAACAATGATTGCAATTACCAGACACGAAACACACTCATACTATGTCATTACTTGACATTTCAGTCCAGTAATCCTCCACTGTAGCAGCTCCTTTACTTTGCAGTGATAATTGATTTGTATCTTATATGCTTTTTGATTCTTCAGAAAGCAGTATTTTAGAAAGTTTTTTATGCATAATAACCATTAATAGACATTAATAATCTAAAGAAGTTAATTCGTAATTTCCAAAAAGATCTTAGGTTTTAAAATAAAAGTAGTGTCTGTGTTAATGTCAGGAACATTGACAAGGCTGAGAAAAGATTTTGCCTGTATTCAAAATTTATATTAAAGAAACCCAAACTAGTAGAATTCAGAGTTTATTTATACATATAGTTCTGCTATCTGAGGTTTCATATTAAATTTTGTGGTGTTTTATGTATGGAGCTATGGACAGAGAATTTATAAGAAAAATATAACCAAATCTGTTTTTGCCATTTTTATGTATTTCATTTGCTACAGTAACAAATCCATTATTCAATATATTTTTTAAATGTTGGAAGTATTAAAAATTGAGGAAGAAGTGACACTTGTCTTTCACATCTGGAATCTTATACAAATAAATTTGTTTCATGCTCTCTTGTAATTATGTTAGTCAAACACATGTTTCAGTTATTAGTGTTTCTTCTCTGTTATGGAGATTTATATAGTAGAAAAAGAGAACATAGGGCTAGATGAAGATTCAGGTATAAAATATTGACAACAGAGTCTTATCGAGATTGCTGGGCTGATGTGCTTACTTAACTTTATAAACCTAAAATCTGAAAAAATTTTCAAGTGACATTATAAAAATCCAAATGCTGTTTCATTGTTGTTGTTGTTGGTTTTAATCATTACATAAATCAATGGCTCTCAAACTATTTTCCCCATCTTCCTGCAGCTGTCCAGAATTACCATCTGCTCTTGCAGGTGGACCAAATTCTAATCTCTAGTAAGGCTTGTCACACTGTCTGGTCTGCTTACTTACCATTTCTTTCTTAGGATCCCACTTTGAAATGGAATCCTTTTCTAAATAGAAGTTCCATACACTGAATTTTATCTATTTATAATTTGAAAGTGTGGGACTGACAACTTTGAACCTAAGAAGACATGAAATTGTTTAGAGGGAAAGGATGAATTTCAAGGGCATTTATTGACAACTTGGAAAGAAAGCCAAAACAGATCTTGTTCTTTGGAATATTAAATTTTTAACATCAGCCTGACTGCAAAATGTGTATGTGTGTGTTTTTGTGTGTGTCTTTTAGAAATTCCTGTTATTTGTGTGGTGCTATTCTACTTTATCCAAGGACACCTGCAAGAAACAGAATAATTTCGTTAGGTGGGTCGTGTTGCTCATAGTTCATCAATGTTATTGCATCAGATCTTTGGTTTACGTGGGACATGGCCTTCCTTTTTTTCCTATGCAGAAACTAAAGCTTATTCATCTCAAGCTTATAGTAGTATACATTTGTTTTACTTTTTTTTTTTTTAAAGGAATGCCTTTATTTTTATTTATTTATTTATTTATTTATTTATGGCTGTGTTGGGTCTTCGTTTCTGTGCGAGGGCTTTCTCTAGTTGTGGCAAGCGGGGGCCACTCTTCATCACGGTGCGCAGGCCTCTCACTATCGCGGCCTCTCTTGTTGCGGGGCACAGGCTCCAGATGCGCAGGCTCAGTAGTTGTGGCTCACGGGCCTAGTTGCTCCGCGGCATGTGAGATCTTCCCAGACCAGGGCTCGAACCCGTGTCCCCTGCATTGGCAGGCAGATTCTCAACCACTGCGCCACCAGGGAAGCCCAGTAGTATACATTTGTTAGAGCTCACCATTATTAGCAAATTGCTTCTATAGATCAATCATGTGAGTATTACTACTGGGGAAGGCCATTCTAATTGATCTGTCAATGAACAGGGAAAGACTTTGCTGCTTCCTAATAAAATACAACAGTGGTCATGTTTATTTCCGAACATATAGAAGCAAAGAGGCTTTGTTATTCTAGCCAACATTTGCGTTTGTGAATGCACTTCAGCGTTTGCATATGCTGCTTGTGCTGCCTTCATTTGTCACTTGTTGTTAGTGACTCTGTTGAGGTGTTTTCCAGTTATCTGATGCATGCACTCTCTAAGTAGATTTTTAACTTCCTTGAAAATCGATCCAAGTCTTCTATGAAATGATGGTTGAATTTTAACTTCTCTTTCTCTTTTATTTTTTCCATAGTTTAATGAAGCACCTAGAAATTAAAGAGGATTTACCTTATTTTAAGAAGTCTATTTATTACTCAGACAAGTTGCAAAATTTGTTAGGAATAAGGCCTTCTACCAGGGCCAGTAGTGACAGTAACAGATAGCTTGTGGAACTTTATAATAGGAGTGAACATATAAGTAATGAAAAAAAATCTTGAAACAGATGATGAGTACTATGAGTTTATTTCTCTCACATTAGGAGCTCCTTTAAGTTTTTATCCTCTTGTTCTTCTTAATATTAGTGGGAATCATGTGAAGGCAACACATGTACATTTAAGCATAATTGTGACTCAGAGTTTTTCTTATCCATGTTACAGTTCAGGTCTGAGAGGATCTCTATTTTCTTTGTTGAATTTCGGCCTTTTAAAAGGAGAACTTGTAGGAAGGGGGGAAGTGTTTACACTTTCCCTGTTGTGAAGTGTAACCCAAATGAAGATTTTGATTTTGGTTAGAATCCTTCCCTTTCAGTGACTTTCAAAGGATATTACCTCAACTTCTTGCCTAGCAGGACAGCAATAAATATTTTATTTTCAACTTCCTTTAAAACAATTCTTTCTCTGGTCTTTGTTTGGACAAGTTTACGTGGATTTAAGTCTTATTGCTTTGCCTCTGAGAGGATGTCGTTGGCTGAGAAAATGCCGCAGACTTCTCTAGTAGTGACCAAAAGTTACAGTATCAGTAAAAGAAAAAAAATACAGACAGAAATCTGTGTTTTACTCCTTTTTGTATTTCTACACTGTCTACATGATCCCTGGCCCCAAAGTAGGCGATCACAAGTGATTCATTTAACAACACTCAGCAGATGTTGTTTTGAGCACCTGGTATGCGCTCGGTGCTCAGCAGAGTTTCCACCTCCAGAAGCTCTGGGTTTAGAAGAAAGGCAGATATTAACGAACTCAGTGCAGTAGGTGAGGGTTTCCACAGAGGCCGGCACAGAAGGGGGGAGGTTGTGAATAACAGCGGAGGGAAAGAGGCATTCATTCTGATATTAATCAATCACTTGCTGTTTTCTAGGCACTGCTTAAGGTGTCCAGGCTACAGGGAGTAAACAAAACAATACTGCCTCTCTTGAGAAGTTTCTATCCTAGTGTGGGGGAGAGATATATATCAACCTTCCTAGCACATATGCTTTGTGTGTATGTGTGTGTGTGTGTGTGTGTGTGTGTGTGTGTGATTTAGGTAGGGAGAGGAAAAGGTATGGGGGCAGATGACATTGGAGCAGGGACCTGACCATTCCGGCAGAAGGAAAAGCTGCCCTTGTAATAGTGTGGGCTGCATACATATATTTACATGTCCCCTGAAAGAAAGGAATGAACATTTTAAAGTGAGGAAGAGGGATAGCTTATTATAAATGGGATAATGTATCAGGCAGGGCATTTGATGCTTTATACCATGTGTGGGCCACCAGGCTCCATACCTAGGCTTCGGCCAACCTGGAGGTGCCATTGGCCGGCTCCCGGTCCTGGGCGCGGCCGTGGAGTTGGAGTGTTGCCCAAGCCCATCCCCTTTCCAGAAGGGTGCCCCCCCTTCCTCCCTAGGTCCTGACCCTATGCCTCAGCTCCTTCTCCCACCCTTGGGTCTTGGCACAGGGAAGGCCCTGGCTTGGAAAGGATGAATCTGACCTAAAATTAAACCTGGAGCTATAATATAAAAAAAAAATGCCATGATTAGGTGTTTACAGTACGGAATCTTCAACAATTAAAGAGAAAAGGTGTGGGTGGGGTAAAAAATAGCAATACCCACACTCTGAAGTTTTTGAGAAAAACAGGAAACTAGTCTTTTTTAACCAGCAATGCCCAGAACTGGTTATTGCAGAGAGGGTTGTTTTTCTAATGCATTGTGGTCAGTGCAGCTGTGCCAGAAGTAGATTTCTGCTCATTATGACAGCTGTCTGTGGATTTCTTCAGCTGACAAACCTATAGAGAGGCAAGCATAATTATCAGTAGTAACCTGGTTATTATGGCCGGATGGTGCTTGGAAAACAATTTGCACAAGTCCTGAAAGCCCGTGAAAACACAGAAAATAAGAGTGTTTGACCACCATGCAGCTATTTCCAGGAGTTGTGAATGACCCAGACCTGTGAACCATACAATAGCTTATTGTAGATGGACGGTTTGAATTCTCTCTTTATTTGGATTTTTTTAAAGTTGCCAAACAACATTTGATGGCAAGTGACATAATATTTTTTTCTAATTTGCTCATTAACTCAAGCTCTACTTTCTAACAATGTTTCAGACCTCTTTATTTTTTGCTTATATTTGCTGGTTGGTGGCAATTAAATATGATTTAAAAAGTAAAATTGTTGAAGTCATAGAGATGTTGTCTCTTGCTCTCAGAATCTCACAAATGCGCCCTTACTGCTGCATTTGTGAAATAGGAAAAATGATTACAGAAGGGATTGTTTGGGCAATTATTGATTAGTTCTGTGTTCTTTTGAATAAGGTAAAATGCTTTAGAACCAAATTGAAAAAGAGCAGTTCCCTTTATCTGCACTTATTCGTATACGGAAGACCAGGTTAGTACACACTAGTCACTGAGGTTTCCCCTCAACTTCCTGTGTGGGTTCAGTGTTATTGGGGAGCCCCTCCAAACCAGAGCACTCCCTTGTAGGCCATTTCTTTGTGCACGTGGAGATGTCATCTTTTAAAGGATAAAAAGGGGTTGAGTAATAGAACCTAGATTTGATTGCTTATTGCATTTTATGGTCGCCAAGCCAAGCATTTGGTCTGTGCGTTGAAGGATTTACGCTTGTCTGTTTGCATCAGACTTTACAGTTATCTCTTTAATAAGTAAATTATGCTTCTCGCTGGTGAAACTTGTTTGCAGTGCTTGATCCAGGCGGTGTGCCTGGGCTAAGCAATGCCCCCTGTCCAGCTGACTGCCCAGTCTGCTCCAAAAGGGCAATCGTTACTGCTATTGATTTTTGTAGCATGTTGGTCATGTTAGAGTTATTTGCAATGAAAGGGAAGTCAACTCCTTGCATCTGCCTTTTTGTTTCACTACAAAAGTACTGTATACCGACACTTTAGTCTCTTGGTGGCAGTAACAGGACTCAAGGGAGATTCTTTTCCCTCCTTTCTCTAGGGGCAGCCTGGGGAGCAGTAGGTGGACTGGGGGGCATGAAGGTCACCCTATTTTTAACCATTTGCAACCTGCTTCCTAGTGAAATGGGATGGGAGTACCTGCCATTTCCCCCTCACCAGCATGTGGCCAAAAGTAATGAGACAACGGTTGTCAAGTACTCTCAAATGCAGATGACAGATGTTTTAAATGTGGAATTAGAGATGTGGGGCTTGCACTTTGGCATTTTCTTAAAAGCTAAACATAAACTTACCATATGACCCAGCAATTTGAGTCCTACATATATATGCAAAAGAAACGAAAACATATGTCCACACAAAAACTTTTTCAGATATGTTCATAGCAGCATGAGTGACGTTATCTGAAAAAAAAAAAATCAAACAATCCAAATGTCCAACAACTGGCAACTGGATAAACAAAATGTGGTAGAGCCATACAATGGAATACTAACCAGCAATAAAAAGGAGTACTGATACATACTATAACAAGGATGAATCTTGAAAACATCATGCTAAGAAGCTAGATGCAAAAGACTAGATATTATATAATTCTGTTTACATGAAACGTGCAGAAAAGGAAAAAGGCAGATTGGAGGTTGTCTGGGGCTGGGAATGTGGATTGATTGCAAACAGGTATAAGGGACTTTTCTGGGTAACAGAAGTGTTCTAAAACTGGATAGTGGTGATGATTGCACAGCTCTGTAAATTTACTAAAAATAATTGAATTGTATACTTAAAATGGATGTATTTTATGGTATGTAAATTATACTTCGATAAAGTGTTTTAAAAATCTCTGTAAAGATATGCAAGAACAAGTAACATTGAGTAGCTCTGGAAAGGAAAGATGGGTGCCTGGGGAACGGGAGAGGGAAGACACTTTATCAAATACTCTTTTATATATTTTTAATTTTGTACCATGTATTATCAGTTTAAGAAATGAGAATAAACAAAACAAAAACTTAAAAAAAAAAAAAGTACCAGCTCTTACTGAGAAAAACAAAACAATAAATGAACCCAGCAAACAAACGTGTTTTATCAGAATGCCTCCTATTTCAAACACATTAAAATACTGGGCTTTACCTGGGAAAACATAGCCCTGGGAATGTGTGATATTGTTGAAATGGCAGAAAAAATGGCTTTTTATTACTTTCCCTTCTTCTCTAGCATGGTGTATTTTTAATATGTTTTCATATTCAGATTTTTTAAATCTTGAGGACTAGAAATATAATCTTCTACTTTTCAGACTTGGTAGAGCCTGAGGCTGTCATTGACATGATTACTTTTAAATAGCCCCACTAAGCATATGAACAGAAAAAACACAGAGTAGAAGTCTCAGTGGGGAGACTGGGGGAAACCATATCCATTCCTTCAGTAGAGCAGTGAATGAAAACAATCCCAGTAGATCATGCAGCAATGCTGAGCGGTTCCCCAGAACTAATTTGGGTCTCTACCGAAGGGTTATTAAAGTATGTGTTTGTTAACTACTAAAGGGTCCTCCAATTCCTATTGTTGTTGCCCTCCCATTTTGTTTTCCTTGGCAATCGTTACGACAAAGACATAGTTAAAAACACACTGTACTCTTTTCCTGTCCTTCCGAATGAGAAGGTGGTGCTGGGAGGTGATGCCTGTTTGTGCAGGAGGCTGTGGCTGACGAGGCCAGTGTGTGACGATCAGCCCTTTCCTGAGGTGCGCACGTGGAGATTGTCCCTTGATGTCTTGCTGTCATCACT
Source organism: Balaenoptera physalus (assembly GCF_965194825.1). NCBI lineage: Eukaryota > Metazoa > Chordata > Mammalia > Artiodactyla > Balaenopteridae > Balaenoptera > Balaenoptera physalus. The sequence goes on from NC_138888.1 coordinate 22,121,106, forward strand.
CCTAGTATAGCCCGAAGCGAAACGGAGACTTGCTGTGTCAAGCTTGGGGCCGGGAGGTTTCTCTTGCGGGGACTGCGGGGACTTTGTGCTGTGCTCCCAGGCACCCCCCACCCCCAGTGGAGCCTTCGCTGTGGAGGGCTTCACACAGGGACCTTACCTACTTTCTTTGGAGCAGCCCCGCCTCTCATTACCATCTGGGAAGAAAACCATCATGGTGGTGAGACTCGACAGGGAGGCTGGAGATGACTAAGTCACACTCTTTCTCTTCTTAGTTGAAGAGAGGGCCAGAAAGAGGTTACGTTCCTTGCCAGGGTCGTGGAACTCTTTGTGCCCTGATTAGTGGCTCTGCTTTCATTCTTTTTCACACAGACAGCAGGGTAAGGCTTTTCCTGGGGGAGATGGTTACTTTAATACTAGTGAGCTGTGAGCATTTCAGGAACTAGCTGACGTGCCTAGGTTGTCATTGGATGCTAGGGGAAGAATACGGCTGCTGTTTATGGAAATGCTCAAGAAGCAGGATGTGGCCTTGGTGGCAGGGTTTACCTTCACATAGGAGCTTGCACAGTATGCTGCTCTAGAAAGCTGCCGTGTGATCCAGGTGATATACCAAGTTCGTGCCATACCCTTTCTGCCATCCTCTCGAAGTTTGGCTCTCCTGCTTTAACTACATCAATGAAGAAACAAATGTCATTCTTTGTAACACTGAATAGTGCTGTTGGTTGTTTGCAGAATTTCTCTTAGTTGAGCATGACCTTCACAGTGTAGTCTGAGTGATTTGTGTCGTAATCACTTGCTTAAACACATCAGGAGCACAGTTCACAGGTAACAGAAAGTTACTGCAGTACAAAGGTTAGAGGGTTTCTCAACTTTGGTGCCATTAACATTAGGGGATGGGTAATTCTTTGCTGTAGAGGGCTGTCCTGTGCATTGTAGGATATTTTCCAGCGTCCCTGGCTTCTACCCACTAGGTGACAATAGCACCTCCGCCCTGGTCATAACAACTAGAAATAACCCCAGACGTGGCCCCGCGTCCCTTGGGGGGTCAAAATCACCCTGGTTGTGAACCCACTGTAGGCTAACAGTCTATCTTGGTAGGATGGCGCATCAACCAGACTGAAGCAGATTGTCGTTAACAACATACAGCTTGACTCTAAGAAGCCAGAGTCAGAAGTAAGGATTGGGAGGGTTAAATTACTAAATAATGAACATTCCTAGTCAGTGAATAGCAACCTAAACCGGGGATTTCCCCTGCTGGCTTGCGGCAGGAATTCCCTTTCTCTTCCTCCCGCCCGCCACCCTCTACGGTAGGACGCTCCCTTTTCAGGACTGCCCTAGCTTCCGATTCACTTTCTCTTCCGCTCTTCTGCCATGTCTGTCTGTTGCCACCAGGGACTGGTCCACCACTGCTGCCTCTGCAAAAGCCTAGAGCCACTGGGATCTTCCAGCTGATGACGCTGACCCATCACTCCGATCCTGGGGAAAGCGTCTTGCTATTCTTACTTCATTATTTACTTATTAGAATTTTACCTAGATTTTTATGGCCCGTGTAGGGAACGGTGAGGAGTTTCGTATCCTATGGACGCCAGTCTTCAGTGTGACTATTTTTTTCTAATAGAAGCTATGCCGTATAAGGTGAGTAGGCCCCAGAGTCCACTTATTACATTGACTTAGGCTAATTCTCAATCAGGTTATATAAACTTTTGAAGGCTAGCCTGGAATGCCAACCACTATTTGTGACACTGGTTCCAGAGGGACACATTCCAAATTTCAAATAGTAGGTTTAAAAGCAAACTTTTAGAACACAACTTACGTTAAGTGGGAACCACTTTGGCAGGCTGGCAGATGAGATGTAGTAGTCCAGCTTGCACCTGTTTCAAGCAAGTTCTTCCCCCAAACCACAAAGAGACCCTCAGATAGGCAGCTCAGACTCTCTCCCTTCCATTGGGACTGAACCTTCTTACCCTAAGTCCCAGACTTGGCAGGCAGACGAGCTGGACCAGCTACGGTTTGCTTCTCTGATGTGGAAAAAATAGGCATCTGGCAATCTCCTTGGATTCCATTTGGACATGCTTGTGTGTATAATCTCTGCCAAGTGAACTTAGGCTGCCAGAGTTTGCCAAAAGAGGAAGAGAAGAACACCTTAATCTATGGGTTGAGATACTAAATGAAGGAAATCAATAAGAAAACAACTGGAATCTTAGCAGGTCTAGAAATAGTAAGAGAAAGATATATGTTGTGCAAGTGTGCAATTAAACTAAGGAGAGTTTGGATTAATTAAAAGATAAGTACAAAAAATTACCTTACTCTTTGTTTCTACATCAAATCACAAATATTTACATCAAATTTGTCAAAGATAGGAATGCTTTTCATTTTAGACTAGAAACATCCAACGGAAAAGAAGGCTACTCCAAGACTTGAAAGGGTCTTCCAATTCTGATAATCCTATGTTTTTTTTTCCCTTTCCCTCTAAATTTGTCAAGTTGCACACATTAACATGTTAGACTGAGTGATAAATCTATGCAAACTAGAATATAAGAATGGTAGCCAATGACTTCTTTGGGGAAGTTTCTAGAACACCTATACTGATGATTTTCAAATTAGATTTTCAGGGTATCCTGGAACATCTAGAAGTTTTGAAAAAAGTATAGTTGTGGTGGATTTGACATGTGTCTGTTTTAATCACCTCTAAATTTGAGGCTTCAGATCATGACAGGAGGAATGCTTAGACCCCAACTTTTAAATAGTGAACATTTAGAAAAGAGTTGCCTTACTCAAATACTATTACATAGCTTTCTGATTACACAGCATGCCTTTTGTTTGGAATTTACACAGTAACAATCTGTTTTCAATGTCCGTCCATCACTAGCCCCTAAGTTCCATGAGGACAAGAGCCATGGCTTTGGGAGTACACAGTTTTTTGTTGAGTGAATAATTGAATAAATGAGGGGAAAAAATTCATCATGAACATTTTATAAGAAATGCATAGTGCTTTTTTTTAATAGAAAAATAAAATATAGAAATTTTCCAATAATGAAGTTAAAACAAAATTGAAAAGAATGTCATGTAGTGAAGTTTTGTTTCCTTTTTGGAAATTTTTGGCTTTTTTTAAGAACAAAGAAATATTGTGTTTTCTAGAGAAGGAGAGCATGGCGTGCCCTCCAAAATTAATCTAGTGGAACATGGGCATATAAAGTCCTCTAAACCCATCAATTTTAGTCTTAGTTTATAGTAATAAACACTTTTTAGTGCCAGAGTAAATTAGGACAATGATCAGGGTAAAAGAATAATCTTGAGCTGTATAAGAAAGATTTTGATTTTGTTGCCAAACTTAGAGCAATGACCTTCATTCTAAGCATGAAAGCCTTCCCTCGTCGTCGTATAAAGACCTGGTTGACCCACCCAAAACTCTGTTGCCATGTGGTTCAGTAGTACCAACATAGATAGTGAGTAATCAGGAATGGTTCAGTATATTAAACTTTCTTTGGTTTGGCACTGATGGTCCATTTGCCAGATCAAAATCATGAGTAGAACTGAAAATTGAGTGCAAGTAACTACAGGGTACTTGGATTTCTTCAACTTGAGAATCTTTTAATATTGCCACTATGTGTATCTTTTCAAGAGCATTGGTTTAGAGTCAGGCTCACTGGATTAAAAAGCCATTTTCAGCACTTATTGTGAGGCCATGGACAAGTTTCTTAAACTCTTGGGGCCTTAAGGCTTCTCTAAGGGAGATAGTAATGGTACCTGCCTCATAAAAGATTTAATGAGAAAATACACATAAATCACTTAGTACATTGCTGGAACACAAGGACTCAGTAAATGTTGATTGTTTATATCATTCTATGTGATGATTATTTCAAACTCCATTATTATTTCTAGATCTTTCATTTTCTTAAGGTTTTCAGTAGTAAGCCCAAACTTTTAAGCTTCCTTTTTATGGATGTCAGAGTCTAAACAGAGTCAAGGCTGCCAAAACTATCTGCTACATCTTATAAAGAGATAAGATAATGCTTGTTTTATGTGTGTGGGCCTCCATATGAAAGAATCACAACCCTAAATCTTGCCAGACCGAGGGCAGGTGGATCCCACTCTTGGCTGGGAACCAAAATCCTATTACCAGGCCTTATTTATTTCAGGCCTGATAAAGATGCTTCCTCTGGGTGATTTTTTTTTTTTTCTCAACTCTTATTTAAAACATAAAGACCAAGGGAGTTGGAAACCTATAAATTAAACTTATAAAAGAAGTACAAAAGTGCTTCTATTATTTTTATGTTTCCCAGAAACTGACTTTATAAGTCATTTTCAAAGTTCTAAAGAAACTCTTTTTTCCTGAATTTTTCATCACATGAATGAAACTGGGTTTTCAGTTATAATCTTGCAACACAAACCATCACATGAACATTAATATGTTTACCTTGGTAAAATTTCTTGTCTACTCTTTTTAGGACTTCTTTTTCATGTCGTAACTTTCAGGGTGGGGATCACTGAGGGGCATGACCCCAGACTGAGCGGGATGAGTTAGTCATGAGGTACCAAGCGTGTGGGATGTCAGTGGACCTTTTAGGGGGCTCTTCAGAAATCTTCCTGGTACATCACCGGGAACTTGTAATTGCCAGGTTTAGGAATTGCCTCCTCTTTGTCATGAGCAATTTCTTTCATCTTGCACAGTTTAAATTTGGTTTTGATATTTCCCGGTGGAAGTTGTTATTAGTGCATGGAGTTAAAATCTGTTTTAAAATAAGGGATTTAAGTGGATCATCTGTAAAGTTTTGTTCAGCTTGAAAATCCTATGATTAAAGTTCACCTTTTTGCCTTTTAGTAGTTTTACTTTTAAGATTTCTCCAGTTTTGTGTGATTTCTTGCTGATTCCTTTTGGTTCCCCAAATCAATAAATCAATATTAGTAGTTAGTTAATTGTTGAGAATTTGAAATTTTACTTTAACGTGGTCGAGTTTTAATTATGTCTCTCCACTGTGGCTAAAATATAATCTTGTTAGAACACTTTTTTTTTTCCAGGACTATAGCTTTTGAAAGGTCTCCCAACTTCAAAAATTAAACAGGGTCAAATATCTTCCATTTTGGAAGTAAACAAACAAGCAAACTGAAACCAATAATCTTAATGGCTTTTCTAGCTCATACGTTATCTATCGTATCATATCAACTGCATCACGGTTTTGGCCACCTGCTTTAGAAAGGAATCTCAGTAACCTCTTAATTTTGAAATTCAGTGAAATCTTTTAGGTCTTTGCCTTTTTTACCTATTTTTGATTTATATTTGACACTGTTTATCATTTGATTTTTTTCTCCACTTGGCTGTGTGATGCTGTGACCTGGTACCCACCTCTGTTCTCAGCCCCTTCCCACACTCCTCAGTCTTTGTGGCTTTCCCCAAAATGCAGCCCTTATGCCTCTTCTGTCTGTAGCTTCCCAAACCGTTGACAAGGCCCATTGTTTCAAGTATCACCCTAGATGCCAATGATGCTAGTGGTCTTCTAAACTGGGTTTTCAGCTCGCATATTCTTGTGGGTTTTTTGGTTTTTTTTAAAATAAATTTTATTTATTTATTTATTTATTTTGGGCTGCGTCGGGTCTTCATTGTTGCATGCGGGCTTTCTCTAGTTGGCGGCGAGCGGGGCCACTCTTTGCTGCAGTGCGCAGGCTTTTCATTTTGGTGGCTTCTCTTGTCGCGGAGCACAGCCTCTAGACGTGCGAGCTTCAGTAGTTGTGGCACTTGAGCTCAGCAGCTGTGGCTCGCGGGCTCCAGAGCGCAGGCTCAGTAGTTGTGGCGCACCTGCTTAGTTGCTCCGTGGCATGTGGGATCCTCCCGGACTAGGGCTTGAACCCCGTGTCCCCTGCATTGGCAGGTGGATTCTTAACCACTGCACCACCAGGGAAGCCCTCTTGTGGGTTTTATATCTATATGTCCCGCTGTGTGCTTGGAGATTTCTATCTGAATATTCTTAAGGCACCTCAAACCTAGTTTGTTATAAAACGGAATATACTCTATTTCCTCTCAAACTTGGTTTTCTCCTTGTTTACCTGACAAGCTTCTGCTGATTACTCCAGGTCCATTTCAAGTATCTCCATTCTCAGTCCTTCCTTGATCCGTACACCTCACTCTCCTGTGGGCCCTATTATAACTTGTACTACAGCACTTTTCATCCTACCTGCAAGCCAGGTTTTCGTTGAGATCAGAAAACACATTTGTGTGCCTTCGGATGCAGCACAGTGCCTGGTGTGGGATAGGTACTTGGAAAATGATTGCTGAATATGTTAACAGGTGACAGAAACTGCAAATTATAGATATTGAAATAGGAAACAAAATTTTTATTTCACCAGGCAGAAACGTTTGTAAGTGATTGGGTATTAAAAAGGTATTTTCTAATAGTTTTATAGAAAATGAAACCTTTGTTGAATAGATGTAGCTCCTAGGACTTCAGAAGGGAAGAGAAGCCTATATTTCCTTCCTAGACTCATGGTCGACCCGGTACTTGCGCTTGGTTTGAATGGAGACTTATTCATGGAGTCCTGGTAGCAGGTGTAGTTTTTTGAGTGGTTTTCCCAGCTATTTCAAAAAGCATCTGAATGCGCAGAGCAGAGCTCAACTATCTGCTGGGAGGACATTTAGGTGTAATTTTTTCCTAGATGCACTTCCTCTCCACTTACTCTTCATTCCCAAATGAGGCTATGTGGGTCAGGATACGGGGATGATATACAGGCTTCTGGTTACTTAGGCAGAAAGTAGTGAAAAATCACGGTTTAACTTACAGAGTGCTAACCCCTGCTCCATCCTCCCTCCCTGCCCCCATACGCACAGATAAAATTGTGTATCTGGGTGGGCTAGTCACACCCATTTAAAATCATCTCTAAATCCACTAATATTATCCTTTGGTACGAGTAGCTTCATCACATTGCATTGAAGGAGTATTAAAAAAAAAGTTTCTTATTGGAATCTTCATGTTGTTGGGATCAGCTTCTAACTAAATGGAACAGGTATAATATTAATGGATTAATCCATGTTAATTTTTAAAATAAGAGGTCTTAGCAGTGAAGACTCATCTCCGAACGTCCTGTATTTAAGATTAAGTTCTCTGCACTGTGATACTGGACCACTGCAGAATTATGTTATGTAACTATTTCCCTTTTGGCATTCATAAAGACAAGAAATATGTCTCCAGAGGTCATCCCACATTGAGCAAAAATTTTAAATACATGAATAAAAATTCCATCTGGCTTTTTTAATACTGCACATAGATTTGTCTGTTTGTTGTATTTTGTAGCCTTATACTGGCTTCGTAGTCTTTTATGAGGAACAACAAACACAACATCCTGTTTTTATAATATCCAGCACAAATCCCAGTGGAATTATTTCAGAAATAGCTAAGGTTCTTCCTATATCAGTTAGCAGTTTTTTGAAATTTCCATTATTTAATGTTTCTCTTCAAGGTCTTAGAAGTGTAACTAAAACAAAATTGATTTGTGTCCTCAGGCACCGAAGTCCTGCTAAGTGTTAATTGTCCAGGGTTTTTATATTGAGTTTGAAGATAACGGAAGAGCAATGGTGACCATTTTAAATTGCAAATATTTGTAAAACTCTTTTTGATCTTTTTTTTCCCCTTCCATTTCACGGTTTCATCTTTTCAAAATTCTGCAGGATTAACTTTGCTTATGTTCAAATAAGTTAAAATTGAATAGAAAAGATATTTTTAAAGGGTTGTACTATGGCTTTCGGACTGGTAAAAGAGCCAGAACGATGATTCAGAAGCTGAAAATAACTCTACATTTTATGCAATCAAGTAAAACTCTGTACCTTGGCCTTCCCCACACCGGATTAGTAAGGAGTTGGAAGTTATTCTGCCCCCAGCATGCCACTAGGGATGACTAGCTGGGTTATGACAACCTGCCGCCTAAAGGGAGCATGTGCGGCTGGAAGGATAACCCTGACGTACTGGGTGGATTAGAGTTGAGTGACCTCAACTCATATTCATTTCCTCGGAAAGGAAAGCTCACAGGGCCCTTTCTGTTCTAAGCAGTGTTTATGCAGTGTGTGTTCTCACGACGGCAGCCAGTCACTCCAGTGGCCTACGTGTGCCATGTTTCCCTGTGATGCTTGCTTCCTTGAAAGGGCTTCGGTTCATTCACAACATTTATCCTGGTCCTGAGGAATCACATTTTAAGATTACAGAAGGGAGAGTGGTTGATTAATTTTTCTTTTATTCTCTTACAGATTTTTCTTTCTTACTTTGTTTTCTGTATGTTTCTATGCAAAAAGCTATACAGTAAAGTGGGGAGGAGAGAAGATAATTAATTCCTGAATGAACTCCCATTTCTGTTGAGCAAGTAGGGTAAACTTTTCCAGGTAGAACATTCTAGGTCCAAAAGCTGAGTCATCTTTGTGACAGAGTTCGATGCCTCACCGTAAGTAAGTTCTTGTTACTCAAAATGAGACTCTATGCTGTGTCCTGTCAAATAAATAAAACTGTCAGGTTATAATTAACATGCAGTGCTTCTCTAATTAAACAGAATTGATGGGAAATATCTGGGAGGATATTAGCAATGGAACAGTGATGTTTGCATTTAAATGATCTTAATTACCCCTTAGACTTAATGCCCTATTAAGATGGACGGGAGAATGTCACGTCTCACTTAGCCCTATTGTTTGAGACAGTGGCTGCAAGCTGAAAAGGACCAGAGTGCATTCACGTGCATTGTGGTGTCTGCTTTTGCAGACAGAAGGTTTGGGAATGTATGTTCTTTGCTGTTCTTTCTTTCTTTCTTTCTTTCTTTTTTTTCTTCAAAGGAAATTAAATCACATCCCTGACAGGAGAGGGTAAAATCTCTGAGCAGACCTCCCCAGTGCTTGGAATTCACAGACGCTACCCTGTCCCAGTTTGCTATTATCCTAAGGCAACACACCCCCCTGCCGCTCTTTGCGTCTCTGGCTGCTCGCCAGCCTCCCAGGGCCTCCGGCTTTGATGTGAGGAGCAGGCTGTCCTCGGGCCAGGCTTTTGTTGCTGCCCCGGCCTGGGCTTCACTCACCCACAAGGCCAGAAGGGATGTCCTGTCTCGCAGTATACATTTCGACAGCCCAAGTCATCATCAGGGGTTTCTAACCCCCCCCCCCGAGGCAGAGAGAGCTGCCTTTGTGTCACCACAAGTGGCTGCCCCCAGCCGCTCAGCTCGCTCTGCTGGCTTTTGGTGCCTGTCCTGGGGGAGGGCCTCTCTGCCTGGGGGAAGACACCAGCTCTGCCAGGTCGGCTGTCAGTCTGAAGGGCCTCCTTGGCAGGGCTCAGGGGAACCGACCCGACGAGTTGAACAGCTTCCTCTGGGGACCGTGAATCGACCTTCATTTGATCTAGGCCTGGCAGCCCGGTTAGTGAGGACATCAGTTCTGGCTCTGGGAAATCTCTCTTCACTGAACCTGTTTCCACCATGGTTCCAGGCTTGCAGTAAGAAGTCGGTGCCATTGTAAATTTAACTCTTAAAACTTCTGGTAATATCTGTGGGTAATTCTAAAAGTAGGTGGATGCATAAACACAGAGGATTACAAGGAGAGATACCAGAGAAGAAAAAATGGGGCTATGTCTTATGACTAACCAAAAGGCCAGATCCAAGCCAAAGGGAGGGGGGAGGGGGGAGAGAGAGAGAGAAAGAGAGAGAATATTTCTCATTGGTGAACCGTCTTCAGAAGGGCCAATTCGATTCAAATAGAAATGGTCTTACAAAACTGAAAGCAGACCATATCTCATTGTAGTTTAGATGGCACAGTACCTTGCCCTGGATCTGCATAGGATTAGTAATAGCATCTCCCACAGAGGGGGGCTTTCTTGCTTCTATCCTAGTAAAACCCACTCCCCAAATATACCTCTTTGCCAGCCATTATTTATTCCTTTGTATTAAGTTTTATAGTCTTCCAAGTTTTTTGTTTGTTTGTTTTCATAAAGTAAATTCTTTTCCTAATGAGAGTGTATTACATTTTTGGCAGCCAAGTATGAAAAAGATGATTAGCTCTTTTTTGCAGTAGATGGGGAGTGCAGCCTGAAGGATCCCATGACCTAGTCAGGGCAGGACACCTGAAAGGGTTCAGAATAGAAAGGGGAAGAGATTTGTAGAAGATAAACTTCACAGTCGTATTAGGGCATGCCCGCTTGCCTTCTATTTACTATTTTGCAACCATTCATGGGTAACAGTTAATTTAGCAGTCTCATATTAATCTCTTTATCTTGTCATTAATGGGGATTCGCCTGAGTGGATTAGTGGGGCGTAGGGGAGAGTAGTGGGGGAGTAGGTAACCAGCCATGCATCCTGAATACCAGGGCCTCATTTAGCACAGCTGTAGTGATGAATGTATCTTATGGTCAAGTTTCAAGACTTTGAACTTGCAGAGTTTTGTCATAATCTATTACCTAAATTCCATCTTCCAGCAAGCACAGGGAAGTTTTGTAGGACAGAAACATAGAAGGGACAGTAGTTGTGGTTAAACCGTAGTCATGGCATTTAACATTCATGTGAAGTGTAATATTTGCAGGTAGCTCACATAGCATTTCTTATTGTTTACGATAAGGTGATAAGGTTGGCAGTGCCGAAGACAGAACTGGAACTTGGTGAGAGTGTTGACCTGCCTTGGGAATGCTAAAATGTACTGTTTCTCTTTCAAATGCTCCCTCCCCTCCTGCAGCTTATAGGTATCCTCATCGCCCTGTAGTTTTCTTTAGTAAAAGAAGTGTGGAGTTTGAATTCTCATGTTTATATTGACCCTTGCGAGCCTCTGTTCCTTTTCAGTTGAATCCATTGGACAATATATCCGACGTACTGGGGGTTGATGGGAAAAGCTCTCTAAGGAGATTTTTAAAAAAAAAACAAAACTCTAAGGTATAATTCATTAATAATTTCATTCTGTTTCTGGATGTGTTTTCTTCCCATTGTCAGCCAGCGTGGGAGGAAAGGGAAGAATAATGCTGGAGCCGGGGGTGTTGTGTGGGTATGTGCCATCCAAAAGTATCTTCTAGGAGAAAAAAAGTGTTTATTTTTATAATAAAAGTAGAATTCAAACACTCTGAATAACAGAAAATTATTAATTCTACTGTAGTGAAAAGTTATATCCTAATGCTGTTAAAATCATTAATCAAGACATCAGTTAATCAAAGGCATATACTGCATAAATATGTATACAAAAATGGTAACTTTGTGGTACCAGGCGTAAACATTTCAAATGTCATTAATAACTCTTGATGTTGCCGGTGAAGAAAATTTAAGACTAAAGCAAGATTGCCTGTTGCTTTACTGTCCTCAAACAGCATTGTAATTCCCAAACCTACACTTTTTTTTTTATAAATTTATTTATTTATGTTTGGCTGTGTTGGGTCTTCGTTTCTGTGCGAGGGCTTTCTCTAGTTGTGGCAAGCAGGGGCCACTCTTCATCGCGGTTCGCGGGCCTCTCACTGTCGCGGCCTCTCTTGTTGCGGAGCACAGGCTCCAGACGCGCAGGCTCAGTAGTTGTGGCTCACGGGCCCAGTTGCTCCACAGCATGTGGGATCTTCCCAGACCAGGGCTTGAACCCGTGTCCCCTGCATCGACAGGCAGATTCCTAACCACTGCGCCACCAAAGAAGTTCCCTTCAGAAGTTCCCTTCACCTGGTTAAAAGTGAATTCTGGTTAACATTTCTAATGATGATGTCTGCAGCCACAAAGCAGGTGACGTAGTTTTCTCTTATTGGAACTCCAGGCGCATAGCTCCCTTTGAGAATTGCCTTTTCTGGTCCTGCTCTTTCTCTATCCACATCCCCCCAGCCTGGGGCCTGACCAAGTCCAACCTGCTCTTTGAAGCCCCTTGCCACTATTCTAGCTCTGACTGAACTCTTCCTGTTTTCAATTCCTATTATTCTTAGAATCATTAGCGCGCATTTTAGCATTTAGCACTTAATTTTTTAAAAAATCATTTTTTATGGGTTAGCTCAGGGCTAATCATATGTACTTTATTATCTCCTGTAACAAGCAGCCTGGTGTTAGGTACCTTGCAAACATTCTTAGTTGTTGATTATTATTTCCGTTGCCTGGCAGTCAGTAACAATTGTTACAGACTAGAATCTTGCTTCTCAAAGTGTGGACCTCAGTCGAGCGCGTCAGCATCACCTGGGAACTCCAAGCTGGACCCCACCCAGACCTGTAGAATCAGAATCTACATTTTAACAAGCTCCCCTGGTGACTGATATGCATCGTAAAGTTTTCATTGCCCTGTTGAGGAAGGTCCCTTTCCCTGGGTGTGGCAGAGATCCCATGAACCTTCAACTAACTTTTACTTTCTGCCAGCATTGTATTTAGGCATCTGATTGTAACCGGGTGGAAACTGCGCACTCTTTACTGTAAGAATGAGGTTGTAAATGTGGTCTTTACATAGAAACTGTACCATTTAAAAGTGGCCAGAGGGCTTGTTTAAGTATTCAGGACCGTATTTGTGTTCTGATTCAAGACAAACGCTAGATCCAAATCATTAAAATCCCTTTAAATGGCCTCTTTTAAAATTTCAAACTGAGGAGCAAAAAGTATGATTTCCTTTTTCTTAGTTACCTTTTTTATTGCACTTGAAGTGCTTACACCCACTCAACTTGCTATTTTGAACTCTGGGAAAGAAAATTTGTGGGCATCTTGCAGTCTTTCAGGAAAAAAGGCTCAGATTAAATATTTGCCACATTTTCTCCGTGTTTCTTTCTTCAGGGAAGTGGAGAAGCACATCATTCATGCTTTCACTCAATTTGACACAAAGTGTGACTTTCTAAGTGTGGATGGAAAACGACTCCTGTCCTTATTTGTCTACCTTCACACTGATAGATATTCCTGGCTTTTCCCCTCCCATTCCTTCTATTTGTCCTTCTCTTCCCTTTCACCGTAGTGTCTACAATTCTTCATATACCACATAGATTTCATAAAATATGAGATTTTTCTTTTTAGAGTATCTAGGTCCATTAAATCAAGGAAGATAATGTGGATTTAATTGTGATGTATAACATTATGTAGACTAATCTCAGTCAAGTTTACATTTAAAATATTTAATTTTAAGTCATTTACATTCCCTGTTGGTTTTTCTTTCTCTGTGAATACACACCTATTTCACGAAGAGCAGAAATAAGAGATATTGGTCAAGATGGAGGGAAAAGAAGGTATTAGGTAACCTCAGCCATTCAGCTTTGTTTTAAATGAACTCAGGGCTTTGTCTTGTAAATACACTAAGAAAATAAAGTGGTTGCCAGGGCTATTATTTTGTGGTGGTTTTGTCCTTTTAGACAGCTTCATTTCATTTTCGTTGAGGCAATTAAGATGTTTTATTTAGGATAGGGCTTAAAATACTTGTCTTCCATTTAATCAGTGTTCACCTACATGTGCAGGATATTATTCAGGGGACCTTGTGAGGAATTAACACAATTTAGTAGCTGAACTTGAGAATGAAGTATTTCCAAGCAAGTGAAATGGAAATGAGGAAAGACACAGAAGGAGGAGACTTGTAGAATGTAAATGTTTATTGAATATAAAAGTTAAAATGTAATTGAAGTAGAGGTGCATTATAATATACTATGTTTTCTTTACATGGGAAAACAGAATATTAGAAAGATGCTTATATATGCGATTCAACACAATTCTATTCAAACTCCTGATGAGACTTGTTTGGGTATGGCTGAATATGGAGGGTAGAAAATACACTTAGTCAAATAATATAATCTGGGAAAATGGGTGAGAATTTCTCAAGTATATGTGTGCGTACAAGGAAATATTAAGGAATATTTGAAAAAAAAAGAGACTAGGGAGTAGAATCTAGACCTACTGTGGATTCAAACATACTATAAAAAAATAACAGTAATTAAAACCACCTAACACACACACAAGTTCATGTAATAATGCACATGAAAACTATATAGCACAATGCCCATCACATAACATTTATTAGGTCTGAACAAACATTCCCTTTTAAATAGGTAGATCAATGTAACAAAATGAGGAACCCAGAAATGGACCCATAATAACACAATATACACATAAAACATAATGTAGCAAGTTTAGTAAACAGCATTGTGGGAGAATGGGCTTGGTCAAAAAATCTTTGAATATATACCTCACACTGAGGCTCCAGATACACACCAGACATATTAACTGGTTAGTATCTAAAAACAAACTTAAGAACAATTTGTATAAAATTTAATGTATACATATATTAAAAGGCCATTTAAATTCATAAGAAAAATTAGGACCTAAATACAGTCAAATTATGTGAATAGAATAATGTAAAATTTTATATTAAAGAGGAAGCAATAAAATGATCTTAAAATAGGAGACTATGATCACCATTAAAATAAAAAAGCAATCCTAAAATACCATTTTATATTAAGTAAATCACCAAACAAATTTAATCACATACAACGGTGAGGAAGTTTAGTGAAAGTAGAATGCTCATGTTGCTGGTGGCTTTATAGGTAATTTCAATCTCTTGACATCAATATGGCTTTTTATGAAGTCCATACAAATATTTATACCCTTTGATTTAGTAATTGTATTTCTGTTAGTATTTTAAGGAGAAAGTTGTGTTTCCAGTGTTAAAAATAAATGAGAACATCTGAAATACTCCCACATATAGGAATGATTAACGAAATGACTAAGTAAGCATGCTAACTCTGTGGAATATTATATGGCTGGTAAAAATGAGAACTTTGTTAATTACATGGCAATATAGTATAGGTTTATGAAGTGTTAAATGAAAAAAAACAGAATGCCTAATTATGTGTGTTATGAGAGCATCTGTGTGAAAATATGCTTACGTGGGGAGCAAATAAATACTAGATTAGAAATTTTTTTTAATGAAAATAATTGTGTTTGAGTCATGGGATTAAGGGTGTTTCTCTGGTTAAAAATGTTTTCAATGTTGCTATGTATTTATAAGGAAAAATAATCTTTATGACTAAGTAAGGCAGCTGTACTAACTGACCGTTAGGACACTTTTCTAACTGTTATTTTGGAGCGCTGCTAAAATATGCCCAGACGTTTTGGGTGTGTAAGAGTCTAAGGTATTCTCAGTCTCCTGTTCTCCTTGGCCAGTTTTTCACTAAGTTTGCAGAGAAGTGAGTTGACGTTAACTATGCTGAAGAGGGTGGTATGGCACCTGTGGTATTTGTGGGTCTGTTCTCACTCACTTTGCACCCAGGTTCTTCCCCTCCTAAACGGAGAAGCATCTTTAATGTCGTTGGTACTCAGTAAACTCCTGCTCAGTGTTATTGAACTTTCGCCTACGGGAGGCAAAGACGCTCTGTGATGTAAAGGGGAAAATGGTAGCAGAGTAGTCAGGAGACCTGCCTTCCGGCTGTGTGACCTGAGGCAAGTGACTGTGACCTTCTGGGCCTCAGTCTCATCCTCAATACAAGGAGGGTGATCCACGGCTGCTAAGCTTTAAGTACCAGGGCTATAAAGACATTACAGTTCACAAGCTTACTCCAGGGTGTCATTTACTCCTTTCAAGGGCAATTTTGCATGCTCCTAAAAGAGCTAATTTACTGTGTTCACTGTTGCAACAGAGCAGACAGCTAAAGTGTTCCCGGGAATGGCCTGGTCAGCTCAGGGAGCGTGGTTCCTGGCTACTACATGGGGAACCAACCATTCAGCCAGAGAAAGTCACTCTAATCCTGCATTGTAGGTACACCTATTTATTATACAAAAATGACTGAAACACACCAATTGGTGACAAGCATGATCAAATATTAGCTAATGATAAATTACTCCATTGTTTAGAGTATGTACCTGACTGAAATACAAAGTTCAGATGTATTTAGATTTTATGATGGAGCCAAACTACCGCTGACTGAAGTGGTTTTTTTTTTGGTCTTGCTTTTCTTTTTTCCTAGTGTGGTGAGGCAGGCAACAAAAACAAGTTGAAGGCAAGGAGAAGTAGACTCAACTGCTTTCATCAGCTTATAAAATTGTTTTAGGTAGGTACTACTGTATGGTATAAGAATTATAGGGAACCAGCCATCATCTCTCAGGTGTTAGTCATTTCCAAGGAAATGAACATTTCTAAGGAATGTTGTATCATGGTTTGTACACATGAGGCTCCCTTGTCATACAGGCAACATATCTGTACTTTCCGTGTCAGTTAAGGGTGGTCATTTAACTGATACATCCATACAGGTGACTAACATATTTTGTACTTATTGCTTTTGAAGCTTGGTAGGAAGTGCCCATGCCAGCTGAAAAATTCCTAAATAATTTGAAGTCACTGACCACTCAGATAACCATAGTTAGATTTGAAACTAGAGCATACTTGCTATATTGTAGGTGAAAAACCTAAATAAGATATTGGCTTGGTGGCTAGCCATGAAATGGTGCAAGAAATGAGGCAAAAACTACATAATTGAAGAAAAAAGTACTTTACCAAAAAAATGAACAATGACACAAAGAGGGATTGTAGATCTAGACTCTTATACAGGTCAGTTTCATATTATACATGGAAAAATCAGTGAGAAAAGGATTCTTAAGAATCTTCAAGTCATTCTGCATCATGATGGGATGTGCCCTAGCTTTTTCTTGGAAAGTGACTAACTTAAACAGTATGCTAGCACAAAACCATCATGTAAGAATCCAGAGATTATAGGAAGTTAGTTACCCAACATCATTTGAAAGCGCCTTTGTAACTCTTTCATAAAGGGCCTGTAAAAGTACCAAAAAATATTTTCACAGCTCTAGATACTCAGCGTGCAAATTATATACCATTTTGCATCTCATTGTTTAGGTGCTATATTTGTTGGTCCAGTGTAATTAAAATAACCAAACCATTTGACATTTGTCTTGTCATATTGATGGCAAGAACCCTAGAATAATAATTATGGCTGTTTATCATTGTTAATGAAGAAGCCATTTGAGACCACATCCAAATGAGTTTCCTAGATAACTATTTCTTGAATAGCAGCAAGACTAGAATCTAGACATTGGTTGTCTTGGAAGTGAAAACACATTTCCCATGACTACCATGGGTTTCTACTTAGTATAATTATTGCTATTTGTCTTCTCCGTTGGTAGGAACATTTTTTTTTTGTTTTGTTTAGTTGGAGCATCTACCTTCAAATAGTGGGAGCAAATCTATTTCAATCTCCTTTTTTTTACAACTGAAGTAACTGTCAATTTTCCTAATATGTGTAGTGAGACTAGGGGAGTGACAATATGTGGCCAATTCCAAATTGCATAGTAAAAAATCATGTATTTATGGCCTTGCAATAGGTTTTTGAACTTTCACTGGAATATAGCTGTGTCTGATGTCCAGGGACTTTAAAATTACTTAATCTACCCTGGGGGGACCTGATTCAGAAGTAGCTGGAAGCTGTCCAATTTTCGGTCTCACTCTTCTGCTCTGCCCCCCAGAATCCCATTTATCTTAGGTTCTGTCAGTTGAGATATAGCTTTCCTTCTCTAAAACTTTCTCTTGGAGCTAAGATAGCAATTTAATATTTGAGCTTCAGAAAAGGTACATCTACTGGTAAAATGAATAGAATTAACTGATATTATTTATGAACCGTAATTAAGCTGTTTATGGATCTTTAGTAAACACTTTCTGTGGGAGACAAGGTATAACATTCTAAGAATGATTTGGAAATTTATGCTAGTGAATTCTCTCCAAATGATCTGTCTGGGTATTAGTTTATATTCCTCAACAGAAATTGCCTGTACCTAGGGCTTAACAGTTTTAAAGAACTGCAACCTACACATTTTCATTGCACCAATAAACTAATAAGAACCAATGAATAGAATTCCAAAGTAGTCAGTTGCATCTTTTCCTCATCTCTGATTTTACATGTCCTAACTGACATTATGTAGTCATCACTTCTGTATGCCAATCAGGACTGAAAATAAACTCTTCTGCTCTTGCACTTTGTTATTTTATTGCTTTTTCTATGCTTGAATATTCTTTTTATTTCCAAACTGGAAAATTTAATCTAGTTGCCAGATGCTTTTGTTGTTTTATAGTTTTAAGTAGCACAGTAACTTAGGAGAAGATATAATAATAATAATCTTGCTTTGATTTCTGTGTTATTAATGTATAGATCATATAATGCTGCTCTGGTTTAAATGCAATTCTTTGTTGTGTTTTTTTTCTTTCTTCATTAGGTGGAGTCTTTGAATTTTTTAAAAGACGATGGTAATCAGATCTACTTGAAAAATTAAGTGAATTGATTTGTTTGGGACACTCTTTTACCAGTTCTTTAACATTTAACCACTGGGTAAGTTGAGTCAAGTACTTTCTATGTGGTTTGATTTCAAAATTATTGGAAAGATCTTTCAAGCAAAATATTAAGCTTTATGTGAAGTTTTGACAGTAATAATTTGAGGATCTCTAAACCTGTGAAAGATGTCTGGGATGCTATCTAAATGAAAATGTTGATAAGTCTTTACCACATCGGCGGAACTATCCTGATTAGAAAAATGGGAAGATTAGAAAATGTTGTCATTTACAGTTTGAAACCAGATCCCTTCATTTACTGTTCTAATGATTATTTGCTTGTTGTAATCTTGAGGTAATGTGAGAATATCGAATTTTACTTTTAGTGAGATACGTGTAATTGTACTGTATAGTATCAGATTCAAATCTAAGGTGTAAAGAATATATTGAGTAAATTAGTAACCCTCCTTATTTTATTTCTTTTTTTGGCTGCGTTGGGTCTTCATTGCTGCATGCGGGCTTTCTCTAGTTGTGGCGAGTGGGGGCTACTCTTCGTTGTGGTGCGTGGGCTACTTATTGCAGTGGCTTCTCTTGTTGCGGAGCACGGGCTCTAGGCGCACGGGCTTCAGTAGTTGTGGCGCACGGGCTTAGCCGCTTCGCGGCATGTGGGATCTTCCCAGACCAGGGCTCGAACCCGTGTCCCCTGCATTGGCAGGCGGACTCCTAGCCACTGTGTCACCAGGGAAGTCCACCCTCCTTGTTTTAAACCATTCTCATTTTGCAGAAAGCTTAGTTTCTGTGATAAGAATAGAAATCTTAAGGACTTGCTTAATCCAGCTTCCTTGTTGCACTGTGTTGCTTTGGAACGCTCTTGAGGTAGAGAATTCTTAACCAGGAAGAGTTTAGGCTTTTAGCAAATTCTTGGCACTGCCAAGACAGAATTTAGTGGGAACAGGACTTTGGCTACTGTTAAAATGTCAGTGTAGTAAAGCCTGCTCTGTCAAACAGATTTTTGACATCAGAAATCTAAATGATACTGATTTTAGGGTTTGGTAATTTTTGTTTTTATCCAGGCAAACTCATGCTTTAATTAACTCTTTACACAGTCACAGAAAATTTGGAAAAAATTTTGTATTCCTAGTCTAGGTCACAAGATTTTAGTTTCTGAAATTCTAAATTTTATTCATGATTCTAAATTGTGCATCTCGTTACTTAATTTCCCTCTGGATAAACTAGAAGTATTTAAAAATCTGATGAATGATGGTAAATAAGAGAGGAAAGTGTCTAATCATTCGGCGAGCAGACTTCCAAACCAAACTAGTAGTGTCTGCTTTACCTCTGGGCATCTTCAGATGTGGTGGGGTCAGGTGATTTTTCAGTGATACTGTCGCATATGGTTTATACAGTGCTGACAACTGCCTTTGCTTTGTCTAAAATAATCTTCCTTGAGGCTGCTTCCCTGGAACTTGATTTGTTAGTGTAGCTTTTGAGCATCCAGTGAGTGCAGAAATATCAAGTGTGGAAACCCAGGGAATCTTTTCATTTGGCCTGTGAGGTTCATTACCCAAGATTCATTTGTGACCAGTAATTTCCATTGTTATGGGCACACGGTGCCATTCGGAACACTTTTTGGATAATTAGAGGGATATAAGGCAGTTAGATTGAAAAACCCATCACGAAGAGAAATGATAAAGTTTCAAAAGCAAAGCCTTAATTTCTTCAATAGTCATAATAGATGTTAGAAGATGAAAATTGATACTCTGAACTACTCACTTAAATGTCTTTGTCTGCCACATTTAATTTTCCTTCTACTCACAAGGATTGGCTTTTACAGTTATTCCCAAGGTACCCCACTGTGTTACAGTTAAATTTCGATTGGTGGTACCTAATTTAAATTATGTTTAGGAAGCTGTTCTGTAAGTGCCTCCTGAGAATGGACATTGATTGGCCTTCTTGCTTATCTCACCATGAATTCTGGGTGTCTTTGGTTAAGTCAGCTCTTTGAGGTCACTGTGTTTTAAAATAATTTTTTTGTTAATTACATAAGGACGCTACTTAATTCATAAGGTTATGTGAGGATTAAACTCCTGACAGGAGGTAGAGACTCGGTAGCTAGTAGTGATTATTGACAGTAGTGATTCATGTTGGCAATAGTCACAATCATGGTTTAAATGTAACAATAATTGTATTTTATTAATCACATGACTGATTCTTTAGCCTATCATCGTGGACATAATAGAAATGTACATAGAGATGAGTAACATTAAACCAAACACTGGGTAAGGAAACACTTCATATGAAATTGGTAAGCTTTTTTCGTGCTGTATACAACATAATCAGCAACCTCTCAATCACTTTATCGCCTGAGCCTGGTCTTGTCCATTGAGCCAAGCAAGGATTTTTCTTTCAAATAATAAATTTAAAAAATTTGTCCAATTTCCCCCACTCCAAATTGGTAGTAAGAGAAAACAAGGTAAAAAAGATAAAAAGGGAAAGTTTGCATGATAAAATTTTACACGATATAAAAGGAAAAAACCCGCATCATTAGAATGGTCTTTCTTTTATGGTACTTTTTGTAAAAGATAATAAATACAAATTACTTTATAATAATGTGACTTTTCATGTCCTGCCATTTTCCTTCAGATAGCCAGGGCTTTTGACTGGTCTTGACCTTATTCATTTTAAGGTAATAGTAGCTGGACTATAGACCTTTAACCCAGGTGCACAGATTTATATGCTCTCATTGCATTGGACGTAATTATTTAAGAATTATGTAAGTGGTATGTCTTCTTTAAGCTGAGGAAAGATAAGAAGGAAGGTGAAAATTGTTAGCATTCACTGGATGTGTTCTGCAGAGTCAGGTTCTTTGCTATAGCTGCTTAATCTTTGAAAAGTAAGAATTAAGAATCCCATATTCATTTGAGAAAATCAGGTTTCAGAGCAGAAATTAATTTGGTGAGAATTACATAGTTATGATAGTAGTTTTTGGAGTCAGAAGCTATTGAAATCTTACTTTAAGTTAGAAAATCCAAACTGTATAACTCTATTTCCTGTAGAAATTGCTGTATTTTGTGATTTCCCCAGACTCAGTGTTTATCCATCCATCTGTTCATTTATGTTTTTACTTTTTTTGTCATTACTTACACCAGTATGGAAAATAAAATGGGAAACTTTTAATCTATTTAACTTGGGCACATTTTAGTAGGTCTTATAAAGATTTGATGAGGTTGCAGATAAGATTTGCTCTCTGTTCACTGTGGTTTGATACAACTTTTCCTGCTATCACATAAAATTCAGAGCAAGCCTTATGAGCTTCAATGCGTTGTGGCCTTCAGTATGTTTCCTTTTATATAGGGCCATTTTTATAGGTTTTCAGATGCATACAGTTATTCTGTTGGGTCCTTTGTGTTTTAAGGTAACTGAAGAGGGTATCAGTATTTATGACTGAATTTTACTAAACCGATGTGAAACCTATAGACTCGTAAGCTCTTACTTACTATAAGGACTGTGGTTTGTTTTGCCATTACAGCCTTTGTGAGTGGAGCCCATTACTGTTAGCTTCTCAGGCTACATGGTTTCACTTTTCCAGAATTATTTTCTTAACCTCTTCTATAATACTGGACTCCTCCTGCTTTGTTTTTCAAGCACTTCACTTGACTATACCTTGATTCATTCATACATTCAGCTCCTTACCCATTCATTTATTCATTATCAGCAAGATTAATTAAACCAGTAGTATGAGCAAAGCACATTTTGTTCCTTGAGCATTCTGTAGCCATTTGAAAAACTGACTGAGGGTTACTTTTATGTCATTTCATAGTACTCCTCCTGCTTTTCATTCTTCCCGTCTCCTTCCTTTAGCTTGCAGTGTAGGATGGCTGTGTGTGGCGGGACCTCTCATCTTTTACTGGCTACATAGAATGCCCTGTTTCTAGGGTGACCTGAATTACCATTTGTGTAATGCTGTACAGTTTACCAATGGCTTCCATGTTACGTGATCTCACTTAAGGCAAGAACTGTTATGTAGATATTACTTACATTTTATTTTGTATATGAGCAAACAGAGGCTCTAAGGGTTACAGTTGAGTGATTTGCTCAAAGTCACAGCATTAGTGAGTCATGAAGCAGGATTCAACCCTGGTTCTCCCAACTACAGGCAATATGTCATTCGATGCCAGATCAGTGGTCTGGTTGACTGGTAGTGTTCAAATATTGGAGCTTTGTTGATACGATCTGTATATTCTGTTTAGTATGAAACATATAAGGAAGTAGAAGCCATATTGGAGTTTGGGGGAAGAATCAGATCTCAGAGTTTTAGGGAATCTTGGAGGCAGTGTACCTTCCCTTCCTTGATGATAACGTGAAATTCACCCAGTCACTCCCCTGCTCTGAGAATCTCATAGACTCCAGGCAACATCCTTATAGATCAAGAATGGCTTTTGGAATTCTGATTCCCTTGGTTATAGTTTCCCTGTGAATTACTAAATTACTAAATTAGATATTGAACAGCATCATCCGCTTCAGAGATCTTCATGCTTTATCTCTTCTTCTCTCTGAATCCCCTTAATGCTTTTTACTTCTCTCCTGTCTCTTTTTTTGTATGTATTTTTGTGCTTATGCTTTTTAGTAAAGTGATTTATGTGGGGCTTTTATCTCACCTACCACATTGTAGGCTGCTTGAGGGCAAAGACTACATCTTTATTTCATTGGTGTCCTCTTCAGCCTTGAAAATGGTGGTTGAAAAAACTAATAGATATTCCATAAATATTCGTTGAATTTAATAAAAATATTTTTTTAAACTTTTTTTGGGGTTTTATTTATTTATTTATTTATTTATTTATTTATTTATTTATGGCTGTGTTGGGTCTTCGTTTCTGTGCGAGGGCTTTCTCTAGTTGCGGCAAGCGGGGGCCACTCTTCATCATGGTGCGCGGGCCTCTCACCATCGCGGCCTCTCCTGTTGCGGAGCACAGGCTCCAGACGCGCAGGCTCAGTAGTTGTGGCTCACGGGCCCAGTTGCTCCACGGCATGTGGGATCCTCCCAGACCAGGGCCCAAACCTGTGTCCCCTGCATTGGCAGGCAGATTCTCAACCACTGCGCCACCAGGGAAGCCCCCTAATAAAAATATTTGATTGTGAGTTTTCATCTAAAATTCATTTTGGGGACTGCAAATTGATACCTGGGCACAGATTTAATTTTAATCATATTAGGGAGATGAATCAGCAAGTCTGATACTAATTAAATATCCAGAACAGAGCCATAAACAAATTTATGTGCTTTCTAGGTGATCTTTTTGAATGCAAAAAATTAGTCTTGAAGTAAAATAACAAACCCACCCCCCAAAACCAAACAAAACTCCCTACATTCCCCTACAAGGATGTATTGTCTTTGTCTTGACCATGGGAACAAAAACAATTGACCTCTGAAAAGATTTAATGAGATAAAATAAAACATGGCCTCTGAATATAGAGGCTTCCTGGGAGATACAGGTCATGTGGCTGTGGAGCACAGCTGTCTCTGGCTTCAGGACTAAGGATGTACATTTAATTTGGCCTGCGGTGCTGGGAAGCCCCTGAAAATTTTTCAGCAGAAGAGTGATGTCATCAGAGCTGCATTTTAGGAAGCTGAATCAGGCCAGGTTGTGTTGGATGGTGCGGGGGTAGAGGTGAGGGTGGGGTGAGTGGGTGCAAGAGTCCCTGAAAGCACAGAAGCCACTTAGGAGGCACTTAGCATTAATTCACACAAGAGCTGTCACCGCATGTTATATGCCCTTTCCCTCTCCTCCCACACGTATATCACAGATGAAAGCACTAAGAAAACTTTAGTGAACACTTGAATCCCAAGTTCAGGGAATTCTTTTTTTTTTTAATTGAAGTACAGTTGATTTACAATAGTGTGTTCGTTTCAGGTGTACAGCATAGTGATTCAGTATTTTTATAGATTACACTCCATCAATAATGGCTATACTACCCTGTGCTGGAAGTCTGACTTAACTTCCTCCAATCTCTTCCTTAGTTCCTCACTTCGCAAGTTTTGCATCCTGGTGCCTTTGTGGCTACTTTCAGCTCAAAGTATTTTCCTTAGGACTCTCCTGATGCTTCCACAGGTGATTGCCTCTGATAATTGTCCCTGGATTCCATATACCCAATATCCGAGAGCATAGTGCCTAGATCTGTCCTGTGGAAACTTGACAGTTGGACCCAAGGCACTTTCGGATCTGACTTTGTACACTGGGAGTTCAGGCAGGTGTTGAAGATCTGAATTGCAGTGGCGGCAATAAGGGTTGACAGGACGCAGACAAGATGAGAGAATGTGCAGGAGGCCCACGTAGGGCCGCCTGATTGGGTGTAGGAGGCGTATGTGTGCGTGTGTGTGTGTGCGTGTGCACGGGCGCACGCTTATATACGCATTTCTGGGGGCAGGGAGCAGGAGGAAGCTGTCAGTGATGACACCAGGCTTTTGAGCCTGCGAGTTTGAATAGAACTTTTAATAGGAAAAAAGGAAGTAAAGAGAGAAGCTGGCTTGGGTCTCAGGATGATGAATTTGATTGTGTACTGAGTTTGATATAAAAGTAGATAAAAAGCTTATACTTTATACTACTCAACTTTTTTTTTCCCATGAGGGTTTATAGCTGGAAACAGGAATTCACTGGAAGGCATGAGTCTTCTTCCTCTTTTTACTGTTCTTCCAGCTCCTTAAATATTTCCCAAGAGCTTAGGATGTTTTGGGTTTTCTCAACCTTACCCCTGCCAAAATCCCCCACAAATTCACCTCCTTAGGAACATGTGTACTTGTCAGAGTACACATGTTTAATCATATTAGGGAGATTAAACAGCAGCCAGAAGTGTGCCTTTCGGCCTGCCAAAATAAAACATACGGGAAAAATAGCTATCTTTTCCTTTTGATAAGCATGAGCATTGTCACCTCACAACTTGCTGAAACAGCACAGCAAAGGAACACTTTTGGGCAGGCTGGAAAATCAAGGGAATGCGCCAACACAGGCACTTCTTCTTTTCTTTACTATGATGCCTTCGATTGAAACAGTCTAGTTCAGGGAAGCAGGGGTATTTTTACTTGAGCGCTAAAATCGAAAAAGTGTATTAGCCATTCGAATTGCAAGTTGTCCTCTCAATTGATGGTGTTTCTAACAAGATCCTTAGGCTCTTAAATTTGTTGGTAGCGGTGAGTCGGCCGGTCCCAATGTAATCCACTCCCATCCCCATGCACTGAGAAGTTTTTGAATTTCAGCAGAGACACTCTTGATTCAATCAGTTTAAAAGCATATAACGATCCTGTAATTATCATTTGTCATTACCTTGTGTACTAATGATTAAAGCAAACATTTAATAACCAAAGGGCAGTAAATATATTTTAGATCTTGAGCCATAAAAAGATTTCCATTAACAGAATGTTTGGGCACAAATAAATTATTCATTGACTGTAGCAGAGCTTGATTCTGTCATCAGCCTTAAGTGGAAATTTTGAGAACACCAATCATCACAGACACCAACACTAAATTGGCTTGAGCCTCCATCCTTCTTACATGGAACCTGAGCTTCTTTTGGCTATTTGTAAAAGCTTTAATTTGGTTAAATTCAATGAATGTTCATGGTGTTTCTGCCATATGCAATTTAGTGTTCTGGTGGTTGGAGGACTACAGTGATGAGTAAGTCTGCATTTTAGTCTTTAAGTTGCTTGTAAACCCAAAAGAGAGACAAGATCAGTACATAACTGACTTGGATATAAGGAAGCTTAAGTAGCACCATCAGAAATGTATAAATAAAATGTGTTGCAAATTCAGAGGAGAAAGAAATCACATGCATTTTCTCATGGGAATGTGGAGGGAGGGATTTGGAGATCAGGAAGTGTTTCCTGAGGAAGGCTTTAAAGACAGGCAAGGTTTGGACAGATGGAGAGAATTACAACCACATAGACAAAGAGTTGGGCTGGGTAATGTGGGTGTCATAGGAACGAAAAGTAACATGATGTGTTTGGAACACAGCATTGGTAGGTGAAGAGGAGAAACCAAAGAGAGGAAAGAAAGATACCTAGAGACCTAGAGAGTGCATAGAGGACCTTGAAGGAGTAAGTAGCACATCAGTTTGGCAGACATTAAATAACCAATTTTGAGCTAAGGAGTAATATGATTGGATTATATTTTTGAAATATACCTCACCTCACCTCACCTCACAAATAAGAGGTAGAAAACCTGAAGGTAGACAAATTAAAAAGCCATTGGGATCGTCTCCGTGAGAGGTAATAAGTTTCTGAACTAAGTTGGTTGTAATAAGAATACGAAGGAGGGGACAGATGGGAGAAATAGTGCAATCATTTGTCTATAGGTTTTGGCACATGATTGCCTACATGAGAGGTGGAAAAGAGGAAGGAGTTAAAAATTCCATGCAACGACTTTAGTAAACTTTTGAATCCAGCCAACATTTATGGAAAACCAAGCCATGTGCAAGAAGTTTTGCTCTGTGCTAGAGGTGTGTACTGAGAAAAATGAGAAGGGTCTTGTCTCCAAGTAGCTGAAAATTTGAGTGGGGATATAAGTGTACTCAACTAACTGAAATCCAAACCAGATCATGATTAGTGTGACAACAGGAGTAGCGCCAAGAGTTATGAGAACACAGAGGAGAGTGATATTAATTTTGATGCTGGAGAAGTAGGGAAGCATCTAGGGGAGAAGACACTTGGGCCTGGAAGGTCAGATAGAGGAATCCAAAATATTTTATCTGTCAGAAACATAGCAAGAAAACTAAGAGGGGCAAGTGTCAAAGAAGCTAAGGGGAGAGGACCTTTACAGATAGAGGAGCTCTTACTTATTGCCCCTGGTATGTCAGATCCTGAGCTGGAAGCTCTGTATTTAAGGAAGGTGTGCCCCACAGTGTGAAGTGCTGCAAAGTGGTAACAATGTCATCTAAGAAAGGGCCCCTGCATTCAACAATTTAAGGGTTAAGAGTGGTTTTTGAAGAGGTTTCAGTTAAGCAGGGGGGGAAACATTCTAAAGGTTATTCCTTGTCTTGAACATATAATTAAACTCCATCAGTGAAAGAAAGGCTGAGCTTTCCTCAGTGATTTATCCTTGACGGGTCAAGTTTATAGAAGCCTCAGTAGATCTTAGCTCACCGGCTGGTCTTTGAGGTACCCCTTGAGAATGTGTTAGTCCTGAGAAGTCTTTGTAAATTTTACAATATTGCAAACATGTTGGATGCCTAGATGATTTTCTCACAGGTCCAAGATTTCAACACTGACTACGAGCCTCCCTCTTTCTCACTTCCTCCTTCCTCCTTCCCACCGCTTCCCTTTAAGCACCCGGCTGGTTAGGGTGAGCACATTTGCCACACCCTTGGCTCAGGGTCAGGGAAGTCCTCGGGCTCTCCTTGGCACTTTTCCCACGTGGAAGGAAATTTCTAGAGAACAATCCAGGGAAGTACACGCACACATAGACACACACACACACACACCCCCCAGTTCTTTTCCTGTCCTTTAGGGTATTCATGTGCCAATAAACAGACAAAACACACTGTCACATACAGGCATATTGTGTCACATTCACCCTTAGGAAACTGGGCAGAGAGGCAGTCATCTCGTAGGAGGTAATGGGGATACTATTAACATTTAGGAATAATAATAGAACTTAAAGAAAAATTTAAAAATTACTTTGTTAAGACGAATAGCATATTACTATAGAGTGTGAAGGGATGACATTTGTATCAAGGTTATGTTTAGTGGATTTTTTTTTTAATCAATTAGTACAGCAAATTGGGCACAGTAAAAGAACTTTCACAGAGGCACTCACATTACCACAGAGGGGCATTTTAAATTGTATCAGGCCACCCCGTAATTTATTTATTTATTTATATTTTTTTCCTGACATCATTGAATTTATTGGGGGAAAAAACAATGAACAAATAAATAACCATACAATCTTGGGTTTTGATAGGTGTTATAAAGAAAAATAAAGTAAGTTAAGGGGATTAAAAAGTAAGGAGGGTGTAGTGTTTTGGATAGAAAGTCAGGGAAGCCCTCTCTGAGGTGGTAATGTTTGACTAGAGAGCTGAATGAGGGGTTTCTTGTGTATGATGTATACTATGTCCATTGCCACCCTGTAATTTAAAAGGAATGAAAGGAGAGAATTTAAAAGGAGTAGTAGAGTGGAGGAAGAAGCAATTGCTTCTTTACCCCATGGATGCTTAATAGTACATGCACATGGTAAGTGTGTGTTTATAATCATTCACTCATTTATTCGTTTATCCATTCACACACTTGATCCGTCAATCCATAAACATTTACTGAGTTCCTGTTGTGTCCCAGGCTGAGTGCTGGGAAATATAAATGAGTAGAGAAAAAAAAGTAACATTTAAAATAAAATACTTCCTTATTATGGGAAACTAGACAATATAAGTAGATTTCCCTGTTTTATAAGTATACAGCTTGATGGAAGTACATTTATGAGGTGAGTATTATATACTCCTGATTTTACCCCTCAAAGTTCTTTCCTGCCATTGTAAACCCTAAAATGTGTTCAACCTGCTACAATATAGTAATTCAGTTATTAGATTAATGGTAATGGGACTTGTTTGAGCTTCTAAAGAAATTGTCATATGTTCTCATCAGACTTTACCTACTACACCACTGGAATTCCTTTCCCTTAAGAATTGAATTGGCAGGATGATTTATCAGGCTGATTTTCCTCTGTCTTGTCAGATGCCTTGGGATAGATAGGGTCAGTATGCTTTTTTGTGTATCCATAGAAATAGCCTCAGGGAACTCTCCAAATGTAGGGCCATCTTCTACCTTTGAAAGCACTGTCAAGATCTTTTCAACCAGCAATCAAACTCAGAAGTGGGAAGGACCACTGAGTCTGACTTAGGCTGGTCTCCTTGGGCACAGTAAACCTGAGAGAGTTAGCGATATGTTCCTTGCCAGGTAATACTTTCTCTTTTTACTCTTTTTTATTTATTACCTCATTTTTATAATTTTCTACTTTTTTTCCAGCTGACAACTGTGGCTGATAGGTTTATGTCTTGCAGGACTTGTTTTAATGTCACCTTGGTGATGTATAAGAAAACAAGACCTTCATTTTCTCCCCCCCCATTTGGTTTTTCAGCATACATTCATGTTTAGGGGTCAGCTATAACATGCTACCATGTTTACGTCTATTTTAAATAGTCAAAAATTTAAGTTGAACTAAGAAACCTATGGGACTTTTGTCCCAGAACTCTTAATCTTGGGTTCTTTTGTTTCCAAATCAAATAAAATATATATATGTGAATCATATTTGTGTAAATGGCAATAATTTTCATTATAAATGTCAATAATTTTTATTATATCAAAATAAAATTTTGAGTTTTTGGAGCTGATGAACATATTAACATAGATTTTTGTAGAGATAACTAAAATATTTTAATTCAACTCTGTGTTAATTTGAAAGTTTTATTATGCATACTTTAAGAACGCACTAACCCAAATTTGGAAATATTTATTGACGAAAATAAAATGTTTATGTGGATTTTTTTTTAATTCTAGAGAGAGAAAAAAGTTAATTTCACTTCGGTATTATTTTCTAAATAGTATGCATTTGTGCCTGCCTATATTGTTTTCTAAGCATATATATATACTCTTACACCTTTTATCTGGGGCCATGGAGGAGAGGACAGGAACTGGTCTGATGTGTGTACCTAGATCATTCATTCATTCACTCATTCATTCATTCATTCATCCAGGATAGGGACGGATGTTGACAAACGACTTGTATTTTCCATTTTGATAAATGCGAGTAAACTAAATGTTTTTACCTGGAAAATATAGTATTAACAGGGAGGGATTTGACAACATATGTAAACGTAAGGTTGTTGTAAGTGGATGGAAAATTGCCACCTGGTCAGGAAATACATAATAGGATCATTTTAATAAATTGTTGATTAATTAATTATAAAATTCCCTTTGATCATTTACAGGTAAAAGGGATATAGTCTTTTCAAAATGTCTAGAACTATATGTGTGCTTTTAAATTTATGTGCTGTGAACCTTTACCAGTGGCAGGAACAAGACTTAAAATACTTTGATTAGTTATCAAGAAATTTTCTACTATATTAAAAAAAAAAAGAACATTAAAAGAATTAGGAAGATAAATATATACCTAGCACAGAGTCAATACTCAATAAATATTTGTCATATGAAAAAAAAAGAAATTTTCTACTACTTTCAATAAAAATAGAGCTCTTCAGAGTCCTTATCTAAGCTTTTATTCTTAAGCTATTTAAATATATACCTAATGGAAATTTATTCTTAAGAATTTTATGATGAGACATTTTATTTTAAAGAGCTAGCTACAGATATTGAAAAACTTTTCTATATCAGATATTTTATATTTGTATTTTTTGACACAAATGTGGTTGGCCTGTACAACATATGGGATATAATATCTGTTCACTTGGGATTTTACTTAGAATATAGAGGTGAGCCAGTGGACAAAGAAAACTTAATCATTTATTTGAAGATATTTATTACTTTATTTTAAACATTGCTAGGATTATAATCACTTATTTTTAATGTACCCTGTTTTATATACATATGTTTGATATATTTTGGAAATCTGATAAAAATTTAAATTAAAATAAATTAATTCCATTTTAAAGTTGGCACTGTGAATTATTCTTCAGAACAGATGCAATTAGTTAGCATTTTCTGAAGCACACATTTTAAAATCTTTTTACTCATGGTATCATTATCATTTAAACCCTCTTTTAGAAATCTTAGAGAATTACGTTTGGAAATGTTCTGTATAAATTCTGCAATGTCTATTATAATTAAACATGCTTGAGTTTATACATTTAGTAATAAGATATATAACTTATGAGAAGGATGACTCTTGGTAACTCAATGATGTCTAAGTCTTATTTTCTAATATTATCAAAACCTTAATGAGTGATTTCTGAATTGAATAATACCAACATTACATGGCAACACATAAACATTATGTGGGTAGTTAACTGTGGTAGGTAGGGAGCAGTGATTGGTTAGAAAAGTCATTGGTTGAAATGTCAGGAAACCATCAAGGTTCTTGCCCTGGATCTCATAGACTAGTTTACGATCTTGGGCAAGTAACTCAACCTTCCCTTATTCTACTACTCACCCTCTTAATTTTTATATATATAATATAATTGCATTTCCATATATATCTGCAAAACCTCTAAAATTCTTCCTCTGTTTAAAATAATAATCCGTGAGATTCTGAAGAGGAGTAGAGACGAAAACCTGGTGGACTGCTTTCATGACAGTCTTGACGGCGAGTTGGTTAGAAGCCAAGCTTGGTTTGGACTTAAGAACACACAACTCGGGATTCGGCTGTTGCCACCAATATTTGTGGGGCCTCCAGGGCAAGAGTTCAAATGGAGGCCCACATGCCTTCTTCTTAACTGGATCAGTGACTAAATCTTTATTTATAAAGAATGTGAATTTGCAGGGATTTCATCTGACCTGTTTAAGTTGTGGATTTGGTGAGAATAAGTTTCTGGCTCCTTTTTGTTGTGAATAGTAATTAAATCCTCATTAAAGAATTTGTAATGTCCTGTTAGTGAATTTTATATGGGTCATGCTTGATAAAAGTTTGCTTACTTTCATTGTTTTCAAGCTTTAAAAATTTAAGCAGATTGACAATTTTTAGATTTTTCTCTTCCTTTTTTCCCCCTTAGTTTATTGTTTCTGAACTCCAAAAAAGAAGCTACTTATACCAAGATCTTGACTTGCACACATTCTCAATGAGCTAAGGGATATAAAAATAAAATGTTACTTGTATTCAAAGTATACAAAATATCACTATGTTTTCATCAACAACGTAAACTAGATAAGTAAAAATTCAAAAACTAAACTATTTTAAAACACTGATTTTTCTTATTAAATATCCAAAATTACTTTAAAATGAAAAGGCAAATCCATGTGATAATGAATGTATAAAACATTTAAAATCTAAATTATTTAAACAAAGCTAAAGCTTGTAAATATATTTTCTAGAAATTTTATTGTCTTCTTAAATATTTTAATCAAAGTAAATCTACACACAGGTTTAGGATTCAGTGTTCTTTTAATTGCTAATGTAAAGAATTAGT
Source organism: Balaenoptera physalus (assembly GCF_965194825.1). NCBI lineage: Eukaryota > Metazoa > Chordata > Mammalia > Artiodactyla > Balaenopteridae > Balaenoptera > Balaenoptera physalus. The sequence goes on from NC_138888.1 coordinate 22,153,408, forward strand.
GTCATGTTTTATGCAGTTTACATCTATACAAATTTAAGAATAAGAATTGTTTACTTGTGAAATGTTCCTGAGGTACCATGTGTGATTCTTTTTCCAAATGCTGCACTAATTATTAATAATTCTAGAACCACTGATCAGATCACTAAGAGAAGCAAGAAAAAAGATGCTGCCATTACTGTACTTTGCTATAAAAGACTTGGTTGTGCCATTTGAGAGAAATGACTGACTAGATAATTCAAAAAGAGTCATGTACCACAATGTTCACTGCAGCTCTGTTTACAATAGCCAGGACATGGAAGCAACCTAGATAGTCTTTTCTTAAGCATTAATGCTGCTTACATCTTCTCTGCTTTTGAAATGATGTCGAACTCCACACTTTGCAGTGTCACAGCCCACAAACCTTCAGGGCATTTGAACTCGTTCACTTTTTGACTGGAGCAAAGACATTGGGCGCAAGATGAGGAAAAGCATTTCCTGCGGCCTAAACAGCTCTAGTCAAGAGCTGGGACGTTTAGTGCTACCGGACAACTGGATGCCAGTGACAGAGGTGCCCATATATTTGTCCATACATTTCTTTTGTGTATTTGTGGTATGTGGCCTTTCTGAAGCATGGGACCCAAGGCAGGAACCCCTCCTGCTCGGCGGTGTGGGCTCTGCTGGCTGTATCTGGGCGTGAGCGTACCCTTGAGGGGCACCATCTGCAGAGGCAGCAGAGTGGTTCCTTCCTGAGGACACTAGGGGGAGCTGGCGCAGGAAGGGAGAAGTGGCAGATGGTGTTGTGACTGGCTGTCAGACTCCCTTTGGGCTCTTATAAGTCCCCCTTGCTGGCATCCTAGAAATACTTGGTTGGGACTTTTCAAGGGGACTGGAGGTCCTGTAAGAGCAGGTGGAGCTGGAAACAGGAGCTGTGGTTAATTGGTGTTGATGCCACTTCATCTGAATACACCTGTAGGCTGAGAGGGTCTGGGAGTGTTTGGGTAGCTCATTTCCAAGTCAATAAGTACTCCCTTCACTTCCGTAGGGATGGGCAAAGATACTTCTATCCTGGAAATCCGTTTTCTCCACACATTTGGAAAGGATAGGATAGTTCCAATTTCTTTTATGAATATTCTCTGTGAAGGGAGCTAGGGAAACAATTAAATCATTGATCCGAGATCAGTGAAATGATAAAGGGATTTATTATTTACGTAGGTTGGGGGCCTTAACCACAAATGGATAGAATTCAGGGGGTCTGAGAACTTGGTTGAGAGAAAAATTAAAACTTTATTTTCACAAACATCTAACTGAGCTTCAGCACTCCCTCCATTATTAATGTAGGCAACAGATGATAGTAGTTTTAGCGGCATCTGTGACTTGGTTGCCAGTAGAAATCACAGATATTTTCATGTCCCACTACTATTGTGGATAATATCTCAGAATATCTTTATAACTACTCAAAATTATGGTGGATATTATCCTGCACTATATCTTTTAAAAATTTATTTATTTATTTATTTATTTTAAAATATACATGTATCCATTCTGTTTTTCAAATTCTTTTCCCATTTAGGTTGTAACAGAATATTGAGCAGAGTTCCCTGTGCTATACAGTAGGTCTTTATTGGTTATCCATTTTAAATATAGCAGTGTGTGCATGTCAGTCCCAAACTCCCAATCTGTCCCTCTCCCCACCCTTCCCCCCGGTAACCATAAGTTCATTCTCTAAGTCTGTGAGTTTCTGTTTTGTAAATTCATTTGTATCATTTTTTTAGATTCCACATATAAGCGATATCATATGATATTTGTCTTTCTCCGTCTGACTTAGTTCACTTAGTATCATAATCTCCAGGTCGATCCATGTTGCTGCAAATGGCATTATTTCATTCTTTTTAACGGCTGAGTAATATTCCATTGTATATATTACCCTGCACTATATCTTGTTTCTAATTTTTAATAGAGTCACATATGTTCCTGTCAACAAATTTGTTTAAAATTTTTTTAAGGTAACTGTATTTCATTATAATTGGTTTCCTTTATAATTCTATGTTTTTTATTTTATGTAGTTTAAAACATGATGCTAAGAAGGGATCCCCAGGCTTCTTCAGACTGTCAAAGGGGTTCATGGTAACAAGAAGGTTGAGAAATTCTGATCTAGATAAAATCTTCTATTTTGCTGCAGAAGATCAAGGCCTTGGAAAGGCTAGTGAGTTACTTAAGGTCACCTAGTGGAGCAGGAGTTAAAAGTGGTGTCCTTCCTGTTCTGTGTGGCCTCCTGGCACCTCAATCCTGATTTCAGGGCTGGGGAAATGAGCTCCTTGGTCTTATTCAGCAAGCCCTTTTATTATGATGAAGGCCAAGCCAGCTTCCTTCTTTCTTTGTGCTTCCCTGGCCTGGAGTGGCCTTCCCACCTCTCACTTACAGGCCTGTTGGTGGTGGATGGGGAGGTAGGGTAATCTCCAGCAGTGCTTGCCCCTGGGTCCCACAGCATCATAAAGCATGTTGTCCTAAGACACCTGAGAGGGTCAACAGAAAGAGCAGAAAATTTAATCCTGGTTGCTTGACCCCGTTTTAGTGGTGGTATTTCAGGCAATATTGGTATCCCCATATTAGCAGGGGAAATCTTTCATCCAACCCAGTGGGCTTTGTTAAATTAATTAAGGAGCTCTTGTCACATGGTTTAGACTAACATAAGACTGAAATCAGCAGAGAAATAGAGAATTAATTACTAATATTTATCTTTCATTTCCTAGTGCCATTTCTAAGCACTGTATAATTCTCTTACCAATTCTAACAGTATTATTGTTATCCCTATTTTACAGATGGGAAAACTAAGGCACAGAAAGGTTAGGTAACTTGCCAAAAGTTATTTATATGTCTACTAAGTGTCAGATATGGGATTCAAAAGAGGTATTCTGGCTCCGGAGTCCCTGGTCTGGGTCACTATGCCACATGTCCAGTTACTATTTCAATGTCTCACATCACCATTGCCCAACCTCTATCTTTCTTTGGTTTGGGATTAGACTAGGAACCTACATATCTGGGGCGAAGGGAGCCTTTGGATTATTTTGAGGCAGTCCTAGGAGGAACTCTTTCCAGTCTCTCGGGGCTGTCTCCGAAAGGTACTGTGTCGTTTGGTTCCAGGTCTGTTCAGCTTTAATCCCTTGCTTCTATGTATTCAGGCAATATGGAGAAGGAAAAACACATTCATACCCAAAAGGTTTAGTAGTGCTGCAAAATGCTTGCTGTGGATTGACTTTGTCTCCATTTCAAGGGCTTGACAGCGCTTTCATCTTCGCTTTTGAAGCCTTCTCATCAGCAGCATTGGCAAATATACCTTTGAAAATTTGTACCTGAATTCTTGTGTTTTGAAAAAAAAAAATGTTTGTTAGTGTTTCTCTTCTTGAACACTAGTTGTTGTTTTGCCAACCAGTTAAACGTCTGAAAATCTGAGTGCTGGCTGAGAAGCTAAGCTTGTTGTAACCATTTATCCCCATATGGCCAGATTCCGTTGTGTACCACTTTTATAGATGTTCACTGGTTGCATACTTGGGGTTATGAGGTGTACTGTTCCACTTGTTTCTCAGCCATGCACAGCACATTATTTGATAGCATGAGACAGATGGTATAGCGCAAGCTAAAATGATGAGGGAGAGAAGAAAGTGAAACAATAGAAAAGGGGCACTGGATTTTCTAATTCACATTTCGGAAGTGAATTTAGCTTCTGTCGTTGACTAATAAATGCAGTGTTGCTCTAAGACTTCAATTCATTAACGTCTGTTTAAACGGATATAACTGAGTAATCGGCAGGAAGCAATCTTTTCCTTCATGGAGGCCGTGCCAGATTATATGGGGTCTCCTCCAGATTTGAAAATGTTGGGCCATTGGAAGTGTCAAAAATAGATCTGGGTTTTTCAGACTAAGATATAGTACCATCAGTACCAATCAAAACAGAAAAATCCCAAATCTTATTTTTAAACTGGAAAAAATATGTATATATAGCCTGGTGAAGTAGCGGTGATAAGGACAATTAATCAGTTTTCATGCAGCTGCTTCCTGACATTTCTGCAAATTGTTGTGGAAAAATTAATGAAGGTTAGATCAGTAATGGTTTCAAGCTTGGCCAGTGGAAAGTATGACAGTGTTTCCATCAGCAATTAAGCTGGGCTGCTCTCTTTTTTCTATAGGGGAAGTGGTATGATGTGTGTTCTCCACAGGAAATGGAAAACGGCAGCTGAGCTCTGTGAGCACAGGTATGGAGGAGGTCTCTGGGGCTGCTCCAGCAGACTCTCCTTGATGGGCACGACCCCTTATTTTCTGCAGAAAGGCTTTTGCTCTGCCGCACTGAGACATCATTCCTGAAAAAGACAGTGAGGATTTGGGGATTTTCCTGAGCTGCTGTTTCAGAAACGCAGATAGGCTCTGAATCTAAACTTTGGGAACCAGAAAGTGGAACTTATGACAAACAGAAAGTGAAACTCACCTATCTAATTTTATTTTTCAAGCCAAAGGTAGTTCAGTACAGGCCCAGTTCACATCCTGTGTAACCCTATGGGATTTTCCCCAGTATTAGTTAAAAATTTTCCCATAGGGTCACACAGGATGTGAATTAAAGTAAACACTTAACAAGCATGATGAAAAGGAAATTAGCTTTCTAAATGATCCTTTCACTGTTAACATCCTGAGTAGCTATTAGAAACATGGGAAAGGATCACTTAATGTCTCATTATCAAGTTGTTACATTATTAATAAACTATATTAATATTCTTTCCTACGACATGTGAAATATATTTCTTTATATATGAAACTAGATTTTACCTATATATTTGCCTTTTTGGAAAACATTAAACAACCTAGCAAAACGCTCTCTAAATCAGTGGTTCTTAGCCTTTTGCAGGGAGGGATTCGCAGACCTCTTCAGGACTCTGAAAAAAAGCTCCTGACCCTTTCTCCCAGAAAAATGCATATATAAACAACACTTTACATACAATTTTAAAAGTTTCACAGATCTCTTAAGTGACCTTGGACCTCAGGCATTTTTTTCTAGGACTAGTTTTATAAAGCTTTTTATGGACAGATAAAAAATTATGATGAAAATGTTAATTCGTTCCAAGTAAAGATTTTATAAGAGGCACTTTTTAAGAAACTTTAACTGTAGCAATAATAATTCATTCTCTTTTCCACCTGGAAAATGCTTCCTTGTCGTTGGAAGGGAGCTTGTACATTGGACAGAACATACAAAGCTGGCTTTGAAGGTGGCTGTGTGACATTTTAGCAAGTGACTTTAGGTGTCCTGCCTCAGTTTCATGATCTGTAAAATGGTGGCAACAGGGGTACTATGTTACTTGTGTCTGGCAAATAGTCCATCCTCAATATATATCCCTTCCCTTCTCTTCTTTCCTTCCTCCTTTGAGATATAGCTTAAATGTCACTTTCTTACACATTTTTTTGCGATTTCTGAAGGCAGATTTTTTTTTTTCACTTTCCCCTCAGTGTTTCTCTAGTGCTCTGTAAATTTCTTTACTCTTAAAATTGTGTCATCATTCATTGGTTACAACTAAAGGTGTGAGTTTTGAGGCTCTTGTATTTTATTAGTGATGTTTTATTTATCTCTTTGCATGCTGTGTCCAGCATAGTGCTTAAGACACAGACATTTCCTGTTTATTAAATTAGTAGTAATAGTATAATGCTTATTAGAAATGAAATAATTTGGATTTGGGCTTATAATTGTAATTATATAATGTTTATGTGGCAACTAGTCATCTCAGAAGGGAGGTCAAATGATCCGTGTACAGCCGAAGTGAAATTTAGTGAGAGAACAGAGCTTCGAACTGAAAGTATGTGTTTTCCAGTTTTGGCAACGTCCAGAGTGTAGTCTAAACCAGAGCTATGGTATTTTGGCTAGAGTTTTTAGTCAGGTTAATCACCAGGTGATTGGGGAAAAGCGATGCTATGGCCTTACTAAAATATATATATCTATACATTATCTGACTCTCAGAAGAGAATGTGGGCTCCCAAAGCCTTAGTTTATATTTTATTATTTAGAATCTGGGGTTGAACAATAGCTTGAAGGACGTACTGATCTGCCTTTCTTTGGATTAAGTCCTCACATGCCCTTGCTAATGCTTTTCAATTCAAGTTGAACAAAAATGTGGCCTGTCTTTGAGGAGCTGTCATTTGTCAACTCCCATTTCTCCCATTTCTCAACCTCTCTCTCTCTCTTTCTAGTCCACACACACACACACACACACACCTGCAGCCATTACAAATATTTTTAAAGGCAACTTAAATAAAAAATTTATATCAAACCACATTGTCTTAATACTTGAATAACTCAATGGCAGTCAGCTCTGTTCTTTCTATATGTGTTGAATGGTTTCCAAGCAGTAAGTCATGATTTGGAGCCTTGAGCATAAAGAATGACTTTAGGAGCCCTGGGAGGCTGGGAAGAGAGAAACGTCTAGTTGGCTGCTGGGGGTCTTGGAGCAAATTAGTGTGGGGAAACGGCAGTGAGATAGAATGGAGAAAGTGAAGAGAGTGGAGAGAGTGGAAAGGGAAATGTGGGAAGTGTGGGATGATATCTGGTGGTCTGGGGAAGGTTTTTGACACACAGAAAGAAACTATGAGTCCTAATCTTTAGCGTACTAGAAAACCATGGGCTGAACACTGGCTGGGGTGATAGGCGAATCAGACCGATGGAAGGAACTTCAGAAATAGAACTGAGGATCCGTAGAGGTGCCAGTGGTGTTGAGCTGAGTGATGAAGGGGTTGTCATAGTTGAAACAGAATATGAACAGAGGCTTGTGCCTGGGAGATATAGATAAAGAGATGAATTTAAGCTATAGGGAAGGAAAAAATACGTGTCGGAAATGGGCTGACTTGGGGACAAAGAACAGTTGAAGATTTTGCTCAATACATCATTGGCCATGAATTCTTGGCACTTGTGAGATGCACACCATTCCTTTACTCAAGCATTTCCACCTCCTGGAAAGCCTCGTCTCTGCCTGTCGGAATTTTCAAGCCCTTATTTAACTTCTACCAGCTGCATAAATATTTCTTTCACAACACTAGCTCATAGCAGTTGCTCCTCTGCTGAGCTTACATAGTACTGTTGTAAATGCAGTGGCACTTAATTGATGTTTAAAGCTATAATTTAAATTTCCACCTGCATGTCTTGTCTCTTCAGTGAGCTTCTAAACTTGTGTAGAATTTGATAGTGTAAAACAAAAAATCTTTTCTGTGGTCTAATATGAAGTGGTGCCTATAGCAAGAAGTCAGTATATTTTTAAGAGTTTTAAAAGGTACTGGGTTTTTACTACTTTGCTCAAACTTTACTGGATGGGGGGAAAAGGAAGTTTAGAGATAGTCCTTATTCTTGAAGTATAGATAACCAAGCTGGATTTTTTTGTGTAGAATATTAGCAATTTGATGGAAATTTGGCATTAGAGAAAGACTGTTTTAGAATCATATACATTTCCTAGACAAGATAATGCATGTAAAGTGCTTAGTACAGTGCCTGATGGTAAGTACTCCATAATTACTTTTTAAAATAACTATCATTACTATTAATGTTAATACAACTGTTGACTAGACCTTCTGTCACTGACGTACCTAAATATTAATCTGTATGAGCAATGTCAAGTTCTTTATCTCCTATGTTTTTAGGAATCTGGCTTTAATAGCTCAACTCGACTGTGATTATTCACATTAAAGCCACCACTGACCTTTTAATTGGTGACTCTAGTGGACATATTTCATTTCTTATTCAATATGACTTTTCTGTTGCATTTGAACTCTCTCCTCCTTGAATCATTCTCCTCTATTGGTTTTCTTGACACCACCCTCTCCTGTGTTCTCTACTGCCTCTCTGATTATGCCTTCTCCATATCTTCATCTTTGGTTCTGTCCCTCCGTTAGCCCAATAAATGTTGCAGTGCAGAGTTCTGTCACAGGCTTCCTTGCTTTCCTTGTTACTCTACATATTTACAAGGACTGAGTGTTTTTCTCCTCTTCCATTTTTTTCAACGACTGTGCTGTGGTAGAAGCTCTAGTTTCCTACTTCTGCACTTCCAACCATATACTAGATATCTCTGCTTAAGTAGACCCGACACACTTCATATTCAACATGTCCAGAATTGTATTTTTCCCTCAAGGCTTGTTCCTCCTTCCCTCTTTCATCAAAAGTCCCACCATCCCTGTTGTCATCCCAGCTAGAGCCCTAGAGTGATCCTTCACTCTTTCCTCGTCTTCAGGTCACACAAACACACAAAAACAATTCCCAAATTCTGTTGATTCTTCTTCCTAAATATCTCTTTAATCAGCTCTTCCTACCTCTGCCCCATTCAGTTCCTCATGGTGTGTCCTTGAACTATTGCAGTAGACTCTTGATGGGTGTCCTGGCCTTAAGCTCCACCTACCTCCCATGTGTCCTACACACTGCTTCCAAATTCCAAAGCTATGTTTCTAAAAGAGAAATCTTCCTTCTGCTTTAGGATGAAATTCAAAACCTTACCATATTATACAAGGTGCTTTATTATCTCAACCTACTCTGTAATTCCTACGTCATTTCTCTCATCTCACTGTTGTTCCTCACAAAACTGATACTTCAATAATACCCAAATTATTTATTCCTACAATGTGTCTTGTTTCTTCCTGTTTCTGTGCATTTACGGTTGCTATTTCCTCTGCCTCTAATGACATTTCCAATTTCTCCATTAGGTGAATTTCCACAGATACTTTGAGATGTAAAGGTTGCCTCTTTTGTGAAGTTTTTCTTACTCCCTCTTCCCATCTTCTGTCACCCCAGCACAGTTAGTCACCTTCTCACTTCTCTTCCTGAAGTGCTTTCTCCATACTCCACCACACATATGGTATACAATTGTTTTTTCACCTATCTGACCCTAGACCATACGCTCTTTGAAGGTTGTGTCTTATGCATCATTATATTTCCAGTGACCATCATGACCTGCTAGGCATTCTGTAAAGTAATAAAGGAAAGGTTGTGAAGAGAAGCTGAATATATATTCTATTATAAAACATCTGAATTGATGATGAGGCATCCAGATTTAAATGTCTTGTGGTTTATAACTCATTGCATTTAAATGGTTTAACAATATACTATTTATTACTACACTAAAGGGGCAAATTTAAGAAAATTAATTAAATATGTGTGTTATCCATGTATCTAGGGTAATAAAACCTTGAGTGTGAATATTTGCAGAATCCAGAAGATTCAACAACAAAAACTCGGAGAGGTAGATGAACCAAAAGATGGTTCAGTTAGAAAGTAGATCAGAAAAGCAAAGAACCATTAATCTTTTATGTGAAATAAACTCTCCTAACAATTTTGATTGCATTAATATAAGATGATTGTCTACAATCATAAAAAATAATAGCCTGCCCATGGGTTTTTATTACTGCCAAATATACTAATATATATGTACTTGGTAAAGTCAAACTAGTTATTTAAAACTGTAAAGTTATTTATAAGTTTTGTTAGTCCTTATTTAAGGTTCTATAGCAGTGACAGGTCTTATAAACAGTGTGTATAACCATCAATAGAAAGATTGTAAGGTGAGACAAGTCCATAATGTCATATACTTTTATTAATATATGAATATGAAAATATGAGTACTTTCTTTTCACAGTGTTAAATGGATCTTCAACTATACCACGAATTTTGTCTCAGCCTCAGGACAACTGCCCTCATTTAACTTTCAGACACACTTTTGGAATTGTGGACTTTGAGTAGGGCCAAGTACTTTGTCCCTCTGTTTCATTTTGGATAGTCTCTATTACTATGTCTTCAAGTTCACTATCCTTTTCTTCTGCAATGTCTAATCTGCCATCCAGTGTATTTTTCCTTTCAGATTTTGAGATTGTCCTCTCTAGAAGTTCAGTTGGGGCCTTTTTAAAAGATATCTTCCGTATTGCTTCCACTTATATATTCATTCTTTAGTTTCTTGCACATAGGGAATACAGTTAAAATAACTTCTAAGGGCCTTTTCTACTAATTCTGTCATCTGTGTCACTTGATCCATTCATTTTTCTCCTATTTATGGGTCAGATTTTTCTGCTTCTTTGCAGACTTGGTCAGTTTTGATTGAATGCTAGAATTTTACCTTGTTGGGTACCAAAGACTTTTGTATTCCTCAAATATCTTCACGTTTTGTTATTGGTCATAGTTAAGATACTCGAAAATAGTTTGATTTTTTTCAGATCTTGCTTTTAAGCTTTGTTAGGTAGAACCAGGGCAGCATTTAGCTTAGGTTTAATTTTTTCCTCCTACTAAAGCAAGACCCTTCTTAGTACTCTGACACCTTGTAAATTATGAGGCTATCCACTCTGGCTGTTGGAAACAGGCACTCCTCTTGGCCCCTTTGAGTACTGGGCACTGTTGCCTCTAATAGTTTCAGTGTTTTTTCTCCTCACTGTGGGTAGTTTCCTCATATGCATATGCTGGTCAATATTCACCTGATATGGACACCAAGGGGGGAAAGTGGTGGGGTGGGGGTGGTGGTGGGATGAGTTGGGAGCTTGGGATTGACATGTATACACTAATATGTATAAAATAGATAACTAATAAGAACCTGCTGTATAAAAAATAAATAAAATAAAAATGAAAAAAAAATTCACCTGAGTACTTTATCTACAGATCTTCCAAGTTCTCTCAGTCCAGTGCTGTCCTTATTATGCCCTGTGACCCCTAAACACCTTAGGTTCCCGGCACTTCAACCTAGGGAGACCACTGGTCTCTTCCTGAGTTTCCCTTCCTGCCCATGGTGAAAACGTTCTCCAGGTAGTAATCTGGGGCAATTTTAGGGCTCACTTCACTTGTTTGCTTTCTCTCAAGGATGTCTGTCCTTTGTTGCCAGTTGTCCAGTATCTTAAAAGTTATTGTCATATATTTATTGTCTACCTTTATAGTGTTTTACAAGCGGGAGAATAAATCTGGTTCCTGCTACTCCATGTCGATCTGAGGCTGAGTCAAGGCCTATTTTAGTATTTATTTACTCATATATGTAATATTCATTAGCCTGAAGAATTCAAGGTGCTGTTAGATAATGGCTAAATAAAGGATTTACCTTAATGTGCACACCTAACATAGGGAGTTAAGTGTGTGAAATCTGTGTTGAGAGAATGTGTTAGGAGGTGTTTTCATAGCAGGATGCAAAAGTATTGTTGGCTGTTCCTTTCGAAACGTTTTATCCATTTTAAAATAAACTAAAAAGTTATGTGATTTAAATCCAGTTGTGAATTTGTGAGATTTCAAAATAATGGCTCTTTCTTCTCCTTATTCCCAATCTGATATTCTTAAAAGCAGCCACATTGTGTGGTGGGGGAGGAGGGGAAAGAGACTTGTGACAGGCATGAAATTTTAGCCATTGCACAAAATGATAGGGTTTAGAAGATGTAAATAGCGTGGTTTGGACAAATCCACCTACTTACTCCTATTTGTAAGAAGCCAGGTTTTTAAAATTGATCTTAAGTGATCATTTTGCTTTCACTAACCTCTCTGCATCTACAATGGAAGAAGAGTTTAGATGTGCTGCATTTTTCATGATTTGTCTTATAATGCTTCTGAGGTCACTGTGGTGGAATGCTGTCAGATCCCCTCTCTCTCTCTCTCTCTCTCTCTCTCTCTCTCTCTCTCTCTCTCTCACACACACACACACACGAAAATAGAGACATCTTCCAGAGAATTTCCTGATGTACTGTTCTTTGAATGTGATGACATTTGTTTACACTGGAAGCTAGACACTGGATTCTTTTCTTTGGAGGCTGTTTCAGAAACACATTTTCCACATTGGTTTTTCTCAGTATGGCATGCATATGAACAACTTACATATTTAATGTTTGGGAGACTGATGAAGAATTCCTGATATGAAGTGCCCTTATCAATCTACTTTAAATATTTAATGTTGGGGAAACATCCTCTTTCCTCTCCACTGATTTTTGTTTTAATTCTCCTTGGCAAACCATAACATAGAAATCAGATTAAAGACAGTCTTTATAACCTTACCTCTCGTGCCATGTTTTGCATGTTTTTCTGTCAACTCAATACATCCCCTATAGATTCTGTTATATTTTCTTTGCCAGTTGAATCAAGATTCTTACTGGAAACATGGCAAATGATTTGTAGCCCCAAAGATATGGACTATGTCTGTGTGGGGTTACTAGAAAGTAATTTATATATATTCATTGAAAAAAATATATATCAACATTTACTTTTACCTGTCCTTTTAATGTAGTACTTATAACTGCTGTCATCCTTGAGTACATCCAATTGCCAGGAACTCTGTTAGGTGCATTATTTACATGAACTCTAGTCCTCACGACAGCCTGCAAGGTAGGTACTATTATCCCCTTGGGAGACATGAAGAAATTGGCTCAGAAATGTAAGTGAGTTGTGCAAGATCACATCCCTAGTAAGAAGCAGAACTGATGTCAGACTAAAGTTCTACTACCCTAAGAGATTAAGCAACATATCCCAGGCTTGTTAACAGTGATGAGTATACTTAGTAGATAAAATGCTAACTAAATACTTCTAAAATAAAATATTACTAAGAAACTTTTACTGAGTGCCAAGTGTGTGCCAGATCCTGCTCTGGGGATGATGGATTATAGAAATGAACAAAGCTTACTCTTCTGCCCCGAGGAGAGACACAGGGATTGTCAAATACATCTTAAATTTAAGATAATTATAGCTGTCCAGAAGAAAAAATTAACAATATAATAAGTAAAACCATATTAATATTGATTTTTAATTAATTAATAATTTCTGAAACTTTAAATTGTTGCTGGGGAAACAATTTGTGAGGGGAGCATATATTAGAACTGGGATGCTTTTTATTAGACCACTGATATGAAATGTTACTCTCATTATAACATTGTTCTTGTGGAAAAATAAGATTTGATTTACATCATTTCAACTTACAGGGATTTCCCAGGACTGCATCCAACCCCAACTTGTCATCCTACCTGTCTTTGGATGAAATACATGTCTGCTTGTCTTCCTTTTAGCTTCCCCCTCAGCCCAGCCTCATGAGAACTCTTCCTACAAGATATCTTGATCTGGATGCACTGGTTGACCTCAATGCAAATGAAATATGGAGTGTACTCAGGGCATGCAAACTGAGTTTCATATTTGCTTAAATCAAACATGAAAGCAACATTGGCCTCAGCTGACCTTTCTAGCCTTCCCATTCTCAATCCTCTATACAAAACTACAAAGTACTAGCCAAGTTGACTCCTCTTTGCCCACCTACTCTTTCCCATCTCTAGGCTGTTGGTTCATCGTCCCACCTCCCTGGGTTGCCTTCTCCTGTAATCTTTGCCTTTAAAATCCTTCTAACTCTTCTAGGTCCGTGTGCAATGTCACTGTTCTTCATTTAGCCATTCATGATTATTCCAGCCATAAATACATTTTTACCTCCCATGGATTATTCTTGTGCTACTTGTCACAGACTAAGAGCTGGGGCATTGCATTGGGATGCACCTAGTTCCAATGCCAGCTCCTTATTTACAACCTGTGTGACCCTGGACAAGTTACTTAACCACTATAGCTCTCATCTATAAAATGGGAGTCATGCCACCTACCTCTGAGAATTGTTTTGTGATTAAATGTGATAATGTATGCAAAAAGCTTAGCATAGGGTTATCTGTCACGTGGTATGTCTTCAGAACATGTTAGCAATTTTTGCATCTCTCCTCTCAGAATAAGTTCTGAGGTCAAGTGTTTTGTCTTATTTTTCTTCGTGAACTCCTCTCCAAAGCCTACCTTTAAAATGGCCTGTCATGGTGCTTGAATACAGCAAATATTCCGTAAATATTTCTTTGAGAAGGAACTAAATGTGATTTTTAAATTGCAGAATCCACACCCCAAGGAGGGCTTTATGAAAAAAGTGACCTTAGGTTCTGGTTTGCAAAGGAAAGTCCCGGTATTAAGTATTCATAGTGCTCCCTTTTGCTCTGATGTTTTGGATAATAAATCTTATGGGCACCCTATTTATGGAATATTTGCAGTTTTGAAATGTCTGTGGTAGTTTTCCAACTATATCGTTATTTATTCTTCATGTAGATATTTTGTCTCTTAAAGGAGATTGTAATCTACTTGAGGACACAAACCATTTCATATCTCACTTCTCCAAAATGTACTGAGTGCATTGGGAGTTCTGACAGGGCAGTGGAACCAGGGCAAATCTACAAAGCAGGGACCCAGTTCATGCTTCGGTTGTATTGGTATTGACCATGATCTAAATGCTGCTTTTTAAATGAATGCATAAGTAATGTGTAGATATGTTAGGCTAAATGTAAGTGGAGAATGGTCATTCTAACCTGTGATAGGAGGACTGTCTACTAGACAGAATTTCTCGAGGGCGGGGATCATATCCATTTGTTTCCCCACTATAGACCTAGCACCAAGCACAGCACCTAAAGCATGGTTATGTGCTCAATAAATATTTGTTGAATGAACGAATGATGAGGATCTTGGCGCCCCACATATTGGTGTTTCATGAGTCTCTACCAGATTCCTTTTGGGTCCTTTGCAGATGGCAGAATATAATACATGTAGAGTCTGAAGAGCTCTGGTATGCCTTAAACATGAGCTCAGAAAGCTTATGAGAGGATAAAGCTAGGTCAGGAGACACCTAGCATTCTCAGACCTTCTCTAGAAACTGTTTCCATGTAGAGTTTTTGTTTTTTTTTTCTGAATAAGCCCCTTTTCTAGAAGAAAAGTGGAAGATTTATTTTTGAAAAACTCTGCCTACTTGATAAGAGAGCAAATGAGGATCAAATGAAGGCAGGGCCCCTCTGCCTCTCTGCTCCTCTCTTCCAACAAAAGAAAGAGCAAGTTCCATGGTGTACAAGGTTCCTGTGTTAGGTGGAGGGGTTCTGGCTTCTTCCCATTGTATTCTCTGAAGCTTGTTGGAATCTGAGAGAATGTGGAGGAGTTGGAGGGCTCCTTGGAAAGGAATGTTGGCATTAGTTGCTTCCCTTTCCCTCCTGGGGAGCACGGGCTGTGCCCTCTATGTGAGGGCAGCCAGGAGAAGTGGCCCAGGGTCACGGACCATGTTTACCTTGCTCCCCTGGTTCTTTGTTTGCCTAAAGATGCCTGTTTACCCACGGCAACCCATGTAATTACCCTTCTGCTTCCAGTTAAGTTACTTCGTCTACATTTTGCGTATAGTTCATCTTGCAGGGTAGATACCTCACAGTCTAGCATTACACAAAGTGCAATGTTAAAGGATTCTGTTGAGTATGTGTTTCTTGTTTTTGTAGTTTGTTTATTTTCGGGACATGGGCTGAAACTTTGGTGGTCGTGCCCTATGGGGTCAAACGTAAAGGACTGATATTTCTCCATCTTTTTAAAGTCTATTCAAAATAATAATCTAGCACTTTTCCTGTGGTGATTCATTCAGCCTTTCTCCAAGCTGAGGTGAAATGGCCTTCTATACAGGCACATGTCCTTATTAGGGTGCCCTATTTTCTTAAAAGAATGTCAGCTTTGCCCTTCTCCCATTGGCCATCTGTCTTAATTATCTTGGGCTGCTATAACAGAAATACCATAGGCTGGTATAAACAACACACATTTATTTCTCATAGTTCTGGAGGCTGGAAGTCCAAGATCAGGGTGCCAGTGTAGTCAAGTTCTTGGTGAAGGCCATCTTCCTGGCTTACAGATGGCCATCTTCTCATTGTATCCTCACATGATGGGGAGAGAGGGGATGCAGATGCCCTTGTATCTCTCCTTCTAAGGGCATTAATCCCAGCATGAGAGCTACACCCCCATGACCCAGTTAGCTTCCAAAGACTCCACCTCCTAATGCCATCTGATTGGGGGCTAGGATTTCAACATATGGATTCTGGGGGGATACGCACAGTCCATTCAAGTGAAATTCACCTGAAATTCACATTCATTCTTCAGCTGGCTCTTGGACACTACACTCCCTCTTATCTTCACCATGACACTCCATTCATCTTCATTACCTGCCTGGCCCCAAAGTGACTAGAATTGTGAACCCTGATATTCTAAAATTTATCCTGGTGTCAAGCTAGAACAGGAGAGAGTGAACCTATTGTTGTACATACCTTCACAACAAAAGTCCAACCTTTGTGGGACAGTCGATCTGGTTCAATACTGATGCAGTTTTTTCTAATAGTGAATGAGGCTGGCCATGTGTAGTATTTATTTGTAATTATTCCCAATTCCTTTGAGCTCCTTCCCACGAAGGTGTGGTTGTTGAAGCTGTGAGCAAATTCTTCTAATTATAATTTATACATTTGGGTAAAAGTAAACTGGTATTGTGCTTCCATGAGCAGTTAATGTTTGAACCGGAGCTGCTGTACTGTATCATTGTCAACTTGCTTGCAAGCTTCATAAAATAATTAAAGGAGATTATGAAAACAGGTGAAAATGGCTTTTGATATTCATGCTTAAGAGCTCCTTCAGCTTAGAAGTTGAAACGCTTGCCAGTTCAACAAAGGTTTATATGGAAATGAGAGAATTTGGTTCCTTTCCCAGTACTTCTAGCCTCCCTTGCCTAAGGACTCAGGTGCATGAAGGGGCAACATTCCCACACACAGGGCACGCAGAAGAGAGGTTTCTACTCTGTGACTTGGGCACGTGTACTTGGCCTTGACTATAGAAAAAGAAGAATTACTTCATTGTTTTCCCTCCTCCTTTTGCTCCACTTCCTGATATTTGCTGCACACGTGTGAGGTGAAAATAACTACTGAGTCTACTTTCAGTGCAGAAGGCTATCTTCTCTTTGTGTTCTGAGTCAGTTTTAC
Organism: Balaenoptera physalus; assembly: GCF_965194825.1. Lineage (NCBI taxonomy): Eukaryota > Metazoa > Chordata > Mammalia > Artiodactyla > Balaenopteridae > Balaenoptera > Balaenoptera physalus. The sequence continues at coordinate 22,170,178 of NC_138888.1, forward strand.
TTGTGTGTGTGTGTATGTGTAGTTGTTTTTGCCTCAGGGTTGGTTACAGCTGTGCAAGATACAGACAGCAGTTGTTTCCTAGTTAATCCTAACTCTTTGTGCCCACATAGTGTAGGTGAAGTCTTTTTTTACCCTCTTCTTCAACTAATTATATGCCTTGCCTATGCAACTGTAATTATTTCACCAGCATCAGTGAAACCTATGTCATTTCTCTTTTAAAATATAGCTAGAAAAATAGCAGAAATAAACCTATTTTGAGAGCTTGTGTGGTGAAGCAAATTCCACTAACGTAAAGAGATCCTCTGGATTACCCACACAGCCTGTCATCACCTGAAACTTCCCAGGGATGATGAAATACTGGCATATACACCTAGTTTCCTATTGGAGCTTAAACTTATACTTGATAGATTTCTTTTAGCAAAAATTAAATGCACTAGCAATTTTGACTTGGTCAAATGTAGACTTAAGAAGTACTTTACATTCTACAAAGTTTTCTATGATGCCTTTAAAAGACCATGCATTCATTCTTGCTGTTTTTAGTGACTTTACTTAAAGCAAAATATTTTAAATGTCTTTTCATCTGTGCGTTTGGTCAACTTTTAAACTCAATTGATTTTAAAACCAATTAGATATTAAAACATCAACATCAGAATTTTATGATGTGAAGTCTAACTTAGCTTGGACACATGACAGGACTTTTCCTCTCAGTATTATAAAAATGTAAAATTCTGAAGTAAATTGCACAGCCAGTAGATTCTGTCATGTTCTATCTTTTCTTAATGTATCACTAGCAATACATTTTCTCTGTTTATGATTCTCCCTGTCTGTAGTATTCCCTTATTATGGGGTGATTCTTCTTTTTAGGAACTTTGGGCTTTGCTTATGATGCTTTTCTTCTTTCTCTAGGTAATATAGTTTTTATCCTTAATACTGGGTTTGGGTGTAGCATTAGGAAAAGAAAGGCAAGCAGTGAATTACATCTAAATACTATATTTTAGATACAGTAGATTTTTCCCCTTCATTACTACATGGCCAAGACTTGGGTGTACCATTCATACATGAGGAAGCATCCCTGAAGTTTCTAGTATGAGCGTGGCAGAGAGAGGCTGGCTCTTCACCAAGCCTCTGTCCTATTCTTCCGGGGCTCACAGTTAGACTGCATTTCCCAGCCCCTCCTGCAGTTAGGCGAGCCATGCGGCTGAGTTCTGGTGAATGGAATGAAGTAGGAAGTGCTGGGTGTCACATCCATGCCTGACTTGTAAACCCTCCCATGGGTGACCCTCCATGTTTTCCCTCCTTTGCCAGCTTGAGGCAGATAATCATGGTGGCCTTGCAGTCCTTGTTTCAGATGGTGAGCTGTAAGACTGAAGGAGCTTAGGTTCTTGAATTGAGGGGAGCCGCCCATCTGTCAGGACACTCGTTTAGACGGCTACTGTGAATGAGTCATTATGTGTTTTGGATGTTGTTTGGTACAGCACCCTGGAGTACATTAACAAATACAGATAGAATTCCTGCCTCCAAGGACCTCCCACTCTAGTCTGAGAGATACATACATTAAAACTATGGCACAGGGTGATGAACCGTTAGTAGATGTCTATCCTGTGGGGTCACAGAAGAGGATCTGGGGTACCTTCAGGGAGGCAGGACATATTCAGACTTAAAGATGAATAGGGATAAACCAGACATGTCCCTAAATCCATGAAAGATCAAAATCCTGTTAGAAATTGAGTCATGACACAAAAGGCCTGGGATGGGGACATCTATAAAACTGTGACTGAAAAGGGCCATGGAGTTAATATTCATATCTTCCAATGATTTTCATTTTATTATTATTTTCAAGTGTATAGATTCATTTAGTTCTTAAAATAACTAAGGAAAATAGCAGGGCAGGAATTATGGTGTCCATTTTATAGGTGGGAAAACCAAGGCCCACTGATTTGAAGTGATTTATCCGAGGATACATAAACAGGAGAGCTGAATTCGTGTGCTGAGAGGCACCGTGGCCGAGTGGAAATATTTGGGGTACTGGAGTAAAAGAGAATTAGCTTAAAATTCTGTGCCTGGTCTGTACTATCAGTGTGATCTTTGGCTTTATCTAACATTCTCAGCTGTAAAAGTATTAAGTTTCAGTATTATCATGAAAATTCAATGAATTTGGGTATTGTAAAGTGTACTGGTACTTGCTTTAATCTAGCATTCTTTTTTTTTTTTTTTTTTTTTTTTTAACATCTTTATTGAAGTATAATTGCCTTACAATGGTGTGTTAGCTTCTGCTTTATAACAAAGTGAATCAGTTATACATATACAATATGTTCCCATTTCTCTTCCCTCTTGCATCTCCCTCCCTCCCACCCTCCCCATCCCATCCCTCTAGGTGGTCACAAAGCACCGAGCTGATCTCCCTGTGCTATGCGGCTGCTTCCCACTAGTTATCTATTTTACATTTGGTAGTGTATATATGTCCATGACACTCTCTTACCCTGTCACATCTCACCCCACCCCCTCCCCATATCCTCAAGTCCATTCTCTAGTAGGTCTGTGTCTTTATTCCCGTCTTGCCACTAGGTTCTTCATGGCCTTTTTTTTTTTTTTTTCCCCTTAGATTCCGTATATATGTGTTAGCATACTGTATTTGTTTTTCTCTTTCTGACTTACTTCACTCTGTATGACAGACTCTAACTCCATCCACCTCATTACAAATACCTCCATTTCATTTCTTTTTATGACTGAGTAATATTCCATTGTATATATGTGCCACATCTTCTTTATCCATTCATCTGTCGATGGACATTTAGATTGCTTCCATGTCCTGGCTATTGTAAATAGAGCTGCAATGAACATTTTGGTACATGACTCTTTTTGACCTATGGTTTTCTCAGGGTATATGCCCAGTAGTGGGATTGCTGGGTCGTATGGTAGTTCTATTTGTAGTTTTTTAAGGAACCTCCATACTGTTCTCCATAGTGGCTGTATCAATTTACATTCCCACCAACAGTGCAAGAGTGTTCCCTTTCCTCCACACCCTCTCCAGCATTTATTGTTTCTAGATTTTTTGATGATGGCCATTCTGACCGGTGTGAGATGATATCTCATTGTAGTTTTGATTTGCATTTCTCTAATGATTAATGATGTTGAGCATTCTTTCATGTGTCTGTAGGCCATCTGTATATCTTCTTTGGAGAAATGTCTATTTAGGTCTTCGGCCCATTTTTGGATTGGGTTGTTCGTTTTTTTGTTATTGAGCTGCATGAGCTGCTTGTAAATCTTGGAGATTAATCCTTTGTCAGTTGCTTCATTTGCAAATATTTTCTCCCATTCTGATGGTTGTCTTTTGGTCTTGTTTATGGTTTCCTTTGCTGTGCAAAAGCTTTTAAGTTTCATTAGGTCCCATTTGTTTATTTGTGTTCTTATTTCCATTTCTCTGGGAGCTGGGTCAAAAAGAATCTTGCTGTGATGTATGTCATAGAGTGTTCTGCCTATGTTTTCCTCTAAGAGTTTGATAGTGTCTGCCCTTACACTTAGGTCTTTAATCCATTTTGAGTTTATTTTTGTGCATGGTGTCAGGGAGTGTTCTATTTTCATACTTTTACATGTACCTGTCCAATTTTCCCAGCACCACTTATTGAAGAGGCTGTCTTTTCTCCACTGTATATGCTTGCCTCCTTTATCAAAAATAAGGTGCCCATATGTGTGTGGGTTTATCTCTGGGCTTTCTATCCTGTTCCATTGATCTATATTTCTGTTTTTGTGCCAGTACCAAACTGTCTTGATTACTGAAGCTTTGTAATATAGTCTGAAGTCAGGGAGCCTGATTCCCCCAGCTCCATTTTTCGTTCTCAAGATTGCTTTGGCTATTCGGGGTCTTTTGTGTTTCCATACAAATTGTGAAATTGTTTGTTCTAGTTCTGTGAAAAATGCCAGTGGTAGTTTGATAGGGATTGCATTGAATCTGTAGATTGCTTTGGGTAGTAGAGTCATTTTCACAATGTTGATTCTTCCAATCCAGGAACATGGTATATCTCTCCATCTATTTGTATCATCTTTAATTTCTTTCATCAGTGTCTTATAATTTTCTGCATACAGGTCTTTTGTCTCCTTAGGTAGGTTTATTCCTAGATATTTTATTCTTTTTGTTGCAATGGTAAATGGGAGTGTTTTCTTAATTTCACTTTCAGATTTTTCGTCATTAGTGTATAGAAATGCAAGAGATTTCTGTGCATTAATTTTGTATCCTGCTACTTTACCAAATTCATTGATTAGCTCTAGGAGTTTTCTGGTAGCATCTTTAGGATTCTCTATGTATAGTATCATGTCATCTGCAAATAGTGACAGCTTTACTTCTTCTTTTCCGATTTGGATTCCTTTTATTTCTTTGTCTTCTCTGATTGCTGTGGCTAATACTTCCAAAACTATGTTGAATAATAGTGGTGAGAGTGGGCAACCTTGTCTTGTTCCTGATCTTAGTGGAAATGGTTTCAGTTTTTCACCATTGAGGACAATGTTGGCTGTGGGTTTGTCATATATGGCCTTTATTATGTTGAGGAAAGTTCCCTCTATGCCTACTTTCTGCAGGGCTTTTATCATAAATGGGTGTTGAATTTTGTCGAAAGCTTTCTCTGCATCTATTGAGATGATCATATGGTTTTTCTCCTTCAGTTTGTTAATATGATGTATCACATTGATTGATTTGCGTATATTGAAGAATCCTTGCATTCCTGGGATAAACCCCACTTGATCATGGTGTATGATCCTTTTAATGTGCTGTTGGATTCTGTTTGCTAGTATTTTGTTGAGGATTTTTGCATCTATGTTCATCAGTGATATTGGCCTGTAGTTTTCTTTCTTTGTGACATCTTTGTCTGGTTTTGGTATCAGGGTGATGGTGGCCTCGTAGAATGAGTTTGGGAGTGTTCCTCCCTCTGCAATATTTTGGAAGAGTTTGAGAAGGATAGGTGTTAGCTCTTCTCTAAATGTTTGATAGAATTCACCTGTGAAGCCATCTGGTCCTGGGCTTTTGTTTGTTGGAAGGTTTTTAATCACAGTTTCAATTTCAGTGCTTGTGATTGGTCTGTTCATATTTTCTATTTCTTCCTGGTTCAGTCTCGGCAGTTTGTGCATTTCTAAGAATCTGTCCATTTCTTCCAGGTTGTCCATTTTATTGGCATAGAGTTGCTTGTAGTAATCTCTCATGATCTTTTGTATTTCTGCAGTGTCAGTGGTTACTTCTCCTTTTTCATTTCTAATTCTATTGATCTGAGTCTTCTCCCTTTTTCTCTTGATGAGTCTGGCTAATGGTTTATCAATTTTGTTTATCTTCTCAAAGAACCAGCTTTTAGTTTCATTGATTTTTGCTATTGTTTCCTTCATTTCTTTTTCATTTATTTCTGACCTGATCTTTATGATTTCTTTCCATCTGCTGGCTTTGGGGTTTTTTTGTTCTTCTTTCTCTAATTGCTTTAGGTGCAAGGTTAGGTTGTTTATTCGAGATGTTTCCTGTTTCTTGAGGTAGGCTTGTATTGCTATAAACTTCCCTCTTAGCACTGCTTTTGCTGCGTCCCATAGGTTTTGGGTCGTCGTATCTCCATTGTCATTTGTTTCTAGGTATTTTTTGATTTCCCCTTTGATTTCTTCAGTGATCACTTCGTTATTAAGTAATGTATTATGTAGCCTCCATGTGTTTGTATTTTTTACAGATCTTTTCCTGTAATTGATATCTAGTCTCATAGCGTTGTGGTCGGAAAAGATACTTGATACGATTTCAATTTTCTTAAATTTACCAAGGCTTGATTTGTGACCCAAGATATGATCTATCCTGGAGAATGTTCCATGAGCACTTGAGAAAAATGTGTATTCTGTTGTTTTTGGATGGAATGTCCTATAAATATCAATTAAGTCCATCTTGTTTAATGTATCATTTAAAGCTTGTGTTTCCTTATTTATTTTCATTTTGGATGATCTGTCCATTGGTGAGAGTGGGGTGTTAAAGTCCCCTACTATGATTGTGTTGCTGTCGATTTCCCCTTTTATGGCTGTTAGTATTTGCCTTATGTATTGAGGTGCTCCTATGTTGGGTGCATAAATATTTACAATTGTTATACCTTCCTCTTGTATCGATCCCTTGATCATTATATAGTGTCCTTCTTTGTCTCTTGTAATAGTCTTTATTTTAAAGTCTATTTTGTCTGATATGAGAATTGCTACTCCAGCTTTCTTTTGATTTCCATTTGCATGGAATATCTTTTTCCATCCCCTCACTTTCAGTCTATATGTGTCTCTAGGTCTGAAGTGGGTCTCTTGTAGACAGCATATATATGGGTCTTGTTTTTGTATCCATTCAGCCAGCCTGTGTCTTTTGGTGGGAGCATTTAATCCATTTACATTCAAGGTAATTATCGATATGTATGTTCCTATTCCCATTTTCTTAAATGTTTTGGGTTTGTTATTGTAGGTGTTTTCCTTCTCTTGTGTTTCTTGCCTAGAGAAGATCCTTTAGCATTTGTTGTAAAGCTGGTTTGGTGGTGCTGAACTCTCTCAGCTTTTGCTTGTCTGTAAAGGTTTTAATTTCTCCATCGAATCTGAATGAGATCCTTGCTGGGTAGTGTAATCTTGGTTGCAGGTTTTTCTCCTTCATCACTTTAAGTATATCCTGCCACTCCCTTCTGGCTTGCAGAGTTTCTGCTGAAAGATCAGATGTTAACCTTATGGGGATTCCCTTGTGTGTTATTTGTTTTTTTTCCCTTGCTGCCTTTAATATGTTTTCCTTATATTTAATTTTTGATAGTTTGATTAATATGTGTCTTGGTGTGTTTCTCCTTGGGTTTATCCTGTATGGGACTCTCTGTGCTTCCAGGACTTGATTAACTATTTCCTTTCCCATATTAGGGAAGTTTTCAACTATAATCTCTTCAAATATCTTCTCAGTCCCTTTCTTTTTCTCTTCTTCTTCTGGGACCCCTATAATTCGAATGTTGGCGCGTTTAATGTTGTCCCAGAGGTCTCTGAGACTGTCCTCAGTTCTTTTCATTCTTTTTTCTTTATCCTGCTCTGCAGTAGTTATTTCCACCATTTTATCTTCCAGGTCACTTATCCTTTCTTCTGCCTCAGTTATTCTGCTATTGATCCCATCTAGAGTATTTTTAATTTCATTTATTGTGGTTTTCATCATTGCTTGGTTCCTCTTTAGTTCTTCTACGTCCTTGTTAAATATTTCTTGCATTTTGTCTATTCTATTTCCAAGATTTTGGATCATCCTTACTATCATTATTCTGAATTCTTTTTCAGGTAGACTACCTATTTCCTCTTCATTTGTTAAGTCTGGTATGTTCTGACCCTGCTCCTTCATCTGCTGTGTGTTTTTCTGTCGTCTCATTTTGCTTATCTTACTGTGTTTGGGGTCTCCTTTTCACAGGCTGCAGGTTCGTAGTTCCTGTTGTTTTTGGTATCTGTCCCCAGTGGCTAAGGTTGGTTCAGTGGGTTGTGTAGGCTCCCTGGTGGAGGGAACTAGTGCCTGAGCTCTGGTGGATGAGGTTGGATCTTGTCTTTCTGGTGGGCACGTCCACGTCTGGTGGTGTATTTTGGGGTGTCTGTGGCCTTATTATGATTTTAGGCAGCCTCTCTGCTAATGGATGGGGCTGTGTTCCTGTCTTGCTAGTTGTTTGGCATAGGGTGTCCAGCACTGTAGCTTGCTGGTCGTTGAGTGAAGCTGGGTCTTGATGTTGAGATGGAGATCTCTGAGAGATTTTTACCGTTTGGTATTACGTGAAGCTGGGAGGTCTCTTGTGGACCAGTGTCCTGAAGTTGGCTCTCCCACCTCAGAGGCACGGCCCTGATGCCTGGCTGGAGCACCAAGAGCCTTTCGTCCACACGGCTCAGAGTAAAAGGGAGAAAAAATAGAAAGAAAGAAAGAAAGAAAGAGGCTATAATATAGTGAAGTAAAATAAAGCTATTGTAAAGCAAAGCTATACAGACAAAATCGCACCCAGAAGCATATACATATACACTCACAAATAAAGGAAAAGGGGAAAAATTAATATATCCTACTCCCAAAGTCCACCTCCTGAATTTGGGATGATTCGTTGTCTATTCAGGTATTCACCAGATGCAGGCACATCAAGTTGTTTGTGGAGTTTTAATCCGCTGCTTCTAAGGCTGCTGGGAGAGATTTCCCCTTATCTTCCCTGTTCGCACAGTTCCTGGGGTTCAGCTTTGGATTTGGACCCGCCTCTGCGTGTAGGTCGCCTGAGGGCGTCTATTCCCCGCACAGACAGGACGGGGTTAAAGGAGCAGCTGCTTCGGGGGCTCTGGCTCCCTCAGGCCGTGGGGAGGGAGGTGTACAGAGGAGGCGGGGTGAGCCTGCGGCGGCCGAGGCCGGCGTGACGTTGCACCAGCCTGAGGCGGGCAGTGCGTTCTCCCGGGGAACTTGTCCCCGGATCACGGGACCCTGGCAGTGGCGGGCTGCACAGGATCCCGGGAGGGGCGATGTGGAGAGTGACCTGTGCTCACACACAGGCTTTTTGGAGGCGGCAGCAGCAGCCCCAGCGTCTCACGCCCGTCTCTGGGGTCCGTGCTGATCGCCGCGGCTCGCGCCTTTCTCTGGAGTTCGTTTAGGCGGCGCTCTGAATTCCCTCTCCTTGCGCGCCGCGAAACAAAGAGGCAAGAAAAAGTCTCTTGCCTCTTCGGCAGCTGCAGACTTTTTCCCGGACTCCCTACCAGCCAGCTGTGGTGCGCTAACCCCTTCAGGCTGTGTTCACGCCGCCAGCCCCAGTCCTCTCCCTGCGATCCAACCGAAACCGAAACCGGAGCCTCAGCTCCCAGCCCCGCCCGCCGAGCAGCCAAGCCTCTCGGGCTGGTGAGTGCTGCTCGGCGCCGAGCCTCTGTGCGGGAGTCTCTCCGTTTTTTTCCTCTGCGCCCCTGTTGCTGTGGGGTCTGCGGTGATCGCCGCGGCTCGCACCCTTCTCTGGAGTTCGTTTAGGCGGCGCTCTGAATCCCCTCTCCTTGCGCGCCGCGAAACAAAGAGGCAAGAAAAAGTCTCTTGCCTCTTCGGCAGCTGCAGACTTTTTCCCGGTCTCCCTCCCAGCCAGCTGTTGTGCGCTAATCCCTTCAGGCTGTGTTCACGCTGCCAGCCCCAGTCCTCTCCCTGCGATCCAACCGAAACCGAAACCGGAGCCTCAGCTCCCAGCCCCGCCCGCCCCGGCGGGGGAGCAGACAAGTCTCTCGGGCTGGAGAGTGCTGCTCGGCGCCGAGCCTCTGTGCGGGAATCTCTCCGTTTTTCCCTCTGCGCCCCTGTTGCTGTGGGATCCGCGCTGGTAGCTGCGGCTCGCGCCCGTCTCTGAAGTTCGTTTAGGCAGCGCTCTGAATCCCCTCTCCTCGCGCACCAGGAAACAAAGAGGGAAGAAAAAGTCTCTTGCCTCTTCGGCAGCTGCAGACTTTTTCCCGGACTCCCTCTCGGCTAGCTGTGGTGCACTAACCCCTTCAGGCTGTGTTCACGCCGCCAACCCCAGTCCTCTCCCTGCGATCCGACCGAAGCCCGAGCCTCAGCTCCCAGCCCCGCCCGCCCCGGCGGGTGAGCAGACAAGCCTCTCGGGCTGGAGAGTGCTGCTCGGCGCCGAGCCTCTGTGCGGGAATCTCTCCGCTTTGCCCTCCGCACCCCTGTGGCTGCGCTCTCCTCCGTGGCTCCGAAGCTTCCCCCCTCCGCCACCCGCAGTCTCCGCCCGCGAAGGGGCTTCCTAGTGCGTGGAAATCTTTCCTCCTTCACGGCTCCCTCCCACTAGTGCAGGTGCCGTCCCTATTCTTTTGTCTCTGTTATTTCTTTTTTCTTTTGCCCTACCCAAGTACGGGGGGAGTTTCTTGCCTTTTTGGAGGTCGGACGTTTTCTGCCAGCGTTCAGTGGTTGTTCTGTAGGAGCAGTTCCACGTGTAGATGTATTTCTACTGTATCTGTGGGAAGGAAGGTGATCTCCGCGTCTTACTCTTCCGCCATCTTCCCGAGGACCCCCTAATCTAGCATTCTTTTCCTGTTGTTATAAGACCTCTTACCTACAGCTGTGCCTTTCTGTGCCTCTTGTTCCTGCTTTTTTGATACCGGCCACTGCTTAACCTCATTCATACTCGGTAAGGCCTCGGGGAAGACCCTCTCTTTTCAGATCTGCGGAGCATCAGAGCAGGGTGGCAGGACAGGCTGGGCCGCTGGATGAGCCATCCTGGCCCCCCTTCCCCGAGCAGACTCTAAGTGCACAGTGTTCTCCATGCCATGCACTGAGGGGGTTCCTGCCTTCCTCAGTCTGTTCAAAATGTAGGGGTTTCTACACAATGATCATTATGTAACCAGTCTTTGTCAAGCAAAGCCAGCATTTACCCATTAACACCAAGAAGCAGCAAAGGGTAAAATGATGATGGCTCCAAAGCTGTTGTCTGGTACCATTTGGATTGCGTGTCGATAGCAGGGAGAAACACTCCATGTTAAATAAGGATATTTCCAGTTTCGGCAAAGAGGACCGGTTCTTTCAATTATTGCCATGGATGTTAATACTTTCTGTGCATTTTCAGGGATTCCTCCTCCTAAATCTTCCCAATTCTCCCCTTTTCTTCTGCTTATCGTCCCTCAAGATACTAAAAGGAAGCCGTTTCTAAAATTTTACCTTCTGGTTTTACATTTTAATCTCTTTCAACAAATTGAAATCTTTCTCATCAACTAGATATTCTAAGTAGAAAATGTGTTCTTTTATAAATTCTCATACATAAATTTACTCATGATGATCCGCCATGCATTTCTTGTTCCTAAGCATATTGGGCGTGTATAAAAATGAAGGCCAGATACTTTGAAACTTGAGGCGATTCACTTGGAATGGAAGCAAATTCTCATAAAGAAGCATAAATCAAATGAAGATGCCATCTGGCAGTTGGAGCCCTACCTTATTAAACTTGAATTCTGCACTTTGCACAGAGGTGCTTAATAAGTGTTAACAGTGACTAATATCATATCATGGATGTTAATTGAATGTTGATAAGTATCTAAAAATTGCAGCGATAGAGCCACACTGCAGTAGCTGAGTGCCGTGATGCTCTCTCTCCCTCGGCTTAATGCCTCAGTGATTTGTGAACTTTGAGACGGTTTTTTCACACCAGTCAAATGCAGACATTTTCAGGGTTTTTTGCTGCCACCCAGCTGTACTGCAACCCAGGCACTAAGTCTGAAGTTAAGGGAAAATACATGCTGCTTAATCTAATTTCTGGGGGAGTACTTGGGCAGCAATAAGGTTTTAAACATACAGGGATGGGGGTCGGGTGTGGAATAGACTAGCAGTTTGACCTGCATTTGAAGAGAATCTGTTGTTCATTGGTGTTAAGTGATCTGTGGATTTTCAAGTACAAGGTGAGTCAGGTGAATTCCAAACTAATCAGTGGTGCTGGGTCACTGTCAGGGGTGTTTCACCCCTTGTCAGCCTGCACAGGTGCTGTTTGCTCCCACTAACTGGATCTTAGCCCAGAGATTTCTCTGCTTTCTGATGTGACTAGTTTGTTCCTCCGCCACCTAGAACTTTCATTACAGTTTCAGGTTGCGTGATAGAAGTTAGCTGACAAAACTGATGTTGGGAACTTTAATCATTTTGCGGGGGGAATTGCTTTTAGCATGTGCTTATTTTCCAAATAACTTGTCGATTTTGAAGCCAACTATTAACGACCAGAAATTCACTAATTTTTAGTCACTATTCTATAGGAGCAGAGGAAACAATAAACAGCAATATGGACATCCAGTTTTTCCAAGAAAAGATGATTCTCTCTCCCTCCTCCTTTTCTTAGCGTTTTAACCTCTCGAGGAGGGATGGCTCTCCTGAAGTTGACAAGATACATATTCACATTTGCTTTTCATGGATACTTAGATGTCCCTCGTGGGCTGCACTGGGGGGCCTGAATGGCTTTCCTGCTGACAAGCCAAGAAACGAGCTACATTTGATGGCTAGCCATTCTGCCATATGTATATATACGTAAAAAACAGAAATTCTTACATTGATATTCTACTTAGCAAGTTTTACTTTACAAAATACAGGTTTTTAAAGTTTGCCTTTTGAATATTTTCATGCTTTAAGTTATACCTGCACTGAGACAATATATTCACACGTGGTTGGATACAGGCAAAATTAAATAACCATTTTCAACGAATTTGATACATTTGTTATTCATATAGCTCAAATAGTAAAAGTCAAGTACCTACTTTTGTAAATATAATGTTTGCCTATATTTACAGCTGCTGGAAATTTAACTCTGATAGTATATCAATAAGAATGCCAATACTTTATTGGTATTTTTACGTGCCGGGTATTGTCCTGAGTGATTTACGTGTGGTATCTCATCTAACACTCAACACCCTTCTCGCATAAGAACTATCATTAACCCCATTTTATAATGAAGAAGCAGATGTTAGGAGCATTAGTAATTTAACCAAGGTCTCACAGCTGGTGGGTATGTTAGAATCGAGACCCAGTTCTCCTCCAGAGTCCATGGACTTCATCATCCTGACACAGTCTTCATGGGGTCACCTGTGACCCTGAGCAGTCAGGAGCAGAATACTTTTCATTTTGAGAGAGTGAGGCAGAAAATTGCAACCCAGTTGAAAGACTGTACACCTTTCCTTGGTGTCAGGCCTTCTTCACGGCCATGGAGGTAGATCTAGGAAGTGGGAAACACCAGCCCAGGTGTTTTAATCATAGTATTTGTATAATGATGCCTTTGATAGCAAAGAACAGAGAACCTGACCCAAACTCTCTACAACAAAAACGGAAACATTATTGGCTCATGATCCTCAACAGTCCAGGGGTAGTGTGCTTTCAGGCTAGGCTTGATCCAGAGACTTGTGAAGCCTTCAGGATCTGGTTTCTTCTGTTGGGATTTTTTGACTGTGTCTCCTCTGTGTATCAGATTTGTCATTAGGCTCGCTCCCCTCATGGTAGTAGCAATGACAGACGAGATTCCTGACTTCCTCTCCTCACCACACAAATCAAAGGAAGAGACAATTTCTTGTGGCTTTTCAGGATGAAAATCTTCTTTTATGTTTGACAGGCACTACCTGCTATTGCCTAGAAGCTCAATTCATAATTACTTATAATACTCTTCTTGACATAATATCACCACATTAGAAACAAAGGGAAGGATTTATTCATTTATTTATTTTGTTTTTGGCCGTGTTGGGTCTTCGTTGCTGTGCCCAGGCTTTCTTTAGTTGCGGCGAGCGGGGGTTACTCTTCGATGCAGTGCGTGGGCTTCTCATTGCGGTGGCTTCTCTTGTTGTGGAGCACGGGCTCTAGGTGCTCAGGCTTCAGTAGCTGTGGCACACGGGCTCAGTAGTTGTGGTGCACGGGCTTAGTTGCTCCACGGCATGTGGGATCTTCCTGGACCAGGGATCAAATCCATGTCCCCTGCATTGGCAGGCGGATTCTTAACCACCATGCCACCAGGGAAGTCCAGGGAAGGATTTTTGAGGCACATATGTGTGTGTACATGGTATTTGGGCATACCAAACACATATGTACACAACGGGAAAACTGCTATTCCAGAAAAATAGCCGTTTGTTTACAATTTCGGATGACATTGTCTCCATTTCCTGTCTAAATGATTTGTGCCAATTTTTGCTTAAAGTCCTAATTGCTGTCTCCTTGAAGAAAGTATTTCAAATGTATTGCTTTTCATGAGTTACAGCTGTTTTCTTTGTTCCATGTAGGAAAGGGTTGTGAAACAATTTATAACTAAATATTTCAGTTCAATGTTTGGATTCACTTGTGTAGGTCAAGTTTAATTAATGCCTAATAAAAATAAAAATACCAATTTCCCATCCAGAACTTTTTTTGTATCTCATAGAAATTAAATCACATAGCAATATAGTCACTTGAAATTTTCTCTGAGATGTTTTTGTCAGAGAAAATAAGCTAACAAGAATATGAAAACCCTCCATTTATAGTAAACCCTTGGTGAGGAGGTACTATTTATAAATATTTTCCATATGATGTGCTTGTATTTTTTGGTTCTGAGTACTATGTCCGTATTATTTCTTTTCTCTTGCTTTTTTTCTTATGAGTAAGGAGTTCCACTCTCTGTGCCCCTTTCTCCATGAGGAGAAAAGAAAGGAAGATCTATTTTATGAAACAAGTCATGGTAGCAGGTAATAAAATAAGGTTTTCCACAGGCTTATTTATTGCACTGTTTCTGCCCTCCTGTTCACTCATCTTCAGGTTCTGAAAAGTGGATTTTATTGTTAACAGATCTGAAGAGAAGGGACCGTAATAGTCAAAAGGACCATTGTCCAAATATAGAAAAACATTAAGGGTGAATATGCAGAGTGTCTGCAAACGCAGAGCCCTGTCCTTTTTATGGACTACTTATCACTAAGCAGATGTGACTATTTAAGGGTTTTCAAGGGTATCAGTGATTCCCTACAATTAAAAACACTAGTGATCCTAGTGTTTTTTACATGTGTCCCCTCCCATTTACTAAACTAAAGGTTGATGCTTACTGTAGACTGTGCCAGGCACAGCTGAAATAATACTGTTTTTAGCTTCTGGGGTGAAGATGTTGCAGGGCCTGCACTAAGACGAGCCGTAAACCTCCCTTCACTGATGCATCTTCCCACCGCAGCCCAGCAGGACTCACGTGCCTGCAGCCTTTCCAGCCTTTGCGGGTCCTTGTCAATGGAATCTCACTGTTGGGTGGATGCTAAAGTGATTTCTCATTAGTACATAAAATGAATATAAGTTTGTTGTTGGTAGATGTGTACAGAAGGTTTTGGCTGACCTTGCTTAACCATGGAGTAGTCACATTATTATGTAGAAAGCTTTCTGACGGGTTACTGTGTGTTGATAGAACTTGGTCAGGGCCGTCAGGGAAGTAGGAAGTATTAGTTAAGTCTCAGGCCTTTTCATTTCTTCTGTTTTTGTTTCTTTACCAACAAAACTGATTTGCCCATATGTATCAACAACAATAATATCTACTATTTGGTGACTTAAAATTTTCATGGCACCGACTTTCACGTCCTCTCAATTTTTGACTCACCAACTGAGCGGTAGAAAAATGGGGCCGGCACCTTTATTATTCCCATTTTGTATATGAGGAAATTTAAGCTCAGAGAAGGTAAGGGAACCACACCCAAGGTCAGTCCATGGCGGAGGGGATCTTAAACCTATGTCTCCTGCCCACGAATCCCATACATGCTTTCTTAAAACTGGTTTATAGGATCTTCTGTGGTCCACGGAAGTAGCCTCGTGTTAGGAGACAGGAGGCCAGGTCGCTACTCACTGATTTGACTGTGTAATCTTTGAGAGATTGCTTTGAGAATTGCTTAACCTTTCTAAGCCTCAATTTCCACATGCTCTTCTCACAATATAAGGAAATTATGAGGATGAAATGATAAGCTGTGAAAAATAAAATAATGTACATACTCAAGGCATTATTAAAACATTTTCTTCTCTATATTGCTAGTTATCAATTAAAAGAAATATTATAATCTACTTGTACACCCATGTTAAAACCAGAGAGCAGATGCTGCAGTAAAATTAGTTCTGGCACCTAGTCCAAGGCCTTTAATGAAATCAGAGCAAGCCTGATAAATTAGACAATATGATAAAATAGTTAATTTTGTAATCTTCTTTGTGTTTTTATTTGCTTAATTGTTTTTGCTTATTTTTCTCTACTTTTGTTTGTTTTGATGAGAATCTGTGCTAATGAAGAATTCTTAATAAAATTTCTAAACAAATTATTTTCCCTTCAGTGATATATCAGGGAGAATGAAAGTGAGATTCCAAATAACATCAGTATATGTGGAGTCAATGAATAATGTGTGAATTAAGACCATTTGTAGGCCTGCAGGTTTTGGCAAACGGCTTTAAAGCTGAAACCAAAGCATATCTTTCAAATTTATTATAATTTTTTTCAGGGTGAATTATTGCTGGTTGCATTATTTAAATTGTGTTCCTCAGTCGTTTATATAAATGTGAAGAATATAGAAATCAAGCTAATATGCCCATATTGGATACTGGTCATTGTTGACTGAAACCCAAAATTATGAATCCAAACACACATTCTCCAGCATTTAGATTTATTTGAAAACAAAGAGCAAATTAAATCACATATGATTGGCTAATCAAATCCTCACTGAAAATGGCTTTTAGACTCTAATTCATTGTTTAAAATTTTAGTAACATTTATGATAGACGATGCTTTTATCTTTAAAGTAGAGTTTGATTTGAGACTTGAAATGCTTTCTGATCAAATGGATTCTAAACTTGTTAAAGTACATGTGTCCAAATCTGATTTTATACCCTATGGATGTTCAACAAATAAAAAACATTCATCCAACCCTTTCAATACTCTGCACAGGATCTGCGTGTAGGATCTGCCAGTGTAAGTTATCTGTGTCCAAGAATATGTCAGATGCATTTACCACGTCTGCTGCTGAGCCTTGACAGTAGCTGGAAATTTGACCATGTCTCAAAGATAATATAATTTGACCATATTATTTCCATATTATTCATATGCAATTCCTTAGAGAAGGAAAAGTAATTAATGTTTTTCTTGAGTTGTGTTATATGTACCTTTTCTGTTGTATTTATGAAATCCTTTCTCTTCTTGGAATCAATACAGTTGAAGCCTGAAGGAAAGAAAACTACTTGGGGAGTTTCCACATTACTTTTTATATACCTGGAACCAATTAGTTTTCACAGTTGTGCTGCCCAAACACTATTGAAATATACAAATAGATTCAATTTTGGAAACAGTTCCCAGCTACATTTATTATGTCTTTGTAATATTCCTCATTATTGAGGTTTGTATGTGTATAAATTAGTAAGTGTGAGCATGAGACAATAGAAAAGAAAGGTATGACTAGTATTTGAAGCTAGAAATGATGTTAATGATCAGAATACATGCCAACAAGGCCTAGATACTTCCTAGAGAAAGGCCCCAAATTTAGATGTTTGCTTTCTAGCAGCCAACCTAAAAAGTGACACTAAATAGGCTTAAAATGTAGTGTCTATAAATTCAGTTTTCAGCAAAAATAAAATTCTTCTAAATACTGATACCAGATAAATTCCTCTCATCTGTCTTCACTTTAAATAGACAATTAAAACTTGTAAATTGCACAGCTCCTTTTTAATTGCTAAATAAACTGGAATAGACACCTTGCCTTGTCCACAGTAGCAAGCAATGCATATTTTCATTACCATTGAATTGGAAACCAAAACGTGGCATAGAATCATCATCAATTTTCTTTGATAAATTATTGATTAAAACACTGAAACAAATCATCTCAATCATTAACAATACCATAAAAATGAATATTCAGGCCATCAATAAATATTTCCTTAATGTTAACAGAATGAAGCACAGCATGACTTTTGCAATGTTCTGAACTATTGCAATGTTCTGCTTTAGGTGGTAATATAGAATTATGAGATATGATATCTGTAGTTATTGTATTCTCTTCCTCACAGGATTCCCCCTTAATCTTACTATCTTTTAAAAATTAATTTATTGAGTACCTACTGTGACAGACATCCAGTTACAACAACCCTGATTGGGAGGAATTACTGTTTTCATCTTCTGAGAGGAGAAAGAAGGATCCAAAAGGTTAAATAAATTGTCCAAGATTACACAGCTACAAGACATTAGAACTAGCACAGGGGTAGGAATTTCCTGAATCAAAATGCAGTATTCTTTTCATTGCACATTTTCTTCCTCATCACAGCAGCTTTATGTACTTTTGTAAAACTGTGTTAAATTATTGTATTAGTCTGCTCAGTCTGCCATAACAAAATACGACCGACTGGATGGCTTAAACAACAAATTCATTTCTCACATTTTGTAGGCTTGAAGTCCAAGATCAAGGTGTCAGCAGGGTAGGTTTCATTCTGAGACCTTTTCTTGGCTTGTAGACAGCCACCATCTCACTGTGCGTTCACACATGACCTCTTCCTTGTGTGTATGCAGAGAGAAAAACTGAGAGAGAGCTTTCTGATGTCTCTTCTTATAAAGACACTTTAGTGTGGGAGGATATTAGCCCACTCTTGTGACCTCATTTAATCTTAACTACTTCCTTAAAAGCCACATCTTCAACTGTAGCCACACTGGGGACTAGGGCATCCGCACGTGAATTTGGGGGAGACATGAACATTCAGTCTCTAACAATTATCAATTAATGAGAAACTTTCACTAAGGAAGTGCAGTCAGGCATCCCTCACTCCTTCCTGTGCCCCTTGTGCATGATGATCTCAACCTAGACTCAGGGTCTTAAGTTAGTACCAAGGCAGCTTGACTGAGTCATGGTCATCCAGTGCAGTTGCCTCACATTCTAGGTTGGCTCTACACCCTGGTACCATTTGGAATTGGAGTGACCAAGGGCCCGGCAGTCTCTGAGAGCAGTTAGAACCCATAATAATAACAACGATAATATTTGCACAATTGCCACGTGCCAGACACTCTACTAATTGCTTTGGGTTCATTGAATTAGTGGGTCTCATTGAATTCTCACAATTAAATGAAGTTGATAGGTGATATTTGATATTATTACTTCCCTTTGTGCTAAGATTTTCATGGTCACATATCTAGTAGATGCTTAGTTCATGATTTATTTGAACCTACACAGTCTGATTGCAGTGCCTTAAATACTACCCCATTCTGCCCTTCTAGTTAGCGAGTAGACCAGCATCTTGATAGTCAGTGAGGTAAATGTACGCTAAGACCACAAAAGTAAAAATATTCATGATCAACGCCAAGTGATGACTTTTTATATCATGAGGGCCATTGATGTCAGCATTGCCTTAATCGTCTTGACCACCATTCAGGGCAGAGACAAAAGTTTGTGGCTGTGTTGCCTCCATGCTTCAAGTTCTAATCCAGGAACAATCTTTTCCCCTGGTTTTCAGTGACCTTCACATTTACATATTTGACATAAGTATACATAGAATCAGCTCAGACCTCACAGGTCTTTAGCAATTAAAATGACCACTCCAATCAGTAAGGAGACAGGAAAGAAAGAGTGAGAAATTGGAGAGAACAAGTTAAACTAATATTTTATTGTTTACATCTTGGGTAAAGAGATTTAAGCCTAACTCTTAATTACTTACTTTAGTTACTGTGTTGAGATGAGATTCTTAACAAAAGGTAGAGTGATTGGATGTTTAAACTTATTATTTGGTTAAAAAAAAAAAAAAAAAAAATATATATATATATATATATATATATATATTTAACTTTTTTCCTACCTAAGCTTCTAAATAACAAATAACCTCTCTGCACCTTTCAACATTTGCAAAAAATTTCTCTTTGTGTTTGGTAGCTGAAAAGGTGCCAGAAGTTCTAAAACTAACCCTTTTTGAGGTTTTGAGATGCTCAACTTTCATGAAGTCCACTTAGGTCAGTCACTTAGTCCTGAGGGGTTTCCGTGTCCTCAATTGTTGCACATGGTGGTGGACTTACCAAGATCCCATCTGTGCTCGATGTCTGAGGGTTTATGAAGCTCTTTTTCAGTCGTTAAGCAAGAAGAGTGTTTTCTCAGGTGCTGGGCACACACACGTGGCATATTCACACTCATTCATTATTTCATTCATTTATTCATATTTATTTATTCATCCATTCACTCAACTGACAAATATCTATTGACTTCCTACTCTGCCAGCCAGTGTCCTATATCCTGTGGGACATTCAAATGACTTTTTTTAACCTTCAGTATATTTCATATGTGGTTGAATATATGTAGTTAATTCAATAAGGTAAGGAATCTGTATCCAGATATTAACTAACAGTTTGATCTTTTAAACTCTACAACATTTCTACAATCAGTATAGATAAGTTTTCATGTTTATAGTAGAAGATCTCCACAGCTGTTCTTTTAAAGAAACAGTAAAAAAAAAGAGTATATAAAGTTTTTAAAAATTGTTTTAAATCTACTATCCATAGATAGTGGCGTATATAGTTCATCATCTTCAGAGTTTTACTGAAAAATAAAAGATAAATTTATATATTTTATTGTATTATTTGATATAATTATGTTATTTAGGTATATTTATCAACTTAGATAAGTTTTACATATATTCTGGTGCAAAATATTCTTTTAAATAGCCTAATAAGAAATAGTATTCTTCCTAAGACTGTTAAATGCATTAATTACTCGGGGAAAATAGCTGTTTAAACTCATCAAGCCCCTCAGCAAGCTCTAGCTCCCTCACACCCATCAGATGACCAGCCTTCTACTTTTCTGAGCAGATTAAGAACATCTTAAGGGAAATTCTCAGTTTCTTTTCTCTCTATCTAAAAGGTCATCTTGCTTCATTATTCCTTCCTCTCCTCCAGTCTAAAACAGAAGTTTTCATTCTTTCTTCTGAAACTGATCCTTTAATTTATGCCTTTGAGCTCCCTTTTCTTTCCTACTTTTCCAAGAGTTTATTCCCTAATGATCTTATCACTTGTATCTTTTCCCCCTTAGCTTCAAGCCTTCTTTATCTTTTTTTTTTTAATAAATTTATTTATTTTAATTTTTGGCTGCGTTGGGTCTTTGTTGCTGTGCGCGGGCTTTCTCTAGTTGTGGCGAGCGGGGGCTACTGTTCGCTGTGGTGCGCAGGCTTCTCACTGCGGTGGCCTCTCTTGTTGCAGAGCACGGGCTCTAGAGCGCAGGCTCAGTAGTTGTGGTGCACGGGCTTAGTTGCTCCGTGGCATGTGGGATCTTCCTGGACCAGGGCTTGAACCCATGTGCTCTGCATTGGCAGGCGGATTCTTAACCACTGTGCCACCAGGGAAACCCCAAGGCTTCTTTATCTTAAAACAAACTTCGTGGGCTTCCCTGGTGGCGCAGTGGTTGAGAATCTGCCTGCCAATGCAGGGGACACGGGTTCGAGCCCTGGTCTGGGAAGATCCCACATGCCGCGGAGCAACTAGGCCCGTGAGCCACAGTTACTGAGCCTGCGCATCTGGAGCCTGTGCTCTGCAACAAGAGGCCGCGATAGTGAGAGGCCCGCGCTCTGTGATGAAGAGTGGCCCCCACTTGCCGCAACAGAAACGAAGACCTAACACAGCCATAAATAAATAAAATTAAAAAAAAAAAAAAACAAACTTCGTCTCAATCTTGATTCTTTTTCAGGTAACACAATTGTAGTTTGCCCAAGAAGGGATGGAAAGAGATACGTGTGAACTTTCTAAAATGTCTGATTGTGGCAGCCTCTGATGGCAATCACTGTCTACCAAATGAAGTTCCCTTATCATCTGTCACCACCTTTCCTTCTCAGCCCTCACTCCCATCAACTCAATATGCCAAATGTTCTAGTCACACCGGCTATTTCTTCAGCATCCCCTGCTCTGCTCTATTGCACAGTGATATGTTCATATTAAATGCCTTTCCTCTGCATCTCTACTTACCAAATCCTAGCATTCTTTTAAGACCTAAGAGAGTGCAGCATGCCCAGTCTCTCGTTTCTGTACTCCCATGATATCATTTTATGCCTCTGTAGCTTTTACAACTTGTTGTTTATATGGTTTTCTCACACACTAGACAGCAAGTTCTTTGAAGGAAGGATTCTTGTCTTATTTATCTTTGAATTCCACATGTGTACATTATTTTGAATTCATACTTGGTGTCATTGAAATTGATATAAATTAATAGATGGATAACTGAGACAATAATATCTAGATTCAAACTCAAAGTAATATGAAATTTGATTTCCAATAATATTTTATTTCATTACATTAGTATATATAAGCTTTGGAAAAAATATCATTTGACTGAGTGAATGAGTCAGTAGATGAAATTCTGGAACTGTCTGACAGAGTTTGCCTATTAGGATATTATAAATACCTGCTTGAAACTTGAGCATTTTTCTAGCCTTAAACTTTGTAGGTGATGACATACTCCAAGATGAGGCTGAAAATATAAACGCCATCCAGAGTTTATCAAAGTGCCAGGGGAGTACCTGAATAACCACATAGCAGAGGTGATTATAAAGCTTTTCTGGTTACTTCATTTGGATGAAGCATGGCTTGCATTTGAACCACTTACCTCTGTTGAGTCCTACCTGGTTGTTCAAACCCTTCTTGAGCACATGCTTTCTTAAACTCTGTTAATAACTGATATTCAGATTATTTGTTGTTTTCTAACTTTATGTCCATTTCTAAACTCTTAAGGGTTGGTACCCTGTCGTTTATTTATTCCGTTGCCTCACCAATCCTTGGACAGTGTGTAATCAAGATTTGAGGTTGTATACCTCTACACTGGCACATGAGTCAATTTCCCCATTCCCTGTAAAGCTTTTCAAGAGAAGAGACAGAACTGATTCTTTCAGCAGCTCAGTTACTAACAGTGGATAGGGCCCATCTGATTAGGTTATATGAAATGCCATAGGCCTTGCCTTGATTTCTTTTCGAAGGATCTTTATTGTATTGTGGACCTAGGGGAGGGAGACTGAAAACAATTTTTTCATTACGTCTGAGAATCAGTTGTAACATGAAATATTGGAATGCAATTCAAGTTTTCAGCTGTGCTTTCATTACTTCTGGTATTATTTCCATTGATGTGGGAGGCTCTTCCCTAAGAGATGGATTTTCCTTCAGGCAAGGTCAGCCTGTTTTATGCATACTCAAGAATATAATGCATATTTTACCATTTGATTTCTTCATTCTCTTTGTTTACATACTCCACAGTTAACACTGGCTTTTCTTTATGCTAATCTTGGCACGTCCAGGAGTAAAAGGGAATTGGAGAAAGAGTTATGACCTTATTTAAGTATACTGAAATAGTAACCAACTAGTAACCATAAGTGCCATAAAAGATAAAACTGGAGAAAACAATACCTTGGAGTTATGACTTTGTTATGTCATATTTCTCATTAGAGTATAGTAGTCAAATAGTCCTCCTTTGGTTTTATCCTCCAAATATCAAGTTAAAGAATAAATATTTAAGATAGCTTGGCAAGAAGGAGTTATTTACCTGCCATAATGTTATTAAGAGATAGAATAGAGGGAATTGAAAGGAAGGGAAAGAAAAATAAAAGTGAGAATATAAAAATAAAATGTAGCACACATGAGAAAACAAAAAAAAATTTTTTTTAGTTATACAAAACATCTAATTGGCCCTGTTCTTTTGCAAAAGCAAGTCAGCAAACACCATTCTGCAAGAGAAGTAGTACCTGTGGAGATGGGGTACCATATGTCTATAGGCCTTATTGGTGAAATTTTGATTTTATGAACCGAAGGGCTTACCTCCATTGACTGTGAATGAAAGAGCTGTCCTTGCTTTGGGAATAAAAATTGATAAACAGTTTAATGGGACATTGGTTTTTAGCTACTGTTATTTTCTGTTCATTTGACTGATTAGCTTTAAGGTATGGAGGATAAATGTCTTTGCTCATTCTAAGTTCAATTTTATTTATTCTTCATTTTTTTATTCCTTTATTCATTCAGTCAGTTTCTGCAATGGGGCCAGATTAATAAACTTTGAATAAGATAGTAATATGGATAGTGGAAAATAGTTGACTTGAAAGGTTGAAAACCTAAGCTATAGCCCAGACTCATTCATAACCACCTATGAGTCCTTAAGCAAGTATTTTAACTTATCTGGTTCTCAGCTTTTTTTCCCTATTATTTGGCTGATGGAGTCAATGATTTCTAAAATCTTTCACAATACTAAATACTCCCTGTATGATTTAGAATAAGCTCAACAAGTAATTGTGATAGAAGTGGATGGTTATATATTTGCTCCTAAAATAAGTTAGTCTGATGTCAAATATGTGGTCAGGAAAAAAAAAAATCTCAGTTACAGCCCTGATCTTAGAAAACTTGACATGTGTTCAAGAACACACGTGGGGGAGAAGTTTGCATTGCCAATACCAGACAATCACAGTCCTGATGCAGAGTAAGGAGCAGAGAACACTATACGATCCTGAATCATCAAAGAAAGATTAAATTACGTTCAGGAGACTATAATTAACTCAAGGAGAAGGCTAATGTACTTTGGAAAATAATCACTAGCAGATGTTAAAACAAAAATTATTTCTCTGTGGTCTTTACCTAACCATACGGTTGTATTAACTAGAACATTCACCTTATTCCTAATCTTCTCCATGAACCAACCTTTCACCACACTAAAATAAAGTATATGCAACTCAGGAATGATAGTCTTATGTTTTTATTTCATCTGATAAATGTATTTATCTCTAAATCTAACACTGAGAGCTGTGGGCTTTTGTATATTAGCATACATAGTTTTCTTTAAAGACTTACTCAGTATCACTGCCTCTCTAAAGCCTTTTCTACTTCTTTTGGTAGGGTTGGCCATTTCCTCATTTGTGCTCCCCCTGTACTGTGTTTATATTTTTCTCAAAGCACCTAAAACACTTTGTTGCACTTATTTGTTCACAAATGTTTCCCTTCTAGGCTCTGAGCTCTTAAATGTAGAGCTTGCCTTTTCCATTTTTGTATTTTGTAAACTTAGCTCATTTTCTGACAAATATGGACATTCTATAAGTTTCTAAAAGTGTCATAAAATAGTCAGAAACCCTAGTTAAGGAGGCTTAAGTTACAATCACTAATTCACATGTACCTACTTTTTGTGCTTTTAGTAGTTCTAATTTACACAGTGCTTTTATTTTGTATCTTTTCTGTGCTGAAGCACTGAGGACCTGCTGAGAAGTGGCAATAGACCAAAGGTAGCTCTAAGATCATTTTTAGGCAGTTTCCAGAACCGGAACCCTAAACAAAATGGCAGAGTAGGCGAATTTTGACTCAGTTTGCCCCACCCTCCTCTTGTGAAAACTCCTTTTTCCCAGACACACTTTTGACTTTTCAAAGCCTTCTACGTAGTTGTCCCAGCAATGAATTGCCCCGTGCTCCCAGATTAACACTCTTTCCCATTCCTACTTGTATCTCTTTAACCCTTTTTCATCTTTTTTACATTCCGAACTCAATCCCAACCTTTACCTTCATATCATAAACGTTTCTAAAGATCTGAGCTTATAATCATCATATTGATCAGGGTGTGTGTGTGTGTGTGTGTGTGTGTGTGTGTTTGTGTGTCTCTTCCCGGCCTATAACTGCCTTCTCTACCACCTCCTAAGTGACTCTTACCTTGCCCCTCCAGATACGCCAGGTGGAACAATGACCCCATTTAGAGTCTTTTTCTGTAGCAGGGAAAAGTTGCCTCTTTTGGTACACTTTTGGTACACTTTGATAAAGTATATCTTGAGCGTGCATTTAACTTTCAGTGCTCTCCTCCCATCTTTACCTAGTACTTTTGAATCCCTTCTACTCCCTTCTATAAAATAAAAGAAGTATCTCTTCTCTAGTATATGAAGAGTGGTGTTCATTCTTTTAAACGTTCCTTTTAACCAAGAAATATAAAGATCATATCTTGTTTGCAGGTCCTATTTGCCACTTTTTCCATAGAGTTGATGCCCATAATTATTACTTTTAATTGTGACAACTCTCATCTGAAGTGTAACTGGTATATCTTATTGGCTTTTCTACTGAAATTATGATCTAGTTTGTATGCGTTTAACTTCAGAAAAAGGAGTGATGAGAGGCACTTATATTTGCATGAGAAGTTTGCCAATAAAGCCTTAACCGTAGTAAACCATTAAACCATAACTAAATAATAATTTGGAAGAATAGAGAAATGAAATAATAAAGAATCTTACCAACAATGGATATTTTTAAAAAAATCTGTCTCTGCCTATCTATCTATCTACCTACTTATCTAATCATAGCTCAACATGACCTTTGCTTAGCTTAGTAATAATAACCTGTAAGCATCCAAGAATAAATATCTAATGCCAAGGATCTTTTTTCTAAAAATGGAAAGGCTGAGAAACAATAATGCTTAAACTTTCCAAGTGTTTGTTACAAATAGTAGATGGAGGATTGGAAAATATTTTAAAGGCACTCTCCTGTAAACCTGCAGACAACAGAAAAATCAGTCTTTACTTTGTTAGTAAAGTGAAGGATAATTTTCACCTCATATTTAGGAATGAATTTTAAATGACTTGGGGATATTTATAACAAGATCCGTTAACACAATTTTCTGAAAACTTGTTAATTTTATTGAATA
Organism: Balaenoptera physalus; assembly: GCF_965194825.1. Classification (NCBI taxonomy): domain Eukaryota; kingdom Metazoa; phylum Chordata; class Mammalia; order Artiodactyla; family Balaenopteridae; genus Balaenoptera; species Balaenoptera physalus. Next base: position 22,196,245 of record NC_138888.1, read on the forward strand.
TTAAGGTTTCATTGCATAGTGATTTCTTATGAATCTAAAAACCTAAAAGTAAAGTTTAAAAAAATGAGAAGTCTCTCTTTCCTTTATTCCATTGTTTAAAAAGTGTGCTATGTGAACTGCTGATTTCTAGGAAACATAAGCATGAGTTGTAATACCAAATTCTCAAGAACTGTTTGAGGAAATATTTTTCTTTTATTTTGATGAAGAAACTGAGGCACAAAAACTCAATTAAAATGAATGCAAAAACAAATTTCTGAGATGGTTATCTCTATGTCTTTAAGAGTAACAATAATTACCTCCCTTGTAGAGGCCACTACTAATTCAACTGCAACAAAATGATTTGTGCAAAATCCCCAAACTTGGTGTCACATCTTTCATGTTAATATCGTTTAGATCTTTGCTTTAAAATCACACTAATTACCTGGAAGTTTCTGTGAGGTAAAATATAAGTACAACATTACGACCACCGCTTTTTTGCTCTTCAAGGGAAAACCAATCATTGAAGAGGTCATGCATAGCAATCCAGACAACAGAAACAATTTTCAAATCCTCTTAGTGAGTGAAAAGAGGGATCTTCTGTAATCTAAAATTCCAGATATATGTGCATATCATGAGACAACTATTTTCTGTTTCCAGGAGTCATAGTCCTGGAGATTAAGACTGGAAAAGTAGAGTCAGAACTGGGAACACTGTCCCTGACACAGCTTGTCTGGAGGACTTACGTGCTCTCTTTTGCCTGTGGAAGCTGTTGGTAGGAATGATGATTTCTGGGTTAGGGAATGGTTGGGTGCTTGTCTATAGTTGCAACACAGCTGGAAGGAGTGAGTGTCAGTGCTAGCCTTCTGAGGATTAAGTTCTCCTTTTCTCTTTTAACTCTTAGTTCAATGACTGTGGGATTGCCAATCATAGGTAGTCACTGAACACTGCAAGTTATTGTTCCCTATAAATAGCTGTATCTATAGAATCTTGGTCCATTTATGTCTTGGGTGAATTCTGTTCAGAGTGCAAAATAGCTCAGTGATTTATTCTTTTTTATCTGAGAGATGTCATGCTTTACTTTAGCTTAGGTTGTGTTGCCAACGTACAGTTTTGTTTTGCTTTTTTAGCATTTTAACTTGATTGCTTTTTCAGAAGAGGTGCTGTTTGGTTTGTGAATATGGATGTGGTTAATTATCATATATATATATATATATATATATATATATATGAAGGACCCCACCACTATTCTCTCAGTGTTTAATCAATCATGTTCTTTGGCTTTGATGAAGCTTTCAATTTTGAGAATGGTAGAGCTTGTCAAGAGTCATTTAAGTGCCAGCAAATGGTTGATTTGAGGCAAGAAGAACAAAGTTAAAAAAGAAAATAAATCTAGCATTCGCTTAATAATTTGCCCTTTGCAGCAACAGAATCTTATCTGACCACCCACATTCATCTGGCTGCTGACGTGGTTCTTGCTTCAATTGCAGAAGCTATTTTTGCACCTTTTGTGTCTTTTGAGGAACCGAGTGGGCCTACTTGCTTATAATGATTCATGTTGCAAAGGGCACAGGGTGTCCTGAAGTGCTACTGCAGTGATGTGCAGAAAGGAGGAAAAAATTAAAGCTAACTGCTTCCTGTAAGCATTTTGAACGTTCACATGACATGGTAGTAGATTAAGGCACATTTTAACTGTCCTGTCTTGATGCTTTAGTCCTTCCTATGAAACACAACTTGTCTGGAAGAAGAGCAATGTTTTTAAAAATGAACAAATATACAATAGATATCTGCGGCTATGTAGTAATATTTTTATATGGGCCTTTTTTACCAGGAGATAAACCATCTTAAGATGGTTGACTTATTAATCTATTTGGATTAAGTAGTTTGACTGACCTTCTATGCTTTTTTTTGGATCAGACTTGAATAAATTAATTCTAAGTATGAGAAAGTTCCTTTCTTTGTTACTTTCCAGAGTTTGTTATGTCTCAGGATTTTACTTTGGTTGGTTTTGGCTTCCTATTTTAGAAATTAATTTTAGCACAGAACATAACATTACTGAAATAAACTATAGAAAAGAATTTTCTATGAGGTTCTTCATCCTGTGGAGTTTAGTTGCTGATGCACCAAAAGAAGTTTTGTGGGAATCTCAGCTTTAAGACACAATTGTATTGTGGATTGCAGTGGCATAATTTCTAGTTCCAATACGTCGTTTTAACTCCAGCATTATTTTCCAAATTGCTTCCACGTTTGCTGTTATAGACAATTCTCTTATAATGCAAGTACTTATTCAAAAGATTTAAACTATGTGAAAAGAAAGGAAATTTTTTTCTTGAAAGAAAAAGTCTTCTCGAGAGATCCAGTTCCAGATTTTCTTTTCTCAAGGAAGGCATTTCTATGAGTGAAGAATAAGCATGTCTGTTAAATTCACTACAAGTGTCATCATTTAAAAAATCTTCTTGTTCATCTTTTAGATTCCCGGAAGTTGTGCATGAGTTCCTGTGGAGAGACTTGGCATCGTGGATAGCAAAGACGGTTATGATGCAGTTTTTTGATATGAGGATAACAGGTTAATAACTAAAATTTATTGTTTTATTCTATTGTTTTTACATTGAACTTGAAAAGCAGTTTTAACTTACTGCACACCAGTATGTGAATTGACTTTGTCTCCCAGTCTGGGAAGAAACAATGTATATGCTATTTGGAGAGAAATACAGTGAAGGTTTTGTTTTGTTTTTCATAATAGTCCAGTTTTAATTATAATTTGCTTAATTGAGATAACCTCATTTAAGAGAATTTCTTTCTGGCACAGTTTACTTTCATGCAAAATTCTATGTAGTAAATCCTAATAACGTTTGTTATAGAACGGGAACACATTGCACCAGAAGAGCAAAATCACAACTGTAAAAAAATTGCCAAGAAAAATTTATGACAAAATATTAAAATTAGCATGCTATAGTCAAAATAAGTCATAAATACTCTGAACAGATATGCAAACTGTACAACTGTCTGCACTCATTGTAGCCAACATGGAAAAAATATAGTTCAGTTTTCCATTAGGATTTAAATGTCAAATTAGATTTTAATGTATGCCCAATTAGAGGGTGAGCATCACAATCTCTTTACTTTTATCCAAAAGTTCTCTGAATTGCTTGGCAGGGTTTTGTATCGTAGACAGTATCCTCCTCATATTGGCGACTTGCTCCGTTTAGGGAGAACTAAGGTTGTTATGGGAGTTTTTACTAATAAAAGAAGCATTTATAATGAATTTGGCTCTCAGGAAGGTGCCTTTTTTTAATCATCCTGTGGAAATAAGTCAGTATTCAGTTGGACTCTGGCACTGGTCATGGTTTTTCGGTAGATCCTTGTTTCCTTCATCTGGTACTCACATGTGGTAGTGACTTGCGGGTCCGTCAGCATTAAAGCAACGGTGCTCCGAGATGCTCATGTATTTCCTGAAATATTTTGTAGTTGATCTATGGCATTTTGAAAGCAAATATATGGAAATGGCCTCTAAATTTTTGTCTAGTAATTGCTATCAGAAGACATATGTTTTGTTTACACGTGTAATACCACCAAATTCTCAACAACAAAAACCCAAATAACCATTTTAATTTGTTTGAAATGTTTTATTATTAAAACATTGGAAGCAGAGAAGTAGTGTTTGTTGCCCATCATTTTATACCATTATTATCTAGGATGTTATTATTTAATGCTCACTTGACTTTTGCCACCACTCAAGTAATGATTAATTTCCTGAGGTAAAGTTTTTTTCTGAGATAGTGTTTTTCTAAGCAAAAGATCCCAGATTGACAGCCCTGGATACTGTAGGCCTTTATTCATCTGCAGAGCTAGGCTGCCCTTCTGCCAATCCCACCCAGCTGTTATCCTGAAGAGACCTCTGTGGAGGTCTATACGGGAGGCTGTTTCTGTGCCTTTCCTTTCAGGGCCTGTCTGAGGAAATTATTTAACTGGGTGCCAGATTTATTTGAGTGGGACTGAAGCGTGGCCAAGGGAGTGGGCACACTTTTAGAAAAATGGCAACTCTTCCAAGTAATATCATTTTCTTTTCTTCTGCTCAATTCCCTTATTTCCATTACCACTGAAATAGCCACGCAGAGGGTAGTGTCTTTTTCAATATTACCCCCTCTGAAAAATGCACTGAGCCTGCTAGACAATGCCTGCCTTTCTTTACCAACCGAAGGACTCCTATGGGCTGGGGCACCATCCACAGGAAAGCCAGAAGTCATATCCTCTTGCAAAATATCCTACTCCTTTCAGAGCACTCAAAGGCATTAGGGAAAATTTTAAATGTCAGTGTGAAGCTGTGTTTGGAATACCGTTCCTTTGTTGGCAATGGATGCCAAAAATGAATTTGCGCGGGTTTGGTTACCATATAAAGAAATCTCAGAGAATGAAATGATAACTGGCTGTTTTCTTTTCATATGAGGATTGCTCAAATATTGCATTTTTAGACATATCAATTGGGAAAACCAGAGATTTACTTTTAACACACAGTTAGAGAATATGAAAAATGAAATGAGTCTACACAATCATAGAGAAGTAATGTAGCTATAATTAACCACATTACTATGGATCTTTATAGCGCCAAGTAGATCTTTATTGAGAAAATTTTGGTAAAATTGCAGGTATATACAATAATACATTTGATGGTTTATAATAATATTCTGAGATCCAAGGAAAATATTTCCCTATCTTATAAGCATTTTCACACATTTAAGTAATACAGCACAAGCTCAGGAATTTACGCCATTGTTGGTAGAGTAAGATGGCTAAGTAAAAGTATCACCTAGCAAAAAAAGACAAATGTCATTATCAAACTTTGGCTTAAACTTTGAAAGCCTTATGGATTTTCAAGTGAATTTTTTTCCCTAAGTGTAAGTTGAGGAGATCAGCAAAGAGACTTTGAATACTAGACAGACATGCCATGCCCAGGAATAGATCTATGGTGCAAACAGTCTGCATTGCAGAATTTTTTTCAGTTTCCAAGATAAAGCAACTGAAGACAAGAGATTAATGAAAAGAGTCCATGTTCTTATTGGTTCATGAATATGATCAATAAGTTCCCAAAGGACCCATCACTCCTGTTTTCTCCGATCTACCTTTCTATACGCCTCAGAAACTCCAAGAAGGAGAGTGATTTTATGGATAGCAGTTAGTTGAAGTCTGTCCAAGGATGGTGTTGGAGAGAATATTATATGCTCAGATATGTTTACAATCTCATGTAAAGGGTTCACGTGAAATAGGAGTGATTTCCAATTCCCTAGTAATATTCTTAATTAAGCCTTTCACTGAAGTGAAGTTAGACACTGTAGTTCAGAGGAATGTAGACCAGAGGTGTCCCCAATACTTTTGGGATCTCCAGCTCAGACAGAAGGACAGAAGCTCTTCCCTGAACAGCAGTAGGGAGCATGGCACCGGGTTTATCTAATTTCATGATGAAATGGTAGGACATCTTAGGCAGGTTTGTCATAGAAATTTAAAAGGAGGAGGTTTTCCTGACCAAAGCTATTTGCATAATTGTCATTTTTTACTGGGATCAAAGCTATGAATTTTTAAAACATTTTCTGATAATAAATGCTATTGGGATACAGGACGGCCTTCTGTTAAGATCAGCAAAATTGATTTTTTAAAAATAAAATAGTAGGTGTGACTTTTTTGATGAGCCCTTTTCTAAAATTTACACCCATCAAAAATTAAATAACTATTCTAGATAATTGTTGTTCTGACCATTAATTATCTACTTTTGAATTTTATGTAAATCACTCTTCTTCATCTCTGGTCTGTTCTTTAATAGCAAAATATTATTGCTTTTGCTTGAAGTTTGTTTGGTGATTCTCTTTTTATGATATGTCCTTAGTGAATAAGAATTGTATATGTCTGGTTCAGGCTGTAATAATTTTAATTTTTTACTATAAACCATAAAAACTAAATCTGATTTAAAAAGTTATTGCTTCGTTGCTAAATGAAAACACTACATTCTATTTAATTATTAAATATAGTATCCCAGTCCTGTTTTTCATAAAATTTTATGTACGTGTTTAACTTGAAGTCCATGTTTTAAGCAAAATTATATATTTTATGTAAACCAAGGAATGGGAAGTGACCATATGCCTAATTTTCACTTGTGAGGTTCTTACTTTCCTTAAAAGTAATGCTTTTCAAAGAACAAAGTAAAACAGTTGTATGTCATGAAAATTAATCATGTTCTCACGAGGAGCTGTCTTCATTAATACTTTAATATACAGATTTTGAACATCATCTACACTATGGATTTGTTTGAAATCCATACAAAACTCAAATATTCTCCCAGGACCGTGAAATATTCAAGCACTGGAAGTATTGGAGTCAAGTGAAAATATTTAGGAGAAAGTATTATTGAAGATGTATTATTTTACATTGTGATAATACTTAGCAGTGGAGCTGGGGGTGGCAGGTGCTAGTTGGGGAGGTGAGACCCCTTAGCCTTGGTGGTCTGCCAAACCTGGATTTGATTCTGGTTCTGACCCTAAGTATCATCCTCAACTGTATATATGGGTAATAACACCTGTGGCATAGGACCGTCATGAAGCTCTATACCAGTATAACTCTACCAGTGCATGTAGTAAGCACACAGTAAACAACAGTCATCATCCTTGTTATCAGCATCAACAGAACTGCATGCATAGATCAATACCATGATAAGATAATAAATATGAAAAGCAACCTAGAAGTTATTCAGTTCAAGCTCTGACTCCTAATTAAGGAAAGATGTGCAAAAGTTTCTGACTTGAATTGGAAATACACTGTACTTCCATTTTGGAGGGTGTTACCTTCAAAGGTCTGACAGAGGTTGTGTTTACATGAACCTTAAGTATGTAGTTAATTAAACAAAAATTCAGCCAATTTGCGCTGGTCGATGCTTATTCTTCTTATTTGCATTGAAGTCTAACGAAGCCATCACTTCTCTTTCAGCGTTTGCCTCTTTACCTATAGAGGGATTCATAGGAAAATCACTGTGCGGGGAAAAATGTAATTCAATAGTAAAACTTTTTAGCAAACCAAAGTTAATATGCTTGTTGTTTAGTTTTCTGACAACTGCTTTACAAATCTACTGTGCTTCATGGCTATTAGCAGAAAGACTTTTTGATTATAGATACCTTGCTACAAATACGTGGGGGCTTCTGATTTCTCATCCAAAAGATTTATTGTTCCTGTGGGAATTTCCATGTTTTCCACCCTTTCTAAGTGCAACTACTATCATCATCAAAGTAGCATTCTATATTAGGGAGCAAATTGGTCATGGAAATAAAATCAGTATTTGAGTTTTAGTTTGGGAAATTACAGTACGTTTACATGGTGGCACCCTTTTTCTTAACCAGTATTTTATTTAAAATGTGAACATGCCCGGGTTAAAAAAATAAGCAAAAATAAAGATTACCAAAAATCATAAGGTTAAAAGTAGAAATCCCTTCCTGTGTCCCTTCTTCTGACTCCCTGGCTCCATTTATGTGATTTAACCAATGTAAAAGCTGTTTGGCATCCTTGCAGAAATTTTCTGTTTATTGCCTGTTTCTCTTTTACACAAATGGGATTATAAAATACATTCTAGGGTGCAATAAACTTTTTTTTTTCACATCCAATGTTACTATCTCCTGAATGAGTTTTTATATTAGTACTTATAGCTATACTTAATTTTTTTAAATGGCTGAGTTTTATGACTGACTTAATTAATCCTTGTACATATAACTTTGTGCATTTGTGTACATCCGTGAGGATACATTTCCAGCAATGGAATTTCTGAGCCAAAGGGTATGAGCTTTCTTACTTTGATAAGCACTGCTACGTTGCCTATCAAGGAAATATCTCAGCTATTGTCGTAATTGATAGAGTTGAGCATTGAAGTTCTCAGAATCCTCTGGGTACTACATTGGCCATTCCCTTATGGAAATTGAGTATTCACTTAAAATCTGATAGTTTCTAAGTTGTCAAATTTTCCTGAGCCATTCACAGTCATCTGGAGGACTCCTTCACTTTGCTGTCATGCAAATTTCCTAAAAAAGGATATTTATACGTTTAAATGTTTAAACCTATAGGTTAAATTTTTTAAAACCCCACTATTCTCAACTTTTTAATATCTAAAGAACTAGAACCAGGCTTATTGCATCCAAAGTCTAAGATGTTTTAATATATTAATCTTATATCTTAGAAAATATGAATCTGAAATTTAAAAAATTTTTTTCTCCTTGAGTTGTTTTTGGACACAGTGTCAATCAATATTATGTTTACTACTTTAGTGCAGTGTTTTCTAAAGCAGTTACCTGCTGATTTTTTAGAGCACATAACATTGTAAGCTCTACATATAATGAACGTTAAATTGACATTTGCATACAACAATGTTGTAGTTTAATGGAACAATCTTTCCTAACTGCATTTATTTTCTACCCAGGAAGCGTCAAGACAATCATGCCCATGAGAACTCTAAACCATTCAGGTAATCATTATATTTTTTAATTGTCACCAAAATACGTTTTGTTGTCCATATTATGAAGGTTTTATAACTATTTTACTTAGATGCACTTTTCTGCCTTTTCCAAAGTTCTGCGACAATCTTTGATTCTTACAGGCTTAGTCTAGCTCTAATCACTCCTAATCACCAATTTTAAGCTGTAAAATATATCTATATTTTTATTAACATTACATATAATACATATAATATTTTATATTAACTGTTGTATTATATACTTATAAATTATATTATATTATATATTTAACACATATTTTATATTAACCTATGAAATATATCTATATAGAGAAATATGTAGTACACTTAGCATGTAAGTCATAAAACTTGGTTAGAAATAGCTCTAAATTTATTTTAATGAAGGCTTTTAAAAATCTTATGATTTCATAAATAATATGTATGAAAAGTTTTCCTTTAAATGCTTTTCTGACCAAAATTAAGGGGTATTTAAAAGGATGACCAAAAGTTAAGCATTGAGGAGATTTATGCTTATGACTTAATGCTGTTTGAAATTAATAACCTTTAATTGTGGAATTAATGTAACAACTATTAAAAGGATTTCTTGGAGTAAAAAAATTTTCAATTTATCCAATTTCAGGCTGTTTATTTAGGATTGGTTTTGGTTTCTTGCTTGATAACTATTATGACAATCTCTTTGTGTTTCGTTTTCTTTCAGACCATTTTATCTTAGTGAAACTGGCAATTGAACTTTGCTCTAGTTGATGGGCAAAATTTCTCCTAGAATATTCATCACCCCAATTTCACCCTAGTTGAAAATATTCAAATGCCATAAGAAATCTTTATAGATTTGCACTTAGCTTTTGGATGGACATGTCTACAATGGAGAGAACTGTGTTATAGCCCCGGTCCAAGGACATTACCATCTAATGCCCATAGACTACGGTGTGGGTGTGGAAGGTTCCAAAGAGAAGGAGCACTCAGCAAGTTTGCAGACACCCTGGAACATGGAAGCAAGCAAGCTTTGAAAGGCACAGCTTTGAAGACACTCCATGAGTCTGCACGGCTTTCAAGCGAACTAGCACTTGAGACCTTGTGTAACAAAATGGACACTGGGGACACAGCTCTAGGACAAAAAGCTACCTCAAGGTCTGGAGAAACTGATAAAGCATCAGGTAGATGGAGACAGGAACAATCAGCTGTTATTAAGATGAGCACTTTTGGCAGTCAAGAGGGACAGAGGCAACCACAAATAGATCCTGAACATATCGGAAACACGGCATCAGCACAACTCTTTGGTTCTGGGAAACTGGCCTCACCTAGCGAAGTGGCACAGCAAGTCACAGAGAAGCAATACCCACCGCACCGTCTGAGTCCTTATTCATGCCAACATTCACTCTCTTTCCCTCAGCACTCATTGCCACAGGGGGTCATGCACAGCAGCAAGCCACATCAGAGCCTTGAAGGCCCTCCGTGGCTTTTCCCTGGCCCTTTGCCATCTGTGGCCTCCGAGGACTTATTTTCCTTTCCTATACACGGCCACAGTGGTGGTTATCCTAGGAAAAAGATTTCAAGTCTGAACCCTGCTTACAGCCAATACTCCCAGAAAAGTATCGAACAGTCGGAAGATGCTCATAAAAAAGAGCACAAACCCAAAAAGCCCGGCAAGTACATTTGCCCTTACTGCAGCAGGGCGTGTGCCAAACCCAGCGTACTGAAAAAACACATCAGGTCCCACACTGGTGAGCGGCCATATCCATGTATACCTTGTGGTTTCTCTTTCAAGACAAAGAGCAATTTGTACAAGCACAGGAAGTCACATGCCCATGCAATTAAGGCAGGATTAGTCCCTTTCACAGAGTCAGCTGTATCTAAATTGGACCTAGAGGCCGGTTTTATTGACGTAGAAGCAGAAATACATTCAGACGGTGAACAGAGTACAGACACAGATGAGGAGAGTTCTTTGTTTGTTGAGGCTTCTGACAAAATGAGTCCTGGCCCACCCATGCCGCTGGATATCGCCAGCAGAGGTGTCTATCATGGGTCACTGGAAGAATCCCTGGGAGGTCCAATGAAGGTGCCGATTTTGATTATCCCCAAAAGTGGGATTCCTTTACCTAATGAAAGTTCTCAGTATATTGGCACTGATATGCTACCAAATCCGTCTTTAAGTACTAAGGCTGATGACTCTCACACAGTTAAACAGAAACTTGCACTAAGACTGTCGGAGAAAAAAGGACAAGATTCTGAGCCATCTCTAAACCTTCTGAGCCCGCACAGTAAAGGAAGCACTGACTCTGGTTACTTTTCCCGCTCAGAAAGTGCAGAGCAGCAGATAAGCCCTCCAAACACAAATGCAAAGTCTTATGAAGAAATCATCTTTGGAAAATACTGTCGGCTTAGTCCGAGAAATACACTCAGTGTTACAACCACAAGTCAGGAGCGCACCACGATGGGTAGGAAGGGCACCATGGACTCATTACCTCACGTCAACACCAGGTTGGATGTCAAGATGTTTGAAGATCCTGTTTCACAGCTGATCCCAAGCAAGGGAGAGATCGACCCCAGTCAGACAAGCATGCTGAAATCCACTAAATTCAACAGCGAGTCAAGACAATCCCAGACTATTCCATCATCTATCAGGAATGAAGGAAAACTTTATCCAGCCGGTTTCCAAGGCAGCAGCCCAGTTCTCCTAGAAGCTCCTGTTGACTCTTCACCCCTTATTAGAAGCAACTCAATGCCAACTTCTTCAGCAACGAATTTAAGTCTTCCTCCTTCTTTGAGAGGAAGTCACTCATTTGATGAACGGATGACTGGTTCTGACGATGTGTTCTATCCAGGGACTGTAGGAATACCCCCTCAGCGCATGTTAAGAAGACAAGCGGCTTTTGAGCTGCCTTCGGTACAGGAGGGGCACGTGGAAGCAGAACACCACGGCCGGATGTCAAAGAGCGTCACAGGTCCCTCCTTGAAGGAAAAGAAACTGACTCCTGGGGACAGGGTTGGGTACGACTATGATGTCTGTCGGAAACCCTATAAGAAGTGGGAGGACTCTGAGACACCGAAGCAGAGCTACAGGGACGTTTCCTGCATCAGCCCCTTGAAACACGGCGGAGAGTATTTCATGGACCCCTCGGTGCCATTGCAGGGAGTGCCAACCGTGTTTGGAACTACTTGTGAAAATCGGAAACGCCGGAAAGAGAAGAGCGTAGGGGACGAGGAGGACACCCCCATGATTTGCAGTAGCGTCGTCAGCACGCCCATGGGCATCGCGACTTCAGATTACGAGCCCAAGTTGCAGATGCAGGAAGGAGCCAGGAGTGGATTCGGCCTGGCTGGACAGGAAAACCCTTCTCATGGTCCCTCCGAGCGCTTTGACCCGTGTCGACCCCCGCTGCAATCTGGAAGTCCATCTCTTGGGTCAGAGGAGTCACCCGCAGCTGCTGAATCAGACAAGCCGTCGGACGGAGGGGGCAGGAAACCTCCAGGCAATGTGATCTCTGTGATTCAGCATACGAACTCGCTGAGCCGCCCCAATTCATTTGAGAGGTCCGAGTCCGCTGAACTCGCCGCCGGCGCCCAGGAGAAAGCCTCGTCGCCTTCCGAGGCCTGTGACAGTGAGATCTCAGAAGCCCCGGTGAGCCCAGAGTGGGCTCCGCCCGGGGAGAGCACGGAAGGCGGGGGGAAACCATCCCCTTCGCAGCCGGTCCCGCAGCCGCCCTACCACGCGCAGCCCCGCCTCGTGCGTCAGCACAACATCCAAGTCCCCGAGATCCGCGTGACCGAGGAGCCTGACAAGCCAGAGAAGGAGAAGGAGGCCCAGAGTAAAGAGCCAGAAAAGCCGGTGGAGGAATTTCAGTGGCCCCAGAGAAGTGAGACCCTCTCCCAGCTCCCGGCCGAGAAGCTGCCGCCCAAAAAGAAGCGTTTGCGACTCGCGGATATGGAGCACTCCTCCGGGGAATCCAGCTTTGAATCCACAGGCACCGGCCTCTCCCGCAGCCCCAGTCAAGAAAGTAACTTGTCCCACAGCTCCAGTTTCTCCATGTCTTTCGAAAGAGAAGAAACCATGAAGCTTGCGGCACCTCCCAAGCCGGATGAGTTTGGGAAGCATTCGGAGTTTTTGACGGTCCCTGCTGGTTCGTACTCGTTGTCCGTCCCCGGCCACCACCACCAAAAGGAGATGCGACGCTGCTCGTCCGAGCAGATGCCTTGTCCTCACCCAACGGAAGTCCCAGAAATTCGGAGCAAATCATTTGATTACGGGAATCTGTCCCATGCTCCGGTGGCAGGGGCGTCGGCATCCGCGTTGTCCCCATCCCGGGAGAGAAAGAAATGCTTTCTGGTGCGGCAGGCTTCTTTCAGTGGCTCTCCCGAGATCGCCCAGGGGGAGGCCGGGGCGGATCTGAGCGTAAAGCAGGAGCAACTGGAGCACCTGCACGCCAGCCTCAGGTCCACGTGGCACCACGCCCCGTGCTCTGTGCTCCCCGCCCTTCAGGCAGAGGACCCAGGGACGCAGGCTGTGGGTCCCTGTGCCCAGCTGAGCTCAGGACCGCTCCACCTGGCCCAGCAACAGATCGTGCACCTGGATAGTCAGGAGTCTCTGAGAAATCCCTTGATACAACCGGCATCCTATATTACAAGCAAGCACTTGACTGAACAGCCCCATTTATTTCCACATCAGGAGACTCTTCCGTTTTCTCCAATCCAGAACACCTTGTTTCAGTTCCAATATCCTACTGTCTGTATGGTTCATTTCCCAGCTCAGCAGCCCCCCTGGTGGCAGGCGCACTTCCCCCACCCCCTTGCTCAGCACGCTCCAAAGAGCTATGGAAAGCCCTCTTTCCAGGCAGAAGTTCACCCCAGCTACCCCTTGGAGCCTGTGGCAGAGCACACTGGAAAGAAATCCGCTGATTATGCGCACACGAAAGAGCAAACCTACCCGGGTTATTCAGGAACATCAGGGCTACACTCCAAGAACCTTCTTCCAAAGTTTCCATCAGGGGAGAGCACCAAGTCAACAGATACTCCCTCCGAGCCCGTTCTTCAAGAAGAGTTCACCTCAGCAAACGCTGGGCCTTTACAGTCCTTACCAGGAACAGTGGTTCCTGTTAGGATCCAGACCCACGTACCGTCCTATGGGAGTGTCATGTACACAAGCATTTCTCAGATGCTTGGGCAGAACAGCCCTGCCATTGTCATATGCAAAGTCGACGAGAATGTGACCCAAAGAACACTGGTAACCAACCCGGCCATGCAAGGGATAGGATTTAACATTGCCCAGGTATTGGGGCAGCACGCAGGCTTGGAAAAGTGCCCCATCTGGAAAGTACCTCAGACCATACCCCTTGGCTTGGAATCCTCGATCCCCTTATGTTTACCTTCCACCTCGGACAGCGTCGCCACCCTGGGAGGCAGCAAGCGGATGCTTTCTCCAGCCAGCAGCTTGGAACTCTTCATGGAAACAAAGCAGCAGAAAAGGGTCAAGGAGGAAAAGATGTATGGGCAGATCGTGGAGGAGCTCAGCGCCGTGGAGCTGACCAACTCAGACATCAAAAAGGATCTGTCCCGCCCACAGAAACCCCAGCTGGTTCGACAGGGCTGTGCTTCTGAGCCAAAGGATGGCTTGCCGTCAGTGTCATCGTCCTTCTCCTCGCTGTCCCCCTCCTCATCTCAAGACCATCCGTCTGCCAGCGTGCCCTTGCGGGAGCCCTTCCCTCCAAGCTCCAGGGCACCCGCTCTGGGGCAGAAGTGCAGTGGGCCTTCTGAAAGCAAAGAGTCCTCAGATGAGTTAGACATTGATGAGACGGCGTCTGATATGAGCATGAGCCCGCAGACTTCCTCATTGCCACCCGGGGATGGTCAGCTTGAAGAGCAAGGAAAGGGCCAGAAGCTGCCTGCCGGCGTGCTGGTCCCCAGAGCGTCTGACCCAAGCGGGAAAGTGGCGAATTCGACTCTTCTTTTCACGGACGTGGTAGATTTCCAGCAGATTCTGCAGTTCCCGAGTCTGCGGACGACAACGACTGTGAGTTGGTGCTTCTTGAATTATACAAAACCCAATTACGTGCAACAGGCCACCTTCAAATCCTCGGTATATGCTTCATGGTGCATTAGTTCCTGTAACCCAAACCCATCAGGATTGAACACCAAGACCACGCTGGCTCTTCTGAGGTCCAAGCAAAAAATCACCGCAGAAATTTATACCCTGGCTGCTATGCACAGGCCTGGAGCCGGCAAGCTTACGTCATCAAGTGCTTGGAAGCAGTTTGCTCAGGTAACAAATATTCTTTCTGAAAGCATTCTGTGTTGTGGATTTGATTGCTGGGCAGAATACTTAGTGAAGGACGTACGGAAAAAAACATACAAGTAAAATGAAGACCAGAGTTGGAGAGGGGGTCCTCTGCAAACAGGCCTTACCCATTGACCCTGAACTTAGTTATGAGGGGTCAGTACCAGTCAGTACGTAGGAAAGTACCAAGCACAAAGTATCTCCTCAGCCAGGTGCAGTGAAATCCCACCGCAGGGACTAATTCCTTTGAGTTCCTCTCCGTTCCGACCTCTGTTAGTGACCTAGCAGACCAACTTTCCTTTGATGTGAGGACTTCAGGAAATTGTGACATGAGGACATAGAACAGGGAGTGGACACAGGAGAGGAAAGATCAGGAAGGAGGCTGCAGGGTGTTAGAACTGAACTTTGCGAACTTCTGAAGGAGGAGTTGTTCCCATTGGCTATACGTTTTACTAAAATTTATTTTTAATATATTTCTCTCAAAACTCATTTTTCCAAGGGACTAGCAGGTTCATTCCTACATGAACAATTATTGCCTTACATGTAGGATTATAAAAATATTAATAAGGGCCACTTTGGAATTTATGCTAAATTAATAAAGAAGTACATGGAGGTCTTAAACAAAAATATATAATAAATAAAATATAAAATATATTTACTCATTTCAGTTACCATTTCTCTTTAATAATTTTTGAGAATATTTTCTAAACGCATAGAGATTGTTTGAATAGCTACTTCCAAAAACAGAACATGTTTTTAACATGGTTATTAGTGTTGTACAGTGTAAATGCTAGTGGGGTCTTGTTGGGTTTTTTTTTTAACAGAATGTTGAATTTATTCTGTAGAAACTGTCATCTTTTCTGATTTTATCCCTGTTGTCCCTTATTTTATGTAGCCAGCCTATAGCCTTTTAGCATGGAGTTTAGGCTGATTTTCAGAGACCATGGAAGAGTGGGATGTGTGCGCTTCCTCTGTGTCTTAGGGAATGCATACGAAATGATTCTCTCTTTTTGGCCTACAGATGAAACCTGATGCGACCTTTTTATTTGGCAGCAAGCTAGAAAGGAAACTAATGGGAAATATCTTAAAGGAAAGAGGGAAAGGAGATATTCATGGAGATAAGGATATTGGATCCAAACAAGCTGAGCCCATTCGAATTAAAATCTTTGAAGGAGGGTAAGGAAACACATGTGCAAATTTAAAGTATTCCATTAAATTCAGCATAAATGGTCCTGAGTGTCTGCATGGAAAAGTCGTATCTCCTCAGGTGTGAATCATAAAGCAAATTCCTTTTTCTATACACATTTCTGAAGTCTGTCTGGTAATAGATAATGAGCTCGTGCCCTTGCTTTCATGACTTGCTTTTAATGAAAATGTCCCTATTGTATATGGTTCGAACTTCTGCCTTAAATTTTCATACCTCTAATTTCATATGAAATCGACTAAATTGCTGGACTCTTGATATTGTCTAAGTTTGTTCATTCTTTGGTATTATTTTTATAGGCATTTGTTGTGTTACTAATGGACATATTTTTATTCTATGCTTACAAAAATGCAGTCATGCACACTCATGTATAAACCTAGAAACTAGTTTTATTTTATTGTTTTTATTATCACCGAAAGTCCAGACCTTATTGGGATTTCACCAGTTCCTTCAATACCCTCTTTCTGTTCTAGTATCTAAGCCAGGGCACCACTTCGCATTTAGTTGTCATGTTTCCCCAAACTTCTCTGGTCTGTGACAGTTTCTCTGTCTTTAGGAATTTCTTTTTAAATGTTGAATTCTGAGTTGCAGAAACTCAAGTAATAAGGTTCAATGATTTTGTTGTCTATCTAGTTAAGAAACACTGCATGTATGTGTGATGTCCAGTTTTAGATTTTGATAGAAAGATGTCTTAAATCTAGTCACAGGGGAGAAAAAGCCCAGACTTTTGCTTTAAAATTTAAAAATTTTAAAGGACGTTAACCACGTTTGGGGATTGTGATGTGTCTACCTTATCTTTGCAACAGATC
Source organism: Balaenoptera physalus (assembly GCF_965194825.1). NCBI lineage: Eukaryota > Metazoa > Chordata > Mammalia > Artiodactyla > Balaenopteridae > Balaenoptera > Balaenoptera physalus. The sequence continues at coordinate 22,213,002 of NC_138888.1, forward strand.
TATAATTTACGTATTTCCATGAGCATGAATTTATTCTAATTATATTTGGAGAACAAAATAATGTTATCTGTTTGACTTTAAAATGTTGAGTGGTTGGTGATATGGAGTATCAATTTCTCACATAGATTTACCAGTTTGGAGATGGATTATCAAACTTGGTTCCCTGGTAAGGTTGGCCCCCTTGGGTGGATGCCTAGTATTGTCACCACTAAAGCCACAGCTGTTTGTAGTCATGAAGCTTGTCTCACTATTTTTTCACATTCCTCATCTTTTAATACAAACAAGAGAAATAGAGATTTTATCTTTATAGAGACTGAGTGATCCCTGTGACTGAATCAACCCTTACATTCAGCAGTCTTCTTCATAACAGTGAACTTGTACTAGATTAGCGAGACTTTCACAGTTAATGTATGCTTTGGGGAGCCCATCTCCACTAACGAAGGACACAAATGAAAAAGCATATGTGAACATTTTATTGCTGTGTTTTGATGATCCAAAAGGACTGGGCCATATTTAATTTTCTCCTCATTTCATTGTACCATGTTATGGGCTATGTCCCAATCATTCCTTTTTTTTTTTTTTTTTTTTAACGTCTTTATTGGAGTATAATTGCTTTACAATGGTGTGTTAGTTTCTGCTTTATAACAAAGTGAATCAGCTATACATATACATATATCCCCATATCCCCTCCCTCTTGCATCTCCCTCCCACCCTCCCTATCCCAGCCCTCTAGGTAGTCACAAAGCACCGAGCTGATCTCCCTGTGCTATGCAGCTGCTCCCCACTAGCTATCTATTTTACATTTGGTAGTATATATAAGTCCTCAAGTCCATTCTCTACGTCTGCTTCTTTTTTTCCTGCCCTGCCCCTAGGTTCTTCAGAACCATATATATATATATATATATTTTTTTTTTTTTTTTTAGATTCCATATATATGTGTTAGCATACGGTATTTGTTTTTCTATTTCTGACTTACTTCACTCTGTATGACAGACTCTAGGTCCATCCACCTCACTACAAATAACTCAATTTCGTTTCTTTTTATGGCTGAGTAATATTCCATTGTATATATGTGACACATCTTCTTTATCCATTCATCTGTCGATGGACACTTAGGTTGCTTCCATGTTCTGGCTATTGTAAATAGAGCTGCAGTGAACATTGTGGTACATGACTCTTTTTGAATTATGGTTTTCTCAGGGTATATGGCCAGTAGTGGGATTGCTGAGTCGTATGGTAGTTCTATTTTTAGTTTTTTAAGGAACCTCCATACTGTTCTCCATAGTGGCTGTATCAATTTACATTCCCACCAACAGTGCAAGAGGGTCCCCTTTTCTCTACACCCTCTCCAGCATTTATTGTTTGTAGATTTTTTGATGATGGCCATTCTGACTGGTGTGAGGTGATACCTCACTGTAGTTTTGATTTGCATTTCTCTAATGATTAGTGATGTTGAGCATCCTTTCATGTGTTTGTTGGCAATCTGTATATCTTCTTTGGAGAAATGTCTGTTTAGGTCTTCTGCCCATTTTTGGATTGGGTTGTTTGTTTTTTTGATATTGAGCTGCATGAGCTGCTTATAAATTTTGGAGATTAATCCTTTGTCAGCTGCTTCATTTGCAAATATTTTCTCCCATTCTGAGGGTTGTCTTTTCATCTTATTTATGGTTTCCATTGCTGTGCAAAAGCTTTTAAGTTTCATTAGGTCCCATTTGTTTATTTTTGTTTTTATTTCCATTTCTCTAGGAGGTGGGTCAAAAAGAATCTTGCTGTGATTTATGTCATAGAGTGTTCTGCCTATGTTTTCCTCTAAGAGTTTGATAGTGTCTGGCCTTACATTTAGGTCTTTAATCCATTTTGAGTTTATTTTTGTGTATGGTGTTAGGGAGTGTTCTAATTTCACTCTTTTACATGTAGCTGTCCAGTTTTCCCAGCACCACTTATTGAAGAAGCTGTCTTTTCTCCATTGTATATTCTTGCCTCCTTTATCAAAAATAAAGTGACCATATGTGCATGGGTTTATCTTTGGGCTTTCTATCCTGTTCCATTGATCTATATTTCTGTTTTTGTGCCAGTACCATGCTGTCTTGATTACTGTAGCTTTGTAGTATAGTCTGAAGTCCAGGAGCCTGATTCCTCCAGCTCTGTTTTTCTTTCTCAAGATTGGTTTGGCTATTCGGAGTCTTTTGTGTTTCCATACAGATTGTGAAATATTTTGTTCTACTTCTGTGAAAAATGCCATTGGTAGTTTGATAGGGATTGCACTGAATCTGTAGATTGCTTTGCGTAGTATAGTCATTTTCACAATGTTGATTCTTCCAGTCCAAGAACATGGTATATCTCTCCATCAGTTTGTATTATCTTTAATTTCTTTCATCAGTGTCATATAGTTTTCTGCATACAGGTCTTTTGTCTCCTTAGGCAGGTTTATTCCTAGGTATTTTATTCTTTTTGTTGCAATGGTACATGGGAGTGTTTCCTTAATTTCTCTTTCAGATTTTTCATCATTAGTGTATAGGAATGCAAGAGATTTCTGTGCATTAATTTTGTATCCTGCTGCTTTACCAAATTCATTGATTAGCTCTAGTAGTTTTCTGGTAGCATCTTTAGGATTCTCTAAGTATAGTATCATGTCATCTGCAAACAGTGGCACCTTTACTTCTTCTTTTCTGATTTGGATTCCTTTTATTTCTTTTTCTTCTCTGATTGCTGTGGCTAAAACTTTCAAAACTATGTTGAATGATAGTGGTGAGAGTGGGCAACCTTGTCTTGTTCCTGATCTTAGTGGAAATGGTTTCCATTTTGCACCATTGAGAATGATGTTTGCTGTGGGTTTGTCATATATGGCCTTTATTATGTTGAGGTAAGTTCCCTCTATGCTTACTTTCTGGAGGGTTTTTATCATAAATGGGTGTTGAATTTTGTCAAAACCTTTTTCTGCATCTACTTAGACGATCATATGGTTTTTATCCTTCTATTTGTTAATAGGGTGTATCACATTGATTGATTTGCATATATTGAAGAATCCTTGCATTCCTGGGATTAACCCCACTTGATCATAGTGGATGATCCTTTTAATGTGCTGTTGGATTCTGTTTGCTAGTATTTTGTTGAGGATTTCTGCATCTATGTTCATCAGTGATATTGGCCTATAGTTTTCTTTCTTTGTGACATCTTTGTCTGGTTTTGGTATCAGGGTGATGGTGGCCTCGTAGAATGAGTTTGGGGGTGTTCCTCCCTCTGCTATATTTTGGAAGAGTTTGAGAAGGATAGGTGTTAGCTCTTCTCTAAATTCTTGATATAATTCTCCTGTGAAGCCATCTGGTCCTGGGCTTTTGTTTGTTGGAGGATTTTTAATCACAGTCTCAATTTCATTGCTTGTGATTGGTCTGTTTATATTTTCTATTTCTTCCTGGTTCAGTTTCAGGAGGTTGTGCTTTTCTAAGGATTTGTCCATTTCTTCCAGGTTGTCCATTTTATTGGCGTATAGTTGCTTGTAGTAATCTCTCATGATCCTTTGTATTTCTGCAGTGTCAGTTGTTACTTCTTTTTCATTTCTAATTCTATTGATTTGAGTCTTCTCCCTTTTTTTCTTGATGAGTCTGCCTAATGGTTTATCAATTTTATCTTCTCAAAGAAGCAGCTTTTAGTTTTATTGATCTTTGCTATTGTTTCCTTCATTTCTTTTTCATTTATTTCTGATCTGATCTTTATGATTTCTTTCCTTCTGCTAACTTTGGGGTTTTTTTGTTCTTCTTTCTCTAATTGCTTTAGGTGTAAGGTTAGGTTGTTTATTTGAGATGTTTCTTGTTTCTTGAGGTAGGATTGTATTGCTATAAACTTCCCTCTTAGAACTGCTCTTTCTGCCTCCCATAGGTTTTGGGTCATCATGTTTTCATTGTCATTTGTTTCTAGGTAGTTCTTGATTTCCTCTTTGATTTCTTCAGTGATCTCTTGGTTATTCAGTAGTGTATTGTTTAGCCTCCATGTGTTTGTATTTTTTACAAATTTTTTCCTGTAATTGATATCATTCCTTAATCTGTGATCCATCTTCTTTTTTTTTTTTTTTTTTCGCTTCTTCGTTTTTTTTTTTGTTTGTTTGTTTTTTTTAACATCTTTATTGAAGTATAATTGCCTTACAATGGTGTGTTAGCTTCTGCTTTATAACAAATTGAATCAGTTATACATATACAATATGTTCCCATTTCTCTTCCCTCTTGCATCTCCCTCCCTCCCACCCTCCCCATCCCATCCCTCTAGGTGGTCACAAAGCACCGAGCTGATCTCCCTGTGCTATGCGGCTGCTTCCCTCTAGTTATCTATTTTACATTTGGTAGTGTATATATGTCCATGACACTCTCTTACCCTGTCACATCTCACCCCACCCCCTCCCCATATCCTCAAGTCCATTCTCTAGTAGGTCTGTGTCTTTATTCCCGTCTTGCCACTAGGTTCTTCATGGCCTTTTTTTTTTTTTTTTTTCCCCTTAGATTCCGTATATATGTGTTAGCATACTGTATTTGTTTTTCTCTTTCTGACTTACTTCACTCTGTATGACAGACTCTAACTCCATCCACCTCATTACAAATACCTCCATTTCATTTCTTTTTATGGCTGAGTAATATTCCATTGTATATATGTGCCACATCTTCTTTATCCATTCATCTGTCGATGGACATTTAGATTGCTTCCATGTCCTGGCTATTGTAAATAGAGCTGCAATGAACATTTTGGTACATGACTCTTTTTGACCTATGGTTTTCTCAGGGTATATGCCCAGTAGTGGGATTGCTGGGTCGTATGGTAGTTCTATTTGTAGTTTTTTAAGGAACCTCCATACTGTTCTCCATAGTGGCTGTATCAATTTACATTCCCACCAACAGTGCAAGAGTGTTCCCTTTCCTCCACACCCTCTCCAGCATTTATTGTTTCTAGATTTTTTGATGATGGCCATTCTGACCGGTGTGAGATGATATCTCATTGTAGTTTTGATTTGCATTTCTCTAATGATTAATGATGTTGAGCATTCTTTCATGTGTCTGTAGGCCATCTGTATATCTTCTTTGGAGAAATGTCTATTTAGGTCTTCGGCCCATTTTTGGATTGGGTTGTTCGTTTTTTTGTTATTGAGCTGCATGAGCTGCTTGTAAATCTTGGAGATTAATCCTTTGTCAGTTGCTTCATTTGCAAATATTTTCTCCCATTCTAATGGTTGTCTTTTGGTCTTGTTTATGGTTTCCTTTGCTGTGCAAAAGCTTTTAAGTTTCATTAGGTCCCATTTGTTTATTTGTGTTCTTATTTCCATTTCTCTGGGAGCTGGGTCAAAAAGAATCTTGCTGTGATGTATGTCATAGAGTGTTCTGCCTATGTTTTCCTCTAAGAGTTTGATAGTGTCTGCCCTTACACTTAGGTCTTTAATCCATTTTGAGTTTATTTTTGTGCATGGTGTCAGGGAGTGTTCTATTTTCATACTTTTACATGTACCTGTCCAATTTTCCCAGCACCACTTATTGAAGAGGCTGTCTTTTCTCCACTGTATATGCTTGCCTCCTTTATCAAAAATAAGGTGCCCATATGTGTGTGGGTTTATCTCTGGGCTTTCTATCCTGTTCCATTGATCTATATTTCTGTTTTTGTGCCAGTACCAAACTGTCTTGATTACTGAAGCTTTGTAATATAGTCTGAAGTCAGGGAGCCTGATTCCCCCAGCTCCATTTTTCGTTCTCAAGATTGCTTTGGCTATTCGGGGTCTTTTGTGTTTCCATACAAATTGTGAAATTGTTTGTTCTAGTTCTGTGAAAAATGCCAGTGGTAGTTTGATAGGGATTGCATTGAATCTGTAGATTGCTTTGGGTAGTAGAGTCATTTTCACAATGTTGATTCTTCCAATCCAGGAACATGGTATATCTCTCCATCTATTTGTATCATCTTTAATTTCTTTCATCAGTGTCTTATAATTTTCTGCATACAGGTCTTTTGTCTCCTTAGGTAGGTTTATTCCTAGATATTTTATTCTTTTTGTTGCAATGGTAAATGGGAGTGTTTTCTTAATTTCACTTTCAGATTTTTCGTCATTAGTGTATAGAAATGCAAGAGATTTCTGTGCATTAATTTTGTATCCTGCTACTTTACCAAATTCATTGATTAGCTCTAGGAGTTTTCTGGTAGCATCTTTAGGATTCTCTATGTATAGTATCATGTCATCTGCAAATAGTGACAGCTTTACTTCTTCTTTTCCGATTTGGATTCCTTTTATTTCTTTGTCTTCTCTGATTGCTGTGGCTAACACTTCCAAAACTATGTTGAATAATAGTGGTGAGAGTGGGCAACCTTGTCTTGTTCCTGATCTTAGTGGAAATGGTTTCAGTTTTTCACCATTGAGGACAATGTTGGCTGTGGGTTTGTCATATATGGCCTTTATTATGTTGAGGAAAGTTCCCTCTATGCCTACTTTCTGCAGGGCTTTTATCATAAATGGGTGTTGAATTTTGTCGAAAGCTTTCTCTGCATCTATTGAGATGATCATATGGTTTTTCTCCTTCAGTTTGTTAATATGATGTATCACATTGATTGATTTGCGTATATTGAAGAATCCTTGCATTCCTGGGATAAACCCCACTTGATCATGGTGTATGATCCTTTTAATGTGCTGTTGGATTCTGTTTGCTAGTATTTTGTTGAGGATTTTTGCATCTATGTTCATCAGTGATATTGGCCTGTAGTTTTCTTTCTTTGTGACATCTTTGTCTGGTTTTGGTATCAGGGTGATGGTGGCCTCGTAGAATGAGTTTGGGAGTGTTCCTCCCTCTGCAATATTTTGGAAGAGTTTGAGAAGGATAGGTGTTAGCTCTTCTCTAAATGTTTGATAGAATTCACCTGTGAAGCCATCTGGTCCTGGGCTTTTGTTTGTTGGAAGGTTTTTAATCACAGTTTCAATTTCAGTGCTTGTGATTGGTCTGTTCATATTTTCTATTTCTTCCTGGTTCAGTCTCGGCAGTTTGTGCCTTTCTAAGAATCTGTCCATTTCTTCCAGGTTGTCCATTTTATTGGCATAGAGTTGCTTGTAGTAATCTCTCATGATCTTTTGTATTTCTGCAGTGTCAGTGGTTACTTCTCCTTTTTCATTTCTAATTCTATTGATCTGAGTCTTCTCCCTTTTTCTCTTGATGAGTCTGGCTAATGGTTTATCAATTTTGTTTATCTTCTCAAAGAACCAGCTTTTAGTTTCATTGATTTTTGCTATTGTTTCCTTCATTTCTTTTTCATTTATTTCTGACCTGATCTTTATGATTTCTTTCCTTCTGCTGGCTTTGGGGTTTTTTTGTTCTTCTTTCTCTAATTGCTTTAGGTGCAAGGTTAGGTTGTTTATTCGAGATGTTTCCTGTTTCTTGAGGTAGGATTGTATTGCTATAAACTTCCCTCTTAGAACTGCTCTTTCTGCCTCCCATAGGTTTTGGGTCATCATGTTTTCATTGTCATTTGTTTCTAGGTAGTTCTTGATTTCCTCTTTGATTTCTTCAGTGATCTCTTGGTTATTCAGTAGTGTATTGTTTAGCCTCCATGTGTTTGTATTTTTTACAAATTTTTTCCTGTAATTGATATCATTCCTTAATCTGTGATCCATCTTCTGCCTGGTGGTAATCAGCTGTTTATTCCAAGAAGTGTGTTATCACCTCTTATTTTGCCAATTGCAAAGTGATAAGTTCAAAAAAAAAGTATTACTGACCAAATTTTTAAGTGTATATGTTTCTTATTACTATTTAATTCATAGACTTAGTAATTTAATTAAACATATCTTTTAATTATTTTTTCAAAATCCATTAATTCCTTTTTTTCTTTTTAATTTTTGAATTTTATTTTTTTTTTTATACAGCAGGTTCTTATTAGTCATCAATTTTATACACATCAGTGTATACATGTCAATTCCAATTGCCCGATTCATCATATCTTTTAATTATTTTTTCAAAATCCATTAATTCTTGTATCAAGTAAATTCATGGGTCTGCAGAACTGTTGAAGGGTAAATATTTTATTTGTGCAGACTTTTCTAATACAGTTATATTTTATACAAAATTTACTCTATTTTCATTCTGGAAGCAAGTTAATCAGCTGAGACATTAAAATAGTGTTATTTGAAGATAATACATTGTACATCAAGTTCAATGATGGGCCTGGGCCACAGTAAGCTTAAAGTACCCTTCCCTGAAGAAAAGTTGCTTTCTATAAAATTATTTGTTTTATTCTATTGTCCTTAGGTAATTTCATCCAGTTTGGGGCAGAGAATAGTGATATTAAAAGATGAAAGATATTTTGCATCTTTAGGTTCTCTTCTTCTTTATTACAAAAGACAATGTGAGATGAAAGATAAAGTTCAAAATAGTTTTGAAGAAAAAGTTGACTTTGGAAATTCCTTGTCCCTAAGTGGGAAAGATTTATTTATTTATTTATTTATTTATGGCTGTATTGGGTCTTCGTTTCTGTGCAAGGGCTTTCTCTAGTTGCGGCAAGTGGGGACCGCTCTTCATCGCGGTGCGCGGGCCTCTCATTATCGCGGCCTTTCTTGTTGCAGAGCACAGGCTCCAGACGCGCAGGCTCAGTAATTGTGGCTCACGGGCCCGGTTGCTCCACGGCATGTGGGATCTTCCCAGACCAGGGCTCGAACCCGTGTCCCCTGCATTGGCAGGCAGATTCTCAACCACTGTGCCACCAGGGAAGCCCCGGGAAAGATTTAAAGGAGCAGAAAGCATGCAAAACTGACTATTCATATTTCTGATACTACTCAATTCTCACCTGGATTGGTACTGACCAAAAAATAGATAATGTTAAGATTAAATAATATCCATAGCAGAGTGGATATTTAAATATGTTGGATGGATTTTCTCTCTTAAATATTCTTCAGTGGATTGGACAAATGAAGTTGAACTTGCTTTTATTTCTGATGATTGATTAGCTAGAACAAAATAGGGAAGTTTGCAGTGCTCTTAGAATGTAAAACAAAACAAAACAAAACTGTAAATCTAGTGCCTTTAAGTCAGTCCACACTGAGTTAGGGCATTTTGTAGGTCACTTTACCTTTTGAAGTTATAAAAAGAGCCCTTCGAAAGGAATATCTTCCCAAGAATGACATTAGACTCATAATTCTAGCCTGAGATTTAAGAGATAATGATATTCATTGAGTTATTCAGTAGAATGCTGCTATACTCTATGATAGGTCATGTTTCCCTGTATTCTAAACAAAATGTGATGGATGGTGAGCACTAGATAGGTTTCTTCCATTGATAATTACAGTGACTACCTAAGACTTTGCTCATCTAACTGATTTAATTAAACTAGATGACCTCAGTTATCCTTTCAAACTTCTCTATTAAATCCTTCCAGAAAGAAATGCAAATTTGATTGAAAAATAGAATTTCTAGTTTTCATTATGTAACAGTACCTTCCAGAAGCCACTTGAAATTTAGACTTCACTTTAGTACAGATTCATGGTCCTTGGGAAGAGCAGATCAAATCTGTAGGCAACAGTTGGTGAGCTCAGCTCAGCCTGTGTAAGCTAGAAATTTCTGACTCTCATGCCAGGATTGTAAAAATAGAGTAGAAACTTGCAGTGAAGAATTCTATAATCAGTTATATTTATTCTAGCAAATTCAGAGGGGTATGTGTGTTGTGTATGCACATCTTAGATGATGGAATGTTAACAAATGATATGTGATGATTTAAATATGCTAGTATAACTTTTTGGATGTTTCTTGGCCAGAGGCAGTGAGGTACACAGCTCTGCAACTCTTTGAGGCTTATATAATCCCATTGAACATCTGTACGGAGTCCATATATTTACACTTAATAGCAGAGCCAATTCCATTTTGAACTCCATGTAGAAAAAAAATTCCCTTTTATTTACAATGCCAAATCTGTTCTTTCAGGACTTTACTGCATAGTTTTCACAGGCTTTGTAGAAATAAAGTTGAATAATTGTTTGTAAAAGTCCCTCCTAAAAATTTGTCTTGCAAATGATTAGCTTTTGGTTTGATGTATAACATGCAAAAGTATTTGGAAACATACTGTATTTTCCCTTTTTTAACAGGTATAAGTCAAATGAAGATTATGTATATGTCAGAGGACGTGGACGTGGAAAGTACATTTGTGAAGAATGTGGGATTCGCTGTAAGAAACCGAGCATGCTCAAAAAGCATATCCGCACTCATACTGATGTCCGGCCTTATGTATGCAAGTTATGTAATTTCGCCTTCAAAACAAAAGGTACAGGTCTGATTTTTTTTTTTTTTAGAGGAAGAACACTTTTTTTGATGGCTGCTCCAGATTCTGAATACTATTTTATAACTGTCATCGACAATTAGTTGGTTTTCTTTGTGAAAATGTGACCCCACAAAATGTATTTTCCTCTTCATGTTAAGTGGTCTGAGGATGTACATGAGACAGTGAGGCTCCTTTTATGACCTAAGTAAGAGCTACAGACTTAGGTCCAGGCTAGTTGTCTCGAAGGAAGTGGCTAAGAATTGCCTGGATAGCTATTACCTCATGTTGGAAATGTTATGTGGTCTAGAGAATCTTTGCACCGGTATTGAAATACTGCAGGGAGATAATCCATGCCATGGCATTAGAAAAGCAAGGCAGCAGCCGGAAAGAAAACATGTGCCCATGGTCAGTTTCAAGATTATAAATGATGTAGAGACCCGCAGACTCCCCGGTGGGCCCCTCCATCCACACTTGCATTAATTATGCATAGAAATTTGATAGCTTGTATTCTGTGTATCTGTCAGCACAGAGACAGTTTCTTACTCTCAGGCCACAGCTATTAATCTCATAAAACTGACTTGCTTTGAAATGATATTCTCTTTTTTAAAAAAAAATCTGGTTTTAGAAGGTAGATTTATATGAAAATATTTTATACTAAAATGTTGCTTCAATTATATTTCTATCATTTTATAAAATTATGAAAATGTTTATAAACCCAGTGTTCTCAGAATACAAATAGTAGTGAATTAGAGGTGGATGACTTCTGTAGAAGTATGTTTTACTACTTACTGTAGAAGTACTAATGGATCCTCTAGACACACCCTCACTAACCTCACACTAACATTTTCCAATGTTTTAACTTTAGATTTGCATGCCAATTAATCTGCTCCACTACCCATCAAGAAAAATAAATATCAAATAAAATAATCTTTGGTAGAGAAATGTGTACCTATTTTCTCTTATACACAAAATCCTAAATTGTCTTTATTGGTTTGTCAGAAGTAAAAATGTGTAGCCTCTCAACGTATCTGTTTCTTCTTTATTAAAAAGATATTTATATTATAAGTATGCCTCTTTGTAAGCCAGAAAGAGGGGGAGGGAGTGTTCATTTGCATTTCAAAAGAGATAAACATAAGGTCCTTTAAATACCATCCACTTTTGCACAATCAAGACCTTTTATGTAGAACTTCACTGAGAGACTCCCTAGGACATAAGAAAATATAAACTTTGGTTTTAGGAAATACTGCAAATCCGCCAGTCATTACAACTGATATTCCCTGGGCATATGAGTTAACTGTAGGTATAGCTGCATGAAACACTGCGTGAAGAAACATCACATAGCTATTTCTTTTTTCCCAAATTAAAGTTGGCTTTGAACCATTGTCTTGGAGTTTTAGCAGGAAATAATTTATTCTTGGTCATTACTGGAGTTTCCTTGTCACCCTTCGGGAAAGTACAAATGTCTTGGAATCTTAAAAAGAGCAGATCATCCTGGGATACCCCTCGCCAGTTTTCACTTCTGGCTGAAGTGCTTGTTGTCATGTCATCTGAGCACAGAGTCAGAGCGCACTTGGAGGACCGGTACTTCCTCTGTGCCTGTGTCACTTCTCCAGGTGCCCTTTCCTGCCATCCTGCTCCCCTCTCTTTGCTATAATCCTTCAGATGTTCAAGACTTCAATAAGCCAAAGTCAGGGTGGGGTTGTTTCTGAGCCCTGTTTCTAACTGCAAACCTACCCTGAGGATGAGAGCGCAAAGCCTGACTGCCTACTTGAAACGAGTGGAAAGAAAAATATAGGAGAAGAAACACATACTAAGATCTAAAAAACTATCTTGACATACCTAACATCTACATATGTCCACATACTCAGATCACTTGCACCCTTACAGAAGCAGATGATTTCCATTAATTTTTAGATATATTTAATTAATTTACAGATTGTAGAATTCTTGATGATATGTCTTTAAAAATTTTTTAGATCTTTAGAAAAATTGTAGATATAATTTTTTTGATAAAAAAGAGCAATAAGGGCCAGAACATATTTCTGTTTGGAGTTATCAAAATACCACATAAAATTTATAGGTATATGAGCAATAAGCCAAACGTTAAGTAAAAAATAAAGTAATATAAATAAAATAATAAACAACAGTGCCCTAGTTTAGAGTTGTGGCTCATATATTACATTAATAGTAAGCTAAACACTCCTACAAGGGGAAATAAACTATTTCAGCAGGCTGGGTTTCCATCTAGATTCAATGAGCCTACTCTTAAAAATAAAGCATTTGCTGCTATGTTACTAAAGCAGCGTCAAAGTGCAAAGATAATAATATGGCCCTTACAACTGAATTAGTTCCTGGATCTCTTTTGATAAGTTATATATATGACATGGAATAATATATATATAATTTCATAGCTCCTAAATCAAAGGTGATTGGATCAGTGTTTTCATAATTTCTCACATTCCATATAGCAATTATATAAATCTATAGAAACACACATATGTATTTAGGTACACGTATAACTGTATAGTCAGCTCTTTATATCTGTGAATGCTGAACCTGTGGATATGGAGGGCCAATTGTACTACACCATTTTACATAAGGGACAATTGTATATGTCTTATCATCATCATAATACATATTTGACATAAAATTCTTTCTTTTTTCGTAGAACAGTGGGAGTTTCAAGATAAATAAGAAAGGAATTTTGCTGCTCCAGAACTTTAGAAGCTGCTGTCATAAACTTTGCTGATATATGCCAGATGGATAGATGCTAAATACTGAGACTAATGCTTCCTATAAGTAGTTAGCTAAGTATTTGTATGGATCTTTGAATTCATTTACAGAATTGGCCCCAACATTAGTTTGCATATATTTTTTCTTCTGACAAGTGAGGATCCTGCGACTTTAATCTATATCTGATCAATGCCAGAAGGTCTGGGGTCCGGTGGATGTGTTGATGACAATATTTCATTCTGAAGTTGCTCAGAGAGTTGTGACCCAGCTTGTGCCATCCTGGTTATATGGAGTCCAAGGAGGTGGGCCCAACTGGGCCAAAGATATTAGATCCCTTCTCAACCAGGAAAGCCTGGGATTCCCAGTCGTACTTGAGCCTACTCTTGAAAAGCTGTGACCCTAGACTTTGACAAGTCTTCTAGAATGAAGAAAACCTGAGATTGGGCTGAAGTTGTCTGGGGTTAATATCTTCAGAAGCCAAATTGTTCCTCTTAAGTTTGAGACAAGGGGCAGGGGCAAGAAACAAATCTTTGTTATCTCAAGTCAGTTCATTTCACACTGAATTTTGCAGCAATCATCACATTTTGGTAACCAATTGCTCTTTTTTGGGCTGTATTTTCTAGGAAACCTAACGAAGCATATGAAATCTAAAGCACACATGAAGAAATGCCTGGAGTTGGGGGTCTCAATGACATCAGTGGATGATACCGAAACCGAGGAAGCAGGTATTTCATACTTTAGTTGACTGACCTCTTTACTGTGCATGCTGGAGCTTTGTGGCCAAGGTGGTAAAATAAATTTAGGTATTTAAAAAAGATACTGATCACATTTCATTTTACTAAATACTAAATATAGAAAAGAAGTCTGACACATTGAATTGCTTGAAACTTACTGAGAAGAAATGCATTTCAGTTCTGGCTGAGGAGGTGGAAAGGCTTTACTATGGAAATACTTCTATCTAGAACCATAAAGGAAATCTAATTGCATTTAAGTTGTGATGGTGATTTAAAGTTTATGAAACTTTTTGGGAAACTTGAAAAGCAATTTGTCTTATTTTTCCTATTAAGAGGAAATCTAGTAGCAAAAATAATCCATCACTAACCTCAATAGAAAACCTGAGGGTCAGCTGGGCCTCGTGAGGTCTTATACCTGTAGAGACAAGTCTTGCTTCTCTTTTTCCTCTAATACCATCATTAACAACATTACATACCCATTTATTGAGGGTTTTCTATGAGTGGTATGATGCTTGAGTTATAAGGTCCTACTATGGAGTCCATATTACAGGGTGAGATGAAACCAGATAAGTACATAAAAAAAAAACAAGAACCAATCTAGAGTCATAGAGGTATGTGCCCATGTGTGTTATAGGAGTTCAGAGATAGGACTGTCTCTAAGGGCTGGAGGGTTGAGGAAAGCTTTTGGAAAGAGATGGGGCCTAAATTAGCTCCTAACCTTCATGTTTGGATCTTGATCTTCACTCTCTTTGTTCAATTGCTTCAGAAACGATGGAAGATTTGCACAAAGCGGCTGAGAAGCATAGCATGTCCAGCATTTCAACTGATCATCAGTTCTCAGATGCTGAAGAATCGGATGGTGAGGATGGAGATGATAATGATGATGATGATGAAGATGATGATGACTTTGATGACCAAGGAGATTTGACACCAAAAACAAGATCAAGAAGCACCAGTCCCCAGCCTCCTAGATTCTCCTCCTTACCTGTGAATGTTGGCGCCGTGCCCCATGGGGTTCCTTCTGATAGCTCCCTGGGGCATTCTTCATTGATCAGCTATTTGGTTACTTTGCCAAGTATTCAGGTTACTCAGCTTATGACACCAAGTGACTCATGTGAAGATACTCCAATGACAGAATACCAGAGGTTATTCCAGAGCAAAAGTACAGACTCGGAACCAGACAAAGACAGGTTAGACATCCCTAGTTGTATGGATGAAGAATGCATGCTGTCTTCAGAGCCGAGTTCCTCCCCAAGGGACTTCTCACCCTCCAGCCGCCATTCCTCACCAGGATATGATTCTTCACCCTGTCGAGATAATTCACCAAAGAGGTATCTGATACCCAAAGGAGATTTGTCGCCCAGAAGACATTTATCACCTAGGAGAGATGTGTCGCCCATGAGACATCTTTCACCAAGAAAGGAAGCTGCCTTGAGAAGAGAGATATCACAAAGAGATGTTTCACCAAGAAGGCATCTGTCCCCAAGGAGGCCAGTGTCACCTGGGAAAGAGATCACGGCCAGAAGAGACCTCTCTCCCAGAAGAGAGAGAAGATACATGACCACCATAAGAGCACCATCTCCCAGAAGGGCTTTATACCACAACCCACCGTTGTCCATGGGACAGTATTTGCAAGCAGAGCCAATTGTATTGGGACCTCCTGTAAGTATAATTAGCTTTCTCTTTCTAATATATAAGTCCAAGCACATTGGAGTATCTTGATGACACACTAGTGTGAAATGTTTTATGGCATGGGTCTCTCTCATGGGGAGGAGTAAACTTGGTTACTGAAAATAGAAGGAAGACATTTTTGTTGCATGCTATTGTCAGTAACATGTCTGTGGTATTATCCCAAGTGTAGTATTACATCAGAGAAGAGCATTTCCAGCGGGTAACAGGGGAGATCTTTCTAAATGCTTTCTAAGCCTAACTCATTATTGACAGGAGTTGAAACCTTTGCATGAGTAGAAAAGGTGAAGTCTTTGGAATAGCATGGCTGCCTAGACAGACATTCTCAGGGACATTTAGGTGTCATTTATGTAACTCTTTGCCAGGTAAGGATTCTGATTCAGGCATTAGCATTGACTTTCAATCAAAAAAAATATTTTAAAATAAACTCATTACTTTGCCCACAGTGAGTGGACATGTGAAACCAGTGAGGGATCAGAAGAGGGGAGAATGAACCCCTTGGTATGTTTATAAATGAAAGGCATGAACATGTATGCTTTTCTTCCTGGTACCACCACTTCCTGCTACTGAGTGCCCTTGTAAAGTGAGATCTTGAGCCCACAGAGAATGGGGAGTTGGGAAAGCTAAGGGAGAAAGCATCAGAGACAATTTCTGTGGTATGCCCTCATTATAGATTAAGATAACAACAGCAGCAACCATGGATGAAATTTAGGCAGTAGGCTTATGCAAATCCATAGAAAAGCACCTGCCCTGCCTCATTCCACCAGCGTGGTAGACCTTGATGTCTCTTTCAGCTTGTGTAGCGTTTTAAAAAATGAATGAAGCAGGCACCTAGTGTAGACAGAGGAATGATACCTTTGGAGTTTGGTCGCTCTAAATGTGCTTTTTGTTTCCTGGGCTCTATTCTTTGCCATTCTCTTTTTGCTCTGGATTTCCATCCTGTGGGTCGACACTGTCCTTCACAGCCAAAGGAAGCACTGCCAGCTCCCAGCTCTGCCGTCTTATCATTGCCCTAGTGGTCGGCTTCCTCCCTCTCATCACCTTTTCACCACCCTGAATTATATGCTTAGGTTGTCATTTTTGAACTTTAGGAAAACTCCCTGCTGCATTCCACTCCCCTGCCCCCAGCACCCTCTGTTTACAAGCCCGCCACCAGCTTAGTCTTCATGGTTCAATTACTGCAGAAGCATGCGTAGCTATCAGGACTATTTGTAACTATTTGTCAAACGAATAAATTAGCAAGCTAAGAAAAAGAGGGACATTTCCACAGGTTTTTTGTGTCTTGGTGGTGTTAAGTAGAAAGCAGGGCTCTTCTGAAGTTCATGCTATTGCAGCATGAATGGAGTGAGAAATTCCTCCGATACCAAGATACCACATCCAGGGTGTAAAATGCTTTTTCTGGTATAGACCCAATGATGCTGGTGAAGTGTGTGAGGTGAGGCTCTCCTGTTCCTGATCAACTACAGCCACAAAAAATAACCCTTTGGTGCCAACACACTATTGTTATTAAAAAATAATAGCAACTCGCAGCCAACTTGGGCAAAGGAAGTGAAGGAGTAGACTGAAGGACTTCATCTAATTTTTGGATCTCTGGCCAGAAGATTGTTGTTGGAAGGAGATTGGTTTTTATTAGTCATTGAGTTTGCACCAGTTTTTTTTTTTAATACCAGTTCACCTGGATACTTAATAGGATTGTTGAACTTTACCATTTATGAAGCCCAACTGTTGAGGCTTTGGTCTATTACCCAGTTTAATCCTCTGTAGAGAATTCTTAGCAGGCTGCTTTGTTCATGCGATAGGAAGGAATAGACCTTGGAATCCTCCCTGAGGACCCTCCCCAAGCAGAGACACTTGGTCTCGAACGCTTCCCGTTTGATGCTTTACCACGCCGTTTTGGAGGGGCTGCAGAGGGTTTTCATCTTTCTATGATGTATGGACAAGATTTTCATTGCCAGAGCAAAAAAGAATCAATGATCCTATGAGAAGTATGTCTCCCGATTGCTGTAGTAGATGAGTGCTTCCCCCTCTCTAAATAATGTATGAACGTATTAAATTGGAATAACCCTAAAAATAATTCTTTTTGATGGAAATTCTATTAGCAATACCTTGGTGTTTAACATTGACCAAGGGCTCACAGGGCAGCGACTGTGGCATGAAAGGACCTTGCGGTCCAGTGTGGCATGCTCATTACCTGGTTCAGTCTGGAGTGGTAGGTCCCAGGGAGCAGGTTTAGAGGAGGTGATACGCAGTCACTGAGATTCTAGTATCCTGCTGTTTCCTCCCTAATGCCCTCTGGTTAGTGTTAATTTTAAGATAGATGATAGATAGGTAGATATATGATAGATAGAAAGGTAGATAGATAAACAATAGAAAGGGAAAGAGAGAGAGAGAGAGAGGGAGGAAGGAAGAGAGGAAGAGAGAAAAGAGTTTTTTATTCATTCATTCAGTAAATATTTTTTGAGGGTTTATCATATGTGGCTCAAGGATGATGAGGAAAAAATTGTACAGTTTCTGGCCTCATCTTTATTAAACAAAAAATTTTCCTTTTCTATTTTTAAAGTTTTGGTAGATAGATAGCAAGGAGACAAAGAAAGTGTGTCCTGGTCCTCGGTACAGAGTGTCCATGAACACTGTCTAGTAAAAGTGTCGTCCTACAGTTCCATCCCTTGCTCACTGTGTGATCTTGAGCAAGTCAATTAACCTCTTGGCCACAGTTTCTTAATCTGTTTGTGGCAGTCAGGGGGCTGGGCCGAGCAGATTTCTGTCCTTGAAAGAACTTGCCATTCAGCTGTAAGGAATGCAGTGAGCTGACAGCCTCCAGCTGTTCATACCTTCAGGCTAGGCCTCCACTTTCAAGCCAAGGCCACGTTCTCCCCTGCAGCCCCCAGTCAATGGCTGAGCCTGGATCAGCCCCAGCTGACCACCTGCTTCCTCTTCTCATTACCTTCACATACATTAATTCCCCGATACCCCATCACCACCCCCAGCTGAACCTCTTGCACCCCTACCTCCTTCTGAGCCTTTGCTTCCAGAGGACCTACTGACACTGTTGAAAAGATGAGTGGGGTAAATATCTGGTACATGGGGTATATGTATAGATATACACACACGTACGCATTCACTTAACACAACCCACACATGCATTCATTATTCATCTTTCCATATCAAGATTTTTCAAGTAAGATGGGAGTGTGTTCACGATATTACAATGATAAGGTCCAAGTTATGAGAATAGTGTTGCAAATGGAGTAAAAATTAGAGTAGAAAAATCTTCTTGAGAGTTTATTTGGAGGGTGAAGAAAGGGTCAATTCAAGGACAGAGGATATGTGGAAAAGCCTGACAGTGTTTGGAGCCGTGGAAGTGGTTACATGATAGGAATTGTACTTGTGCACTTGCTTCTGTGACTGTAATCATTTAATTTCTGGTCAGTAAAGGTCTGACTATAACACTTTTACTCTTAACACAGAATTCTATTGGCTTTTGAACATATTGAATACCTCCTATTTTTAGAGGACAGTTCATCACTCCCTTTGTTAGACTTGACGCGGAGATCTCATGAAATGTGACAGCTGTGTCTCTGGCTGCCTCACAGACCCACGTTCTGATTAGGTGTGTGCAGTGGACATCACAGAATAGCAATCAAAAGCAAAATGGAAAAATAGCCAAGCTACATTTTATTTTAAACTTTGAATCTGTGATAATCTGTAATTAAAAGAAGATTCATTTGGTTATCTTCAAAGGTCATTATTGTAGGCATTATGTTCTTCCACCTTACGTGGTGATGGATGAAGGAAACATGCCTTTTTTCTAAACCAGAGCAAGTATAAGAGGGATTTTTTTTTTTTGGTAGCATTTAAATGATTCTTTGTCATACCATAAAATTCTCCCCTTACCTAGCTTATGAGATGCTTGTGGTTATAGGGTTGATGATTACATGATTTCTCCTGCACTTTGAGCACAAGTCATTTGTTTTTGGCTTGAATAAGGTGAAGCCCAGAACAGGGTAAGGGCCAAGCATGGTACAGAGTAGCAGAGACGATGCATAACTTACCGTTCTTGAGCTGGTCTCACGATCCAAATAGAACTGGATGAATCATTAATGGTATAGAGCATATCTTGAATTTTAGAACTGAAACATCCTTGAAATGAGTTAGAACATTTTTTGGTCTCTCCTGATTACTACCATATTTGACACATTTGTATCTCTCTGATTTTAAGTTCTCAAAAAAATAAAAATAAAAATACAGTGAGTCTCTTTTAGATGACGATTCATTAAAAGAATGAATCTCAGTAACTGAAACCTCATCAGGTTGATTAAAACCTGATAATCTCACAGTATAGGTTGGGTTTTGCTACAGAAACAATTATACAAAATGAGTTCTCCATTTTCAGGACTGGGACCATAAAATCTGCAATACTGGCCCCCAGTTTTAAGTATCTTAATCCATTAATTGCCAAGAAGATATTTAAGTGGAAATAGTAGTATAAACAGAAGAATTAAAACACAATCATCTTTGGTTCCCAGCTGTGTAGTTGAATGTGCGTTGTAATGATTTGAAATATTTAATATTAACTACTTTGATGCATAGTTTCCATACAAAATCTGGCCTTGAATTAAGATTTGATGGAGAAGCTGGTGCTGATCTTCTGCCTCGATGTCTCCTGAGCAGGAATTTATTCTTTTAGACCAATGTCTTGCACACTGGAGTAACCAGTTTGTGTTATCACCACCATTTTGTCATCTGTTCTGTAGAAAACTAAAAAAAAAAAAAGAAAGCTAATTTTCAGGCTTGTCACTCCATTTATATTCATCAACACTTAAGAAAAATATTAAAAATCTGCCCAGTATGTAAACAGATGGTAATCTTTTAACTTCCTTTTGAATTAAAAAATCTATTATTAGTGGTTTTTGGCTCAGTAAAGTTTTTTTGGTAATTATCCATTATTTTCTTTTCATTCCATCTTATGAAAAAAACAGAGCTGGAATGTGTCTCTGTACCTAGTGGAAAACACACTGCATGATTTATTACATTGCTGTTTAACAGCAAAGGCAACATTTCACAGACCCACCGCCTCATTCAAGAATCCTAAAAGACTGCTGAGAAAATCTCTTTTGTCTTGAGAAATAAAAAATGGATAAAAAGATTAGGGAGTCTTCACGTGTCTTTTTTTTCTTTTCTTTTCTTTTTTTTTTTTTTTCTCTTTTGCTAAGATACCTGTCAGAAACCCTACATAACTTGTTCCCAAGCTGTGCCTGGATCTATGCTCTCAGCTGTACTATCTGCCTTTCTTCTGGGGGCTGGCTCCAGTTCTGTTCAGACCCCTGTCTGCCTTAGTGAAGCTCAGCCACTTTATTGCGTTGGATCCTGGGAACACAGCTCTATGCCCCTCTGCCCAAGCTTAATTATTGTCCATGGTTTGGAATGTATAATAATGTCTGATGGAAAATGATCTATTAGGCTTCAAAGGACACGGCGGGCAGAGGAATGAGGGAATTCAGGGGAGGGAGAGGATGACTTGTAAGGCTCTAAGCACCAGCCTAACCAGCAGATACTGGTATTTAAACATGCCTTCTTATAACCTTGGGATATGATGGGTAAATTCTAGGGGCTTATACCTGCTAATATCAGACATGTATTAGATTGATTTTTGTCTTCACGTGTCTTGAAAGAATGAGTGAGTGAGTGAATGAATGAAACAGCTTGACCTAAGCGTGAAGCGTGTTGGGTCCTGAGCGTGAAGCATGATGGGTCCTAAGCGTTGTGCTCTCTGTTTCCCGATGCAGAATTTAAGAAGAGGATTACCTCAGGTTCCTTACTTCAGTCTCTATGGAGACCAAGAAGGTGCTTATGAACATCCAGGCTCCAGCCTTTTCCCTGAGGGTCCTAATGACTATGTCTTCAGTCATCTTCCACTCCACTCTCAGCAGCAAGTGCGAGCTCCTATCCCCATGGTGCCAGTTGGTGGGATCCAAATGGTTCACTCCATGCCGCCGGCCCTTTCCGGTTTACACCCTCCACCCACATTGCCTCTGCCAATGGAGGGCTCTGAGGAGAAGAGAGGAGCTTCAGGGGACTCCTTCGCCAAGGATCCCTACGTGGTTCCTAAGCAGCATGAGAAGCGATCTCCTCACGCTCTGCAGTCATCTGGTCTACCTAGCACACCCTCCTCTCCTCGGCTACTGATGAAGCAGAGCACTTCAGAAGACAGCCTGAATGCAACAGAGCGGGAACAGGAGGAAAACATACAGACTTGCACAAAAGCCATCGCCTCCCTCCGGATTGCCACAGAAGAGGCCGCTCTGCTGGGGGCAGACCAGCCAGCCCGGGGGCAGGCGCCCCATCAGAAACCCTTGGAAAGTGCACATGTGAGCATTAGACACTTTAGTGGACCTGAGCCAGGTCAGCCCTGTACCTCAGCTACCCACCCTGACTTGCATGATGGTGAAAAGGACAATTTTGGTACATCACAGACTGCATTCGCTCACTCCACGTTTTACAGCAAGAGTTGTCTGGATGACAAACAGTCGGGCTTTCAAGGCAGCAAAGAATTACCCTCAAGCACAGAGGAAGACAAGGAACCTTCGTCAGAAAAGAGTCAACTACATTGATCTAAGATGCATGGAGACTTTCATTTCCACATTTTCCCCTTTGTTTTTGTTTTTGTTTTTCTAGAAATAGAGGTAATCAAGTTTATAGCATGCCTGTCCTAAGTTACAGTAGTTTGCTATTATATATACTTTTGTTATATCAAAAGAATTAGGTAAATTAACAAGTCATCATGAGCCTGACCAAAACAAAATTTGAAATTAACCTATTGGGTCTGGTACTTTTAAAATTGTACAGATGTTTGTGCCTTTTCTTTACTTTGCTTATATTCTTATAAGCATTTTTTAGCAGTAATTTGTACATATTTTAGAATTTGTGTATCTGCTTTGTAATAAATGTAATTTCTTTCCTTTTTTGGACACTTGGATCTAAATGATGTAAAGCAAAACAGCATCAATATATATGTGAGGTTGCACTAAAACATATTTTTATATGATTAAAACTGAACAGCTTTTATGTACAGCTCTGATTCTGTAATACTAATATTTATTTACTTTGTTTCATAAATTGTACATTTTTTCTTAATGTTGTGGATTGCTTTTCTATGTGAAGCATGGGATTTACTGTTGCGTAACTAGAACAAAAATGTATATTGTAAACAAGATATTTAAACTAGAGTATCTTATTCTGCACTTATGCATTAGTTTAAAAAAAAGATAAAGGATGTATCAGTCAGTTCTTAACTCTTGTAAATTTTTTTGTCTCTTGTTTGCTGGATTGACTATAACTTAAGTGCTGATTGTGATTTTAAACTGATAGTACCGTAAAGCATTAAAGTAAACAATGTGCTATTGTGAGTTTTTTCAAAGCTTTATAAATCAGTTATAAATAATATTAAAAGTATTTGGTCTTATGTGAACATGTTGATCTATATACTCATCTAAATATATGGGAAAACATTCCACCCCATGTAAATATGTACAAGTGCATCACTGGTACAATTTTATGTAACTCAGTTGGACACTAGGTTGCCACAGACCTATGCTAGGGTGTCTTTAAAAATTAAAGTGACAAAGCACATGGGACTGTGTTGAGCTTGGTTATCGGCCGGCCCGGTGGCTTGGCAGGCAGTGCTGTGCGCTGCCCATGGAGAAGACCTGGGCTTAGCAATCTCCTTGGTTCTTGCTGCACGAGATGGTGACTGGAACTAAGGCTACTACAGAGGGGTCGCGCTTGGACTGAGGGGTGGGTGTGGAAGCGGGGAAGGGCACGGAGACCTGCTCCCCAGCCCTTCCTGTCAGCCAGTCTGCACGGTAACAGGGGTGGCATCAGCTCTAGGGGAAGCCACTTGACCCTACTGCAGAGGGGAAGAGTGTCACACTCCTGGCTATCTCAGGGGGAACGGAAAAGAAGCTTTCCAGGGAAAAGAACTTGTGGGAGGATAATGTCTTTTGTACATAACGTTTAGAATGGGCTTTGGTTAGCGTGGACGGTGGGCAGAGCCTTTGTTTGTAGGTTCAGAAGAATGGAAGGAAGGGAAGGGGTGCAACACATGCGCACACACGCACGTGTGTGCACGCACACACACACACACACACAATCTGGGTTATCTTTGTGCTATATAGTGGATTATAATTCTGTGAAACCAAGTTTGTATATTGAATTACATTAAGGAGTGTTCTTTAAAAAGAGAAATAAATATACGATTACATGCTTGAGGTGTCTAGTTTTTATGTGTTGTTTTACATTTTAATTTCCCAGTTTTGTTGCTGCAGAAATTTTGAGGCTACCAACATACCATCTGTGCTTTTAATTGCTAGGCTCTGCCTATCCCGAGGTGTGCAGAGTATGAACGCTTTTAACATGTGAGAAGGCAGTCACTGGCTTCCGTATGTCATCCGATTAGAACAGAGAGTGGTCAACACAGTGCGAGCTCTAGAAATGGGGTCCTCAGAACCTGGGCATGGGAATGGGTATCTGAGAAGAGTCATGAGTGAATCAAATGATCATTTCCCCTTCTGCTTCCCTCTCAGTATGCATACATGTCTGCAATTCCCCCAGTGGGGAAACCTCTTTATTTTTGCTGAGGTGACTGAAGGTAAAAACCAACTGAAACAAATACACCATAAAATATCCAGAAATCATGGTTCTTTCATTACAAAAAAGTAGAACCTTTTTAATAATGGAAATAGCTCATTAAAGGTCAACCTCTATTAGTATTTTCATTCCAAAAATCTCAAATTGGTGGATTTACAACTTACCTATTATGTTTTATGAGCCAGACTGTCTTTTTAAAACTGTGTTTTACAAAGGTGAACTAAAGGCCACCACAGCTAGCCTAATATCTGTCTCTCACAGACAATAATCCTTGCAACATTTAGTTGCATAGGGTGATTTGTGTGTCTTACTCCTCACGGGCGGATGTGTGTGTGTGATCCCTGGCCAAATCAAATACTCTTCTTCCTCTATCTAACTCATTTCATGTGTTCACTTGTTCATAAAACAGTTTTTGAATGCCTACTATGAACTGGATACTATAATTGGCATTTAGGATGAATAAGAGAGTATTCCTGCCATCAAGGAGCGCAAATAAAGAGGAGAGATGTATATGTGAGTAAATATATACAGTATGCTGTTAGTGCTAAAATAATGGCGCATTTGGTGTGTTTTGCAGTCACAAAGGAGAGAGCAATCACCCTGCTGAGAATGAAAGGAAGCATGGAGCAGGCTTGGAACTGTTACAGATCAGGGTTCTTGGCCTTCTTAATCAATGGAAATTGATCAGAGGCCAGACAAGAAATTCAGGCAAGGCTTTATGGGGGCCCCTGCTGCAGCAGGGGGCAGCAAGAACAAGCAACAGTTTCCCTTGCTTGCTTGCTCACTGAGGGGGAATGAGCTGGTTCCTTACATGGGGTGAGGGTACGTGCAGGTCCAGGGGTCGGGCTGGAGTGATGGCTCAGGTTGTTTGCTCCCCTCTTTGGTGGTGGTGTGTGCAGGGGGCATGCGCAGTACCCTGCTTTTGCTCCCGGCTCTTCAGAAGTGACCGTTGGTCTTTTTGGTCTCTTTTTTTTTTTTTTTGAATTTTTGAATTTTATTTTATTTATTTTTTTATACAGCAGGTTCTTATTAGTCATCCAGTTTATACACATCAGTGTATACATGTCAATCCCAATCGCCCAATTCATCACACCACCACCCCACCCCGCTGCCACTTTCCCCCCTTGGTGTCCATATGTTTGTTCTCTACATCTGTGTCTATTTGCACCTTGCAAACCAGTTCATCTGTACCATTTTTCTAGGTTCCACATATATGCGTTAATATACGATATTTGTTTTTCTCTTTCTGACTTCACTCTGTATGACAGTCTCTAGATTCACCCACGTCTCTACAAATGACCCAATTTCGTTCCTTTTTATAGCTGAATAATATTCCATTGTATATATGTACCACATCTTCTTTATCCATTTGTCTGTCAATGGGCATTTAGGTTGCTTCCATGACCTGGCTATTGTAAATAGTGTTGCAATGAACATTGGGGTGCATGTGTCTTTTTGAATTATGGTTTTCTCTGGGTATATGCCCAGTAGTGGGATTGCTGGGTCGTATGGTAGTTCTATTTTTAGTTTTTTAAGGAACCTCCATTCTGTTCTCCATAGTGGCTGTATCAATTTACATTCCCACCAACAGTGCAAGAGGGTTCCCTTTTCTCCACACCCTCTCCAGCATTTGTTGTTTGTAGATTTTCCGATGATGCCCATTCTGACTGGTGTGAGGTGATACCTCATTGTGGTTTTGATTTGCATTTCTCTAATGATTAGTGATGTTGAGCAGCTTTTCATGTGCTTCTTGGCCATCTGTATGTCTTCTTTGGAGAAATGTCTGTTTAGGTCTTCTGCCCATTTTTTGATTGGGTTGTTTGTTTTTTTAATATTGAGCTGCATGAGCTGTTTATATATTTTGGAGATTAACCCTTTGTCCATTGATTCATCTGCAAATATTTTCTCCCATTCTGAGGGTTGTCTTTTCATCTTGTTTGTAGTTTCCTTTGCTTTGCAAAAGCTTTTAAGTTTCATTATGTCCCATTTGTTTATTTTTGTTTTTATTTCCATTACTCTAGGAGGTGGGTCAAAAAAGATCTTGCTGTGAATTATGTCAAAGGGTGTTCTTCCTATGTTTTCCTCTAAGAGTTTTATAGTGTCCAGTCTTACATTTAGGTCTCTAATCCATTTTGAGTTTATTTTTGTGTATGGTGTTAGGGAGTGTTCTAATTTCATTTTTTACATGTAGCTGTCCAGTTTTCCCAGCACTACTTAATGAAGAGACTGTCTTTTCTCCATTGTATATCCTTGCCTCCTTTGTCATAGATTAGTTGACCATAGGTGTGTGGGTTTATCCTGTTCCATTGATCTATATTTCTGTTTTTGTGCCAGTACCATACTGTCTTGATTACTGTAGCTTTGTAGTAGAGTCTGAAGTCAGGGAGTCTGATTCCTCCAGCTCCGTTTTTTTCCCTCAAGATTGCTTTGGCTATTCAGGGTCTTTTGTGTCTCCATACAAATTTTAAGACTTTTTGTCCTAGTTCTGTACAAAATGCCACTGGTAATTTGATAGGGATTGCACTGAATCTGTAGATTGCTTTGGGTAGTATAGCCATTTTCACAATATTGATTCTTCCAATCCAAGAACATGGTATATCTCTCCATCTGTTTGTGTCATCTTTGATTTCTTTCATCAGTGTCATAGTTTTCTGATTACATGTCTTTTACCTCCTTAGGTAGGTTTATTCCTAGGTATTTTATTCTTTTTGTTGCAGTGGTGAATGGGATTGTTCCCTTAATTTCTCTTTCTGATCTTTCATTGTTAGTGTATAGGAATGCAAGAGATTTTTGTGCATTAATTTTGTATCCTGCAACTTTACCAAATTCATTGATTAGCTCTAGTAGTTTTTGGTGGCATCTTTTGTTCTTTTTGTATCTTCTTGTCCATAATTTGCCTCAACTGTGCATGCACACAGTTATATTTAGTCCCTTATAGTTTCTTTGTATTTTGTTGCTCAAGGAGACATTTGTCCAGGTGTAAGCACAGCAGCAAAGGGTCCCAGGTCTCAGCCTGTCTCAGAACAATTTATTGACTTACTCGTTCAATAGATAAATTTCATCATGTACTCTGGGACACTGTTCTGTGTGCTGGGTGCATGGTACTGCACAAAACACAGCAAGTCTTTGCCTCCATTTTATATTCTGGTAGAGGTGAGGCATAAAAATAAAGTGGAAAATGGCATGTTAGATGATCCATGTTGTGTAAAGCTGTGAATGGGGAAAAAGCCAGATGTATTATAGCTAGCTCCCTGAGTCTATGACAGGGTGGACATGGTTAAGCTAGAAAGGTACGTCAAAGCCCAATTTCCTAATCCAATCCAAGGAGCGTGGATCCGACCCTGTAAGCAATAAGGAGCTGAGGTAAGGGAAGATTGAAGCAAGAAAGTACATTGCCATTGTTAGTGTTGTTGTTATTATTCAGAGAAAAATCAATGTGACAGCAAGGAAGATAATGGATTTGAGAAAGAGTGGAGGCAGGGAGACCAACTGGGAGAATTATGAAGCAATGTCGTTTCCCTGGAAATAAGGGCAGCAACAATCCAAACAGACAAAGGGGTCATGGAGATAGAAGGGACAGTTTTACTTAATGAAGAGGAATTGATCATAACTAGTGACTGATTTGGTGTCAGGGAGAGAGAGATAGAGGGGATAAAGACGACTGGAGTTTTAACCTGGGCAGTGGAATGAGGTGGCCTTGTTAACCAAGAAAAAGAGTGGGTTTATACTGCATCTGGAGATGCAGGTAAGGAAATGAGGTCCCTACAGTAGTTCAGAAGGAGGAGTTCAGTCTCAAGAAGGGCCCAAGCTGGAGACTGGTTTGTCTATTCTTGTCACTTACTGGTAGCTGAGAGCACTGAATTGGATGAAATCACTCAGGGTGTATGTGCACAGAGGGGTAGAAGAGGAAGTGTGAGGACTCTCACAGGAGAGAAGTTAATTCATGACACCCAATGGATGTCTTAGGGCATCAGGGCTTACCCTTCTTGTGGAACCCTATTTGTAAAGGGATGGACCGTGGTATATTTCCCAATTCAACTCAAGCCCAGTCACGGAATCAAACCTGGCTTTCCAGAAATTATATATTGAGTATCACAGCACAGCATAAAATTCTCTCAAATTGTACTTGAGATGTGGCGGGTCCAAACTGATAGGTGCTGTAAGTGTAAAATATGTGCCAGATTTTGAAGACATAGCAGAAGGAGGAGGCCAAATATCTTTTATATTTTTTCATATGAATAACATGTTGAAATGATTAAAAGTTGGATATAGTAAGTTAAATAAGTTGTTATTAAAATTGATTGCCCACATTTCCTTTTCTAAATGATGGTCCAGAAAATTGAAAATTGCATATGTTGCTCATTGTATTTCTATTAGTTGATGCTAAAGAGAAGATAGATCTGAGGGGATAAGAAAGGAGACTGAGCTTAGCTCAGAGGCTATTTCCATAACTGAGGTAGGAGATGATGGTAGCTTGAAATAATGTGGTAGTAGTTGGGTTAGAGAAAAGCAGATAGCTTTGAAACACATGGCGGGAGAGAGGGGGATATCTGGAATTTATGGGAATGGGGGTTTATTGGATATAGGCCTCTCAAAAAAGAGAAGAGTCACAGATAATGCTCCTTTGCTAGCTGGTCACTACTGGGTTAAACATGAAGCCTTTTCACTATTGGTTAAACCCGGGTAGGGGACTTCACTGGTGTCACAGTGGTTAAGAATCTGCCTGCCAATGCAGGGGACACAGGTTCGAGCCCTGGTCCGGAGGATCCCACATGCCGCGGATCAACTAAGCCCATGTGCCACAACTACTGAGCCTGAGCTCTAGAGCCCGTGAGCCACAACTACTGAGCCAGCGTGCCACAACTACTGAAGCCCGCTTGCCTAGAGCCCATGCTCCACAACAAGAGAAGCCACCACAATAAGAAGCCCGCGCACCGCAAAGAATAGCCTCCGCTCACCGCAACTAGAGAAAGCCCGCGCGCAGCAACAAAGACCCAATGCAGCCAAAAATAAATAAATAAATAAGTAAGTAAATAAATAAATAAATAAATAAATAATAACCCGGGTAGGGGGCATGTTTGGGAGAGTAATGGGCAGTTTGGTGACCCTGATCTCCTAAGTTTGAGGGCCCTGTGGGACATCCAAAAGGAAAGATGCAGGGAGCAACTGGATATGTGTGTCTTCTAATACTGTATCAAAAAATAATAATACTACTATCATTTATTTAAAGCCTATCATATGCCAGGCATATCTCATTTAACCCTCACATGTATTCATGGATAAAAATATATGCCAACATTTCCTTTCTTTTTTAAAAAAAAATACTCTATACTCGTGGTTCACAGCCACCCTCTTTTCCTAATACGTATTTTATTGTGCCCCTTTTATATAATATAATTGGCCTTTACATGTCATTTCAAAAATTTCAATGTAATATCCTAACTGTATGTAAGGGAGAAATGGCAGGAACGTAATCTCTAATACAACTTTATTTCTTTATTCTTAGATAAATGCTCTTTAACTATTACAGTTAAAGGTTAGAGTAGAAGATCTAATGAATATTTTGGTACTTGCACCTCTATATAGATCACCAGGAATACGACAGCTACCAATGCAGGCTCATACCAGTGCGTCATGTTGGGAACTCATGAACCACAAGTGACATTGCCTCAAGGACATGATTTTTCTGGAATGGTGAACAAATCTTGGAAAGTTCCAAACAAAAGAAAACATTTTTCTTGATTTACGTGGTAGTTGCCTTCCTAGAACAATTCAGTCTACAGTTAGTTCTGTTGTAACACTTGCTTTAAAATTTGTTCGAAAGCAATTGATATATTAAGGAAAAATCTGAACATAATACATTTGCTTATGAGGACTTTTTCAGCGAGAAACACCAGGCAAATCCAGAGAAGGGCACTTTGCTGAACGAGCCATGTAGGGATACACACATGTACATGCTAACACACTAAACACCTACCAGCTACCTCGTTTCACCACGCCTGCACACGTAGTGAATGGGGCTGTAATTTTCTGTCCAGTTTCACATAACCCTCCCTCCATCACTTCACAATAACTCACAAATGGCGGCTCTTCTGTTGCCCACTTCTACTTGCGAACTTTAGGTTTTTTTCCAGTAAAGTATTTATTGTAGTTCTTGTGTATTTCTTAACCATTTACCATGTATAAAACTGTGCTACTATTTTTACTGGGATCCCACCTTTTTATTTATGTCACTCATGAAGTTTTTGAGTATCATGTCCCTTAACCCATTTTTCTCATAAGCCCTGTTGTTTTTATTGCATGATTTTGCATAGCACAGTGATCTTTAGAAACACACGTCTTCTTATAGCAGAAATGACTTATTAAAGATCTACCCCCCCCCAATTTGTCTTTATAATAAAACAGTTTCTAGATCATATATATAGATCTAAATAGATCTTTCATTTTCATGAGTGTCTCCTCTGGAAGGACATCAGAAAGTTGTACAAAACTGTCCTACACATTGCTGGGACCCCAGTATCCCAGAACCCGGTCTACTAAGTGCCAGTAGCTCCCTGCAGTAATGACACCCTGCAACCATAGCAGTAATTGACAAGCCTTCATACATTTTCCAAAATACCCTAGGTGTTTATGTGTGTGATACTGCCCCAGCTGAGAACCACTGGTCTGTTTCAAGCTGGGGGAAATAAAGATGAATAGAAATTCATCAGACAGAAATGTATTTATTTATTCTAAAAAGCTCATCCTCAATATCATGGAATCAAGCATTTTGAGTTTTATGTGTGAAACAATTTTTCAAAGCATTTGACAATTTCTGTAAGTCTATTCTGATTATAGTTGTTAACACATAAGTTCACCCATAGTGTGTTAAGAAGACTACTACTATTTGAGTCAATTTAAAAATAACGATGCCAATAACTGCTTTTTTACTACTTTGTGGCTGCTATTACTAAGATGATGAAGTTCAAATCCAAGTAATTTAGACACCAAGATCACTTCTATATCTATTACATTAATATAGTTCATGCAGTCTCCCTATTACTATGTTTATTCAGTGTGATAACATAGATTTGTAAAATCTACAAGCAGGTAAACATCACTTTACATACACATTCAAAGATCTTCAAATTGACCTCTACCTAATAGATTCGTAAGAGTACTGCATTTCTTCATTCTCTTCACAAACCAAGCTGAATGCTCAAAGCTGCTCCCTATACATCTGTGCATTTTTGGTGTTCACCAGTTGAATTATCTGCGGTCGAATTTAATCCCAAACCAGTTTATGCAAGTTTTGTGGATTACTGAAGTTACATAATTTAAATGTCCCATAAAACTATGAAGTACGAATGCGACAAGCATAGAGTGCTTATATCTATGATGACTAAGTTATATGCTTTAGAAAGACTTAATAAAGATGAGTCACTAAAAATTTCCATTGAATTATGTGTGGTTGATACAACTGTAAAAGATTCAAAAAATAAAATAAAAAATGATTCTTCCCTCCAACTGATTCTTGAATGTCTTTGAATTCTCATTCCTCTTTAAATAAATTAAAATTCAAATTTTAATTTATTGTGATTGGGTTTTATTTAAGCTACCTGATTAGATTTCCAACAACAGACTCATACTCAAAAGAAAGATGGCACACTATAATACGCTAAAAGATGGTAAATGTATGAGCATTTTTAACTTTTAAGTTAAAAGGAAATATTTAAAGATGTAATTATGAAGTTTTTATGATCCTTTGACTTTTTAAAATTAATCAGTCAACTATAAGTTCTGGTTGCATTGTATAAGACAACTTACTATGCATGGCATTTCTAGAATTTGGCATGTGAGAACCAAACCACAACAACCAATAATGGAGTATTCACAAATAGGGCAAATTATATAGATATAGATCATCATTTGTTTGTCTTTAAAACACTGAGAGTCCAGGATAAGTAAAAATAATATCTTTCATCTACCTTCCTGAACCAAAAACAAAAAAGCAAAGTCTAAGGAAAATCCCAAAATGAATCATTATTAATTGCTTTCTCTTCTAACAACCTCTGTTTTCATATTAATCATCTTCTTTTTCCTGAGATGGACAAGAGAGATTAATTACCCTTAATTTAAAAATGCAAACATCACCACAGAAAACTTCTCTTCACATTCTTTGTCCATGAGTGAGATCTCAGAATTAAAATATCTATTTTGAGGCCAACCGGTAACTATAAACACCGAAGTAAACAAATCCTGCCTGGTGGGGAAAGATGGCAAGAATGAGCAGAAATGGTATTTTAGAATGCCAATTTCTTTCTTTCCAAACTTATACCAGGAAGACTTGCCGATTTTTTAGGTACAGTATACACCATCCAATATTTTGGACATGGACGTGTTTAGGATAATCTATACCAGACCGCATTCCTTTCATTTTTATTTTCTGTAAAGTTCCAGGAAAAAAAAATTCTTTATTTGTTTTCTTAGTCATTTTAAATAAGGTGTCAAAAATCTCTAAGGAATGTAGACCTTGGAAAGCATGGGATGGTCCCAGAGCCAGCCCTTATACATCTCTCCATCCCACCTTTTTCCAGCAGAAGTGCAGCATTGCTTCCAGATTTGGGTGGGCTCTGCACTGGGGGACACTCCTGAGAAGGTGGCAGGTAGAGTTGGAGTTGGAAGAAATGGCAATTAGGGGGTATTTATAAGAGGCGGAACATTAGTCCTACTCCTTGAAGGAACAGTAACAGGCCATTATCCTTGACACTATCAAACAAGATCTCTTTATTAAATTGGGAACATGTGGGTTTTCAAGGCACAGTTGTGTAACGTAGAACTCTTACTGCTTGTCTCTGTGCATTTCTTCCCGACTCGAGGTTTAGAATTGGGATGGCAGTATGAAGCATGCCAGCCTCCTCAGCCCCTTCCCAGCCCTTGGAGGATGTCAACAGTCAAACTTGTCCTCTTTCTCAACAGGCAGCATTGTGCAATATCAGCAAGTTCAAATCTGTGCTTTGCTACTTCCCAGCTATGTGGCCTTGGGTAAGTTATGGGAGGCTAACTGCTGGAGAAAACAGCCCCCAAATTTCAGGGGCTGGACACACAAGCTGCCTGTTGGAAACTCATGGAAAGTTTACTAGATCAGCAGGTAGCTTTCCTTTAAGCAATGATTTAGGGCAGGCTTGGTAAACTAAGGCCTGTGACTGAATTTGGCCTGCTGCACTTTTTTTGTACAACCAATGAGCTAAGAATAGTTCTTACATTTTTAAATTACCATATTTTAAATGGTTATAGTCGTATCTACATAATACCTTCAATTCTGCTTCTTGGTCCTCAAAGGTATTTACTCTTTGGTATTTTACAGAAAAATTCTGCTTGATCTCTCCTTGATTTAGGGACCTAAGCTCCATCTACCTACGGCTCCACCATATGTAACAGGAGGCTTCCAGAGTCCATTCATTAATCAAGAAGGATGGTTGGTACATGGGAGGATTTAATGATCCAGGCCCAGCAGTGCTACACACCATCCCCCAACCATGTTCTCACAGCCAGAACTCAGTCACTTGGCCACACCTAGCTTCAAAAAAGGCTGAAAAAAATGTAGCCCAGCTGCCTTCTCAGGAAGCAAAAGACAGGAGATGGATAATAGTTCGCTAGTCTCTGCCACAGCAGATTACTTAACTTCTCTGTGTTTCTGTTTCAACTTGTGCGAAATGGGAATAAAATTTTAAAGAGAATTGAATGAACAGGGCCTGGAACAACACAAATGCTGTGTAAGTGTTTACTGTTATTTCTCTCGGCCTACAGGTTAGAAATCTCGATTTCCTTCTTGACATCTACTTTACCCCGTATGCAATCAATCACCATGTCCTACTGATTTCTAATATCTCTCAGATGTCCCCTCTCTTCTCCACTATGCCACTATTGTAAAATATGGTTTTACTGTTATTGAGGTACAGCAAGGGCAAAGGTTCAGGAGACAATTGCCATTGAAAAGATAGTTTGTTATACTCACAGATCCCAAGAGGAAGGGGCATACCGTTCCATGGGGGGGTCACACAGGGAAGCACCAGGGTTTGTCAGGAGGCAGAGGGAGAGAGAATGTAACATGGCAGAAGCCTTTATTGTGGTTTCCAATGGAAGGGATGGGCAAGGCAGGGTAAACAGGTTTAGGTTTAGCTGGTTGAATAATTTCAGTGGGCTCTAGGGCTGTCTGGTTCTCTGGTACCTGGTCTTGGGGTGATTAGGGCAGGTGGATAGTGGCCCAGATTGTAAGAGCTTGATAAAAAAAAAAAAAAGACAGTTGGGGGTATGGGCTCTGAATTGTTTGGTTTGCATATAAAGATATGCTTGATGGCCAGTTGTTTACAATCTCTAGGAATTAGCTAATCCTGGGGAGGGCAGTCCCTCCAGGGTCAGCCAGGCCCCCGATGTCCAAGCATCAGAATATAGAAAGTGAGAAGACACAGCCACTATCCTCAACTGGATGACTTGCAATATTCTTCCATCTCTCTTACCCCTGTGAATAAG
The DNA here is from genome assembly GCF_965194825.1 of Balaenoptera physalus. NCBI lineage: Eukaryota > Metazoa > Chordata > Mammalia > Artiodactyla > Balaenopteridae > Balaenoptera > Balaenoptera physalus. The sequence continues at coordinate 22,247,570 of NC_138888.1, forward strand.
CCTCCCTCCCTGCAGTCAGAGTGACCTTTTGAAAGCCCACATTTGATTGTGTCACTGGCCAGCTTAAAATGATGCAGGGTTTCCCAATGCCCTTGGGAGGAAGATCAAAGTCATTCACATCACTATAGTGCCCTAGCGTGCAGGCTTCTCTTCTGGTCTCTTCCCGCAGTTCTCGTTCCCTGGGCTCTGTGCTTCAGGCACATGGGGCACATCAGTTCCCCCAAAGTGCCTTGTTCCTCCACCTACTGGGCCTTTGTACTTGCTCTACTTTCTGCCCGAAAAGCTCTTCCTTGCTCTGTGCTTTTGCCTCCTTCTCTGTTCAACACATGCTTCAAATTTCACCCCAGATTCACGTCCTCAGAAATATTTGCATGACCCCCTGACACACACATGCACTGTGTGATTATTTTCCTGAGGGCAAAGTGGCAAAGTTGATAAATACTAACCTTTGGAGTCTGACAAAATGGATTCAAATCCCACCTTCATCACTTCTCCCCGTTTGACCTTAAGTAAGTTATTTAATCACTCTAAAACTCAGTTTCCCCTCTCATGGCATAAGGATAACAACAGGAACATTCTCTTGGGCTTCTTGTTAGGATTAAATAAGATAATACACATATAATGTTTAATAATTTCTAAGACTTAAATGTTTCATATTAAAATTTCCTATTAAGCCTCAGAATTTTTTGTAACCTAGAATTCTTGCCAGCTACTAGCAATTAGTCAGGATTCAAATTGAGACCATTTTCATATCCCTGATTAAGAGAATGGTTTGTTAATTAGTATCAATCACTTCAGAAGGTTAATATAAGCTAATTAATAATTTAGATACTGCTATGGAAATGACATTTGCTCACCACGGGCACCAAAATGATTTTTTTGCTTATCTACCATGACATATAAGAACATTCTTTTTATTAACCAAGAGTTCTTCATACTGAGAATACAGAGAAAATAATTAAACATAACATATGATGGAAACAAATATAAGGGTATCATTATTAACTTGCCTTTTCTCACTTTCTGCAGACGAAATTTCATTTTTATCCCTGAATTCCTTCTAATAAAGTCTTACTTTCATTAGGGTGAAAGAGTGAGGTATGATGAATGTGTTCATATACTAGATTTGATCGATGGTTGCCCAGGGCTGGGAGTGGAGGGAAGGCTTAACTACAAAGGGTCAGGAAGGAATTTTTGGAGGTGATGGAATTGTTCTGTACCTTGATTGTGGTAGTGGTTATGCAACTACATACACTTGTCAAAATTCATGGTGTTATACATTAAAAAGGTAAATTTTACTCCATACAAATTATATCTCATTTTTTAAAAAAAGAAAGATTGGATTGACAATTTGGTGTTTTCTTAAGCTTAGGAAATGCTCGTGGCAACATTGGTCTTCCATTATTGAAGAGGTCAAGAGTAGTACATTTGTATATTCACAGAATCATGAGCCAATGATAATTTCAAGTTTTAAAACTAATTACAAAATAGCTCAGTTATATGTAAGTGAACGTTGTCCTTGCCATGGAGACAGAGTATGGCATGCTGCAAAGTGAGAAACAGGGGAGGCAAATACACAGGACATAGCAACCAAAGGGGACCTCCCAGAGGCTACACTTCCACCTAAATGCATGGAACTTAGAAAAGTCTAGATTTTTTGTAAAAATGATGAGTGTATGCTTTCAATACCAAAATGATTTATAGCCTGCTAATTAAATCATGCTGAAATTGGAATTTCATTCTTGTTTTTGATGGGTAAAAGGGGTTTTATTATATTTGCTTGGCTCTCATCCCTAGGGAATCCAGAGAGTGAATGCCTTCTACAGAAACATTCGGCTTCTTGGGAAGTATGAGTCATCAATTGAACCAGAGGTGTGAAAAAAAAAACCTTCTGAAACCAAACAAAACAAAAATGTTAAGAAGGTGGTTCCTATCCTGAGGCAGATGCTGTCATTGTTATTTCTAATGTTGTTCTTACTCCATTGAGGAGAACTTACCTCTGACAATCATGAGCTCTTTTTCTAGTTAAAAAAAAATGTATCTGTTTTAATGTTTCAAGGTGCAAAATCAGCCCTCTCTCTTCACTTTCCCTGGAGTGATCCTCTTATGAACAACTGATAGGTTATTTCTTGCATTTGTTAAACATTTATGAGCACTTTACTAGTTTCTGGGTATTGTACTAGATATTTGGAATTCAAGGACCTGTTACCAAGAGATTTTCTTACTACTATGCCTATTGGAGATTTTACAGTAACTAGGTCAGCCTAATTTAATTTTTGGATTGAAAGAATTACTTTAAAAATGTTTCTCTTTATCCACTAGTACTTCTCTTAACTTCTCTATTATAACAATCTATATTTGATACTCACCAGTAACATAATATTTATCATTAAAATTCTTGTCACAAACTAGAAAAGCCTATATAATATGAATGAAAAACAAATAATTAATAAGTTAAGAATTTTAATTTCAAAGGTTTGGGTGCTCGGGCTTCCCTGGTGGCACAGTGGTTGAGTCCGCCTGCCAATGCAGGGGACACAGGTTCGGGCCCTGGTCCGGGAAGATCCCACATGCCGCAGAGCAACTAAGCCCGTGCACCACAACTACTGAGCCTGCGCTCTAGAGCCCGCAAGCCACAACTACTGAATCTGCATGCTGCAACTACTGAAGCCTGAGCTCCTAGAGCCCGTGCTCCACAACAAGAGAAGCCACTGCAATGAGAAGCCCGCGCACCGCAACGAAGAGTGGCTCCCACCCGCCGCAACTAGAGAAAGCCCGCGTGCAGCAACAAAGACCCAACACAGCCAAATAAATAAATAAAAGAAAGAAACAGAAAAAAATTTTTTTAAAAAAGGTTTGGGTGCTATAGGCACTTAAACATGTATACATTTATTCAAAATTATTTCTTTAGGACTTACCATATGCCAGGTCATGTATTATATGTCAGAGATATAGGAGTAAACATGGTGGATGAGGCAACTGCCCTTCTGAAATGTATGTCCCAGTGAGGTGTAATAAGTAAGTAAAGGAGTGAGTAACCATGGTTCAGTTCAGAGAGTAAAGTGAAATAGAGCAGCGTGACTGAGTATGGGCTCCTTCAGGAAGAGGTTCTCTGAGGACGTGACATCTGATAAAACACCTGAGCAATGAGACGGAGTGGCCGCGTGAAGAGGGAAGAAGAGCTTTCAGGTGGAGAGCGTGCAAGTGTGAAGTTCTGTGGAGAGAATGCCCTTGGACTCTTCTAGGAGCAGAGCGAGTGCTGGGTGGTGCTGGGCCACTGGGGGTTGCTGTGGCGGGTGAGCGGGACCAGCTGAGGTGAGGAGCAGGCAGAGGCTGGGCCGTTTCTCCCGCTGCGGGCCAAGTGAGGAAAGCTGGATTCACCCCGAATGCATGGGAAACAGCTGAAGTACTTTTAGCAGGACATTGAAAGGCTTTTAAGAAAATTTTATTTGGAAATAATTTCAAATTTACAGAAAATTTAGGTTAAGGAGTACAAAGAATATCTCTATGCTTTTTACTCAGATTCACTTGTTACTAACATTTTGCTCAATTTCCTTCCTTTATTATTTACTATCTCTCTCTTTCCCAAAAACTTTTTTATCTGAACCATTTGAGAGTATATTGCATACATCATCATGACCCTTAAACTCTAAACACTGCAATGTGTATTTCCCAGTAAAAAGCTATTTCCTTATGTGCGGATTAATTTTAGCTGTCAACTTGACTGGGCCATGGGGTGCCCAGATATCTGATCAAACCTTATCCTGGGTCTGTGAGGGTGTTTTGGGTGAGAGTAACATTGAAGTCAGCAGATGGCATAAAGCGGATTGCCGTCCCTAGTGTTGGTGGGCCTCATCCACTCAGTTGAAGGCCAGTATGGAAAAAAATGGCTGACCCTCCCCGGAGTAAGAGAATTTTTCTTGCCTGATGAACTTTAAACGGGAACATTTTTCCGCTTTCAGATTCAAACTGAAACGTTTGTTCTTCCTGGGTGTTGAGCCTACTGGCCTTTGGACTGGAAGGCTTGCTGACTCGCTCTGCAGATCTTGGGAGTCGCCAGCCCTCATAATTGTGTGAACGAATTCCTTGTTATCTATTAACTATCAATCTATCTATCTATCATCTATTAATCTATCATCTATCTATTTCCTGTTAGTTCTGTTTCTCTGAAGAACCCTAATTTTCCTTACGTAACCACAGAACAGTTATCAACTTAAGTAAAATTTAGCATTAATATAGTACCTTTATCCAAACTACCGTCTGTATTCCAATTGCATCAATGGAGACAGTGATAACCTTTAATAGCATTCTTTTTCTCTTCCAATACAGGATCCAATCCAGGATTACATATGTGCTTAGTTTTCATGTCTTAGTTCCTTTAATCCGTAATAAATAGTTCCTCAGCCTTTGTTCTGTTTTTATGACTACAGACAGGTTTGAAGCACGCAGTCTTCTACCTCCTATCCACACCATGCCCCACCACCCCCTTTTAATAGATCCATCTCCATTTTGGGTTTGTCTAACATTTCCTCATGATTAGATTTGGGTTAAGCATTCTTGGTAGGAATATCATAGAACTGATGTTTGCCCTTCTCAGAATATCCCATCTAGAGATACTCAATATCCAACTGCCTTGTTCGTGATATTAATTTTAAGCACCCAGTCAAGAAGTTATCCAGTTGTTACTTGTTACTAACAAATAACCATACAGATATACTGATTCTTACCAAAATTTACTCCTTGCTACTAACAAATGATTTGCTACTAACAAATAACCATGCAGATATACTGATTCTTACCAAAATTTACTCCCTAGACTTAGCATTTCTTGATGATTCTTGCCTGAATTTCTCCTTACTGTGATGTTTGCAAATGATGATTTTCCATATCCAGTACTCACCCCACATTTACAATATTCTACTGTTAGCAAGAGCCTCTCCTTCTTCTTCATTCTTTGATTCATAATTTATCATCAGTGTGGACTTGCGGATTCCTATTTTTTAATGGTTTATGGTTAATTACTGCCCTGAATTGTTTTATTTCTCAAATGGTCCCAGTGGGAGCTACTTCAAATTTTTCACTTTGTCCTTGTGACAAGTCCTTATCAATTTGAGGCAACATTTCCTCAGTTTTTCACATAAAGGGAAAAATTGTATCTTACTGTATTTCCCTTACCTCAGCCCAGGAAACAATCATTTCTCTGAGATCCGTGATTCCTTTGAGTGGAGGTGGTGTCAGAAATCAAGTTCTGGTTGCTAAATGTGCTCATTTTTTTTTACTGGGAGTGTCATTGCTCCAGGATTCTTTCAGCAGATAGAACCAGGAAGTGTGTGTGTGTGTGTGTGTGTGTGTGTCCATATCCACACATGTGTATCAATACATACATATATTCAAACACATACACATTTTAGAAATCATGAGTCCATGTCAATGCCTCCAAATCTCATCCATTCTCTCAAGGTCTCTCCTGCCTTCAACAGAGTAATAAGAGGATGTCAAAAGCTCTTTCTGTGGGCAACTCCATAGACAATGTCCTCAAGGGTGGGCAAGCATGGAAGCAGGGAGACCAATTAGGAGCCATTGCAGCAGTTCAGGGGAGAAATGATGGTGACTTGGACCAGGGTGAGGGAGGAATGGTCAGACTTATATTCTTAAGGTATAGACTGTACTGTAAGGACATGCTATGCTATGAGAGAAAAGGAGAGAAATCATGTATTACTCTGAGAGATTTAATCTGAGCTGTGGACATGACTCAATAGGCAGAATTTCCAGTGGCATTGATTTGACACTTAAAGTGCAGAAAAATGGCCTTTGTTAGTAGATCCCTACAGGATGTGGAAGTGAGAACATGATCACTGTGTGATCACTGTGACCAAAGAAGTCCCCACAAACTTGGAGTCTATCAATGGGAAAATATTTTAAAAGACTAACATTTAAATACTTCCTTTACCCACTTCAGAGAAGTGTTTGGGATACACAAATCCTCGAGAGGAGGCTGTTGGCTGAGGGGAATATGCTGATGTTCCCAATATGAACAAGTTCTGGAAGCAAAGCAAGAAAACCAGCCTGCCTCCCAGGTATTCCTTCCATTTATTTTTTAAAATTTATTTTATTGTGGTAAGAACACAACGGGAGATCTACCCTCTTCACAAATTTAAGTGTATAACACAGTATTGTTGCTTCTAGGAACAATGTTGTACAACAGATTGCTAAATAATTCCCTAACCTCAGAGTACATTCAAAGTACATTCCAAAGAGATTCCAAAGAAAGCAGAAATTGCATTGTCCACTGTTCTAAGAGTTGTATCTCCTAACTGTGACAGTCCTGGGGGAACAAGAAGATCCACTATCCTCCAAGAATATAACTACTTTCATTTCTTGTGTTTCCTTCAAGCAACGTTAATAGACACACAATTTCTACAATGAAGTCATCTTTGCATGCTTTATGATGTGTTTAACCCTCGTTTTCTGCTTTTATATCTATTGAAAATTATTACAGAGGCATTTTAATGTTTCTGACTATCCCGTTTGGGACTTTTCATGTCATCTTTTTATAATGTAGATATTCACTCTTGTACGCATCCTACCTCACTTCAGGGTGGGAATGCGTTTCAAGTCACAGAAAGAAAAATGATTAATAATTTATCTACTGATTCATTTGATCTTCTAACCAGACTCTGAGCTGTCAAATCTAAGCCCGCTTTCTTGTCTGCGGAAGAAACCAAACACAGTTTGATCTGCTTCATTTACTATGGACATTGCTCCCATGAAAGAAATTCCACAACAATGGCCAGATAGGAACTTAGATGTAAGTTTATACATACACACAACAAGCCCAGGGAGGAAACCCAGCTATCCATGTTATCCACTGGAGTTCCAGTGGGTGATGACACCTGAAGAATGGCTTCTTGTCTGGTCGGTTTAGGACTGCCTACTCTACGTCTGGTGCAAAATTGCAATGGTCTTTCTAAAACCCGGAACAGTGCAGAATCTTCCTTATCTCTGAGTGCACAGGGGCCTGTGGAACCAGCACTTCCTGCACTACAGGAATAGGAAACACAGTGAAGATGATTTATTAAAGATGTTTCATGTTATAGTTTGTGCATCACTAAACCCCGCGACGGTCTGTGTGGCTGTTGGTCTCCTCTGCTTCCGGAAACATTAAGGTCTAGGATGTACTCACCAAGAAAACATCAAGAGAGATTCCTTGGGTGTGGAGTAGATGCTGACATGTTGACCTTCAATTACTTGAGAAACACGATTGGGGTTTACTGATATGAGGAGGAAGTTGAGGTAAAGGAAACAACACAAAACTTAAAGCCAATTGTTTTCAAACTGCAAAGTCTGTGGGAATGTGAGTTCATTCTTGTTTTCCCATTACAGCATTTTTCCCTGCATACTCCCCTCACTGCCCTTCCCCAGGAGATGATGTTTTATGAGGCAAGGGATTTTAACATTTATTCTAAGAGAATTCTATCAAACAGATCAAAATTTGAACCTCTAAATCCAAATTATCACACACATACGGGAATAAAAAATAAAATTCTTACACTGGAGAAAAAGGACAGCAACTTGCAACTCACAGCCACTTTTCCTTGGCATTTCATTTGTAATTTCCTGGTAGCAGTTCTCAGTGAGGTGTTACCTGGAATTCTGCCAGATCAGTCTTACGCAATTTGTTACAATGACTGTAGGTCACAATCTTTAACTGTTGGCAGGTGTTCTGGGCTTGCCCTCACTTGAGGAGCCCCAGTTAATTCAGTTTGGTACAATTCTTGTCTGCTTAGTTCTCGAGGATCCTTTTATATACTCTCTGAACCAGAAAAATTAGTTAGCATGATCTCACACACCACTCAAATCCTCACAGGGCCTACAGCGTTGATTTCCAAGAGCTGTGGGAATCTTTCAAGAGCTCTTCACATACCTCTATCTATTCTCAAAAGTATTTTCAATGGATCTGTGAAAGTAAAAGGAATGTAATAGATACCAACATATTGTCAAGAGTTACCTGACCTGCTCCTGTAACTGTATGCATTAGTCTGCTTGGGTTGCTATAACAAAATATCATAGACTGGGTGGTTCAAACAACAGATACTTATTCCTCTCACTTCTGGAGGCTAGGAAGCCCAAGATCGAGGTTCTGGCTAATTCTGTTCCTGGTGAGAGCCCTCTTCCTGGCTTGCAGAAGGCTGCCTTCTCACTGTATATTTACATGGTAGACAAAGAGCTCTGGTGTCTCTTCCTCTTCTTACAAAGTCACTAATCCCATCATGACAGCCTTACCCTAATGATCTCATCTAAACCTAATTACCTCCTAAAGGATCCATGTGCAAATACCATCACATTGGGATTAGTGCTTTGACACATGAATTTTGAGGAAACACAAACATTCAGTCCATAACACTGTATGATTAGAGAATATAAATCCTGGAAGGAGCCTCGTTGAGTGTTGGATAAAATAACTTGACAAAAAAGTATCTGTCATCTGGGAAGGTAACCACCCTAAGCACTTATGGTTTCAAGAAGCTCAAGAGCAGTAAAACATTTTATTGCTCTTGGGTGAGAAGGTGTTGGGAGTTTCCCTGACATCCAGGGTATTCATTCAAAGTGCAGTGACAAAATACAGCTTTTACTGCAGAAGCTGTGCTTGTGACTCAACCCCCCGGGGAAGCTCAGCCCATGAGGCACCTTTTAGAGTTGTGTCTGCCCAAGTTTCAGGAGTGGAGGACCAAGAGAAAGGGATCCTCGTCCTAGTCATCTGGGGGGCGTCTGGCTCTCTCTTCTACTTAACCGACCAGCCCACTGACATGACTGAATTCTTGTAGTCTCCAATTGCCTCACACTTTGGTGATGAGCTCTGTCTTCTGGCTGTAATGTTGCCTCTCCCTCCAGGACTGCCTTCTTGCTCCTGAGAGGATGCCCCTTTAAGCTCTGAGTAGCCTAATGGTCATCCTCCAGACTGTGACTGGAGATTAAGAACAACAAAACCACCACGAAAAGATGTTGCTCATCCAATGTTCCCAATATTCCCAAGGTGGTGGTATTGTGATATCTTGGTTATTTCAGATTTTCATTACAACTAAGTCCAGCTATGATTTTCCTTCAGTTATCAAATATGCACTGAGTGGCAACTTCACTTTCATGTCATCCTGTCAGATATCACATATCATATTCATATCATCATATCAGACTGCCTACACCACTCTCCCATGCTCATACTAACTACAGCAAGTGACTATGTTATCTATTCTGATGTGCTTGTTCATCTTTTCTTTTTTTTTCTATTCTATTCCTTTAATCCTTTTAAATTTTATTTATTTAGTGTTTATACAGGAGGTTCCTATTAGTTATCTATTTTATACATATTAGTGTATACATGTCAATCCCAATCTCCCAGTTCATCCCACCACCACCACCACCCCGCTTTCCCCCTTGGTGTCCATACGTTTGTTCTCTACATCTGAGTCTCTATTTCTCCCTTGCAAACCGGTTCATCTGTACCATTTTTCTAGATTCCACATATATGCGTTAATATACGATATTTGTTTTTCTCTTTCTGACTTACTTCACTCTGTATGACAGTCTCTAGGTCCATCCACGTCTCTACAAATGACCCAGTTTCGTTCCTTTTTATGGATGAGTAATATTACATTGTATATATGTATCACATCTTCTTTATCCATTCGTCTGTCGATGGGCATTTAGGTTGCTTCCATGACCTGGCTATTGTGAATAGTGCTGCAATGAATATTGGGGTGCATGTGTCGTTTTGAATTATGGTTTCTCTGGGTATATGCTAGTGGGATTGCTGGGTCATATGGTAATTCTGTTTTTAGTTTTTTAAAGAACCTCCATATTGTTCTCCATAGTGGCTGTATCAATTTACATTCCCACCAACAGTGCAAGAGGCTTCCCTTTTCTTCACACCCTCTCCAGCATTAGTTGTTTGTAGATTTTCTGATGATGCCCATTCTAACTGATGTGAGGTGATACCTCATTGTAGTTTTGATTTGCATTTCTCTAATAATTAGTGATGTTGAGCAGCTTTTCAAGTGCTTCTTGGCCATCTGTATGTCTTCTTTGGAGAAATGTCTATTTAGGTCTTCTGCTTATTTTTGGATTGGGTTGTTGATTTTTTTAATATTGAGCTGCATGAGCTGTTTATATATGTTGGAGAGTAATCCTTTGTCCATTTATTCATTTGCAAATATTTTCTCCCATTCTGAGAGTTGTGTTTTCGTCTTGTTTATAGTTTCCTTTGCTGTGCAAAAGCTTTTAAGTTTCATTACGTCCCATTTGTTTATTTTTGTTTTTATTTCCATTACTCTAGGAGGTGGGTCAAAAAAGATCTTGTTGTGAATTATGTCAAAGGGTGTTCTTCCTATGTTTTCCTCTAAGAGTTTTACAGTGTCCAGTCTTACATTTAGGTCTCTAATCCATTTTGTGTGTGGTGTTAGGGAGTGTTCTAATTTCATTCTTTTATATGTAGCTTTACAGTTTTCCCAGCACCACTTAATGAAGAGACTGTCTTTTCTCTATTGTATATCCTTGCCTCCTTTGTCATAGATTAATTGACCATAGGTGCAAGGGTTTATCTCTGGGCTTTCTATCCTGTTCCATTGATCCATATTTCTGTTTTAGTGCCAGTACCATACTGCCTTGATTACTGTAGCTTTGTAGTATAGTCTGAAATCAGGGAGTCTGATTCCTCCAGCTCCGTTTTTTTCTCTCAAGATTGATTTGGCTATTCGGGGTCTTTTGTGTCTCCATACAAATTTTAAGATTTTTTTTGTTCTAGTTCTGTAAAAAATGCCATTGGTAATTTGATAGGGATTGCACTGAATCTGTAGATTGCTTTGGGTAGTATAGCCATTTTCACAATATTGATTCTTCCAATCCAAGAACATGGTATATCTCTCCATCTACTTGTGTCATCTTTGATTTCTTTCATCAGTGTCTTATAGTTTTCTGAGTACAGGTCTTTTACCTCCTTAGGTTTATTCCTAGGTATTTTATTATTTTTGTTGCAATGGTGAATGAGATTGTTTCCTTAATTTCTCTTTCTGATCTTTCATTGTTAGTGTATAGGAATGCAAGAGATTTCTGTGCATTAATTTTGTATCCTGCAACTTTACCAAATTCATTGATTAGCTCTAGTAGTTTTCTGGTGGCATCTTTAGGATTCTGTATGTAGAGTATCCAGTCATCTGCAAACAGTGGCAGTTTTACTTCTTCTTTTCCAATTTGTATTCTTTTTATTTCTTTTTCTTCTCTGATTGCCATGGCTAGTACTTCCAAAACTATGTTGAATAACAGTGACGAGAGTGAACATCCTTGTCTTGTTCCTGATCTTAGAGGAAATGCTTTCAGTTTCTCACCATTGAGAATGATGCTGGCTGTGGGTTTGTCGTATACGGCCTTTATTATGTTGAGGTAGGTTCCTTTTATGCCCACTTTCTGGAGAGTTTTTATCATAAATTGGTGTTGAATTTTGTCAAAAGCTTTTTCTGCATCTACTGAGATGATCATGTGGTTTTTATTCTTCAATTTGTTAATATGGTGTATCACATTGATTTATTTGCGTGTATTGAAGAATCCTTGCATGCCTGGTATAAATCCCACTTGATCATGGTGTATGATCCTTTTAATGTATTGTTGGATTCTGTTTGCTAGTATTTTGTTGAGGATATTTGCATCTATATTCATCAGTGATATTGGTCTGTAATTTACTTTTTTTGTAGTATCTTTGTCTGGTTTTGGTATCAGCGTGAGGGTGACCTCGTAGAATGAGTTTGGGAATGTTCCTTCCTCTGCAATTTTTCGGGAGAGTTTGAGAAAGATGGGTGTTAGCTGTTCTCTAAATGTTTGATTGAATTCACCTGTGAAGCCATCTGGTCCTGGACTTTTGTTTGTTGGAAGATTTTTGATCACAGTTTCAATTTCATTACTTGCAATTGGTCTGTTCACATTTTCTATTTTTTCCTGGTTCAGTCTTGGAAGTTTATACCTTTCTAAGAATTTGTCCATTTCTTCCAGGTTGTCCATTTTATTGGCATAGGGTTGCTTGTAGTAGTCTCTTATGATGCTTGTATTTCTGTGGTGTCTGTTGTAACTTCTCCTTTTTCATTTCTAATTTTATTGATTTGAGTCCTCTCCCTCTTTTTCTTGATGAGTCTGGCTAAATGTTTATCAATTTTGTTTATCTTCTCAAAGAACCAGCTTTTAGTTTTATTGATCTCTGCTATTGTTTTCTTTGTTTCTATTTCATTTATTTCTGCTCTGATTTTTATGATTTCTTTCCTCTACTAACTTTGGGTTTTGTTTGTTCTTCTTTCTCTAGTTCCTTTAGGTGTAAGATTAGGTTGTTTATTTGAGATGTTTCTTGTTTCTTGAGGTAAGATTGTATTGCTATAAACTTCCGTCTTAGAACTGTTTTTGTTGCATCCCACAGATTTTGGATCGTCGTGTTTTCATTGTCATATGTCTCTAGGAATGTTTTGATTTCCTCTTTGATTTCTTCAGTGATCTCTTGGTTATTTAGTAATGTATTGTTTGGCCTCCATGTGCTTGTGTTTTTTACGTTTTTTTCCCTGTAATTCATTTCTAATCTCATAGCGTTGTGGTCAGAAAAGATGCTTGATAAGATTTCAATTTTCTTAAATTTACTGAGGCTTGATTTGTGACCCAAGATGTGATCTATCCTGCAGAATTTTCCATGTGAACTTGAGAAGAAAGTGTAATCTGCTGTTTTCGGATAGAATGAACTGTAAATATCGATTAAATCTACCTGGTCTATTGTGTCATTTAAAGCTTGTGTTTCCTTATTAATTTTCTGTCTGGATGATCTGTCCATTGGAGTAAATGAGGTGTTGAAGTCCTCCACTATTTTTGTGTTACTGTCGATTTCCTCTTTTATAGCTGTTAGCAGTTGCCTTATGTATTGGGGTGCTCCTATGTTGGGTGCGTAAATATTTATAATTGTTATGTCTTCTTCTTGGATTGAGCCTTTGATCATTATGTAGTGTCTTTCCTTGTCTCCTGTAACATTCTTTATTTTAAAGTCTATTTTATCTGATATGAGTATTGCTACTCCAGCTTTCTTTGGATATTCATTTGCATGGGATATCTTTTTCCATCCCCTCACTTTCAGTCTATATGTGTCCCTAGGTCTGAAGTGAGTCTCTTATAGACAGCATATATACAGGTCTTGTTTTTGTATCCATTCAGTGAACCTATGTCTTTTGGTTGGAGTCTTTAATCCATTCACATTTAAGGTAATTATCGATATGTATGTTTCTATTACCATTTTCTTAACTGTTTTGGGTTTGTTTTTGTAGGTCCTTTTCTGCTCTTGTGTTTCCCACTTAAAGAAATTCCTGTAGCATTTGCTGTAGAGCTGGTTTGGTGGTGCTGAATTCTCTTAGCTTTTGCTTGTCTGTAAAGCTTTTGATTTCTCCATCAAATCTGAATGATCCTTTCTGGGTAGAGTAATCTTGGTTGTACGTTCTTCCTTTTCATCACTTTAAATTTATCATGCCACTCCCTTCTGGCTTGTAGAGTTTCTGCTGAGAAATCAGCTGTTAACCTTATGGGAGTTCCCTTGTATGTTATTTGTCATTTTCCCCTTGTTGCTTTTAATATTTTTCTTTGTCTTTAATTTTTGTCAGTTTGATTACTATGTTTCTTGGCGTGTTTCTCCTTGGGTTTATCCTGCCTGGGACTCTCTGTGCTTCCTGGACTTGGGTGGCTATTTCCTTTCTCATGTTAGGGAAGTTTTCGACTCTAATCTCTTCAAATATTTTCTTGGGTCCTTTCTCTCTCTCTTCACCTTCTGGGTCCCCTGTAATGCAAATGTTGGTGCATTTAATGTTGTCCCAGAGGTCTCTTAGGCTGTCTTCATTTCTCTTCATTCTTTTTTCTTTATTCTGTTCTGCGGCACTGAATTCCACCATTCTGTCTTCCGGGTCACTTATCCGTTCTGGCTCAGTTATTCTGCTATTGATTCCTTCTAATGTATTTTTCATTTCAGTTATTGTATTGTTCATCTCTGTTTGTTTGTTCTTTAATTCTTCAGAGTGTTTGTTCTTTAATTCTTCTAGGTCTTTGTTAAACATTTCTTGCATCTTCTCGATCTTTGCTTCCATTCGTTTTCTGAGGTCCTGGATCATCCTGACTATCATTATTCTGAATTCTTTTTCTGGAAGGTTGCCTATCTTCACTTCATTTAGTTGTTTTTCTGGGGTTTTATCGTGTTCCTTCATCTGATACATCGTCCTTTGCCTTTTCATTTTGCCTATCTTTCTGTGAATGTGGTTTTTGTTCTACAGGCTGAAGAATTGTAGTTCTTCTTGCTTCTGCTGTCTACCCTCTTGTTCATCTTTACTGATCAACTTTTAGCTTAAGGAAATGTTAACTTTTCTATATAAGACTCCTTCCCTTGTACAGTTACAGTGTTGTCATGTGTTGGAGAGAAATAAAGAAGTTATATTACATCTCTTTTCAAATGATTTTTATTTTTATTAATATCCAGATAATGTAACCAGCTCACTTCTCCAAGTTCTCATCCCTCTGTTCAGAAGACTTTGTTTAATTCAAGTGGTAAATAAAATTACAGTTATGGTCAGTCTCACAAAAAGAAGGCAGAACCTGAATTAACCTAGAAAGGCTCAGAAACCTCTCCCTTGTCTTATGCTAATGGCATAGCAGAATTTATTACTCAAGGTTCATTCTTGTCTTGCAGTCCAACCAGAGTTCCATAAATTTTCACACCTGGGAATGTCTTTTTCATGTTAAAAAAATTTTATAGACCTATAATGAGGAAAATGTTAACTTAGAAAATATCTGAAAATATCATAACTGAAAGTTATGCTAAATTCAATAACATTTTAAGATGCATTTTAATTTGATCAGTGCTGAAATCATCTGGATACATTTGAAAAATGATAGCACATATGTGTGAGAAATTTAATTAAGCTATAGGCAAGGCTTGAGACACACACGGTAGGCACTTGATAAATATTGAAGATATCATCTTTATTACTCTTTCAATATCTATCCTATTCAGACAAATTATTTACCATTAATTTGAAAAATAATACAATTCATAAACATGTAAGTCACACAGAAACATACTGAAGTTTATGTTTCCTTTTATTTTCAGATTTATTTGAGCATTTTATCTGATGGCCTGTGGTATAATTATATGGCTTCCATGGCCCCTGGTATATTTAATGAAAGGCTCCATGATTAGGGAAACTTTCAAGATTGCTTTCTTGAAATTGTTCAATCAATGGTGAGTGAGAGGCAAAAAGTTCTAAGATAGTGGTTCTCAAACCCTCTTTTAGCCTTAGAGCCCTTCCTTCAAAACCAGTCTTGGTCAGAAGTGCCATATGTAAACCACATTGTCATGGAGGTACCCTCATTGAGGAAATGTCTAGCAGTCTCCCTGCTCTCTTCCCTACTGGAGGTTCTGAAGAACATCAGAGACGCGCTGGTGCTCTGAGGAGCATAGTTTGAAAACATCAACATTTTGACCAGGAATCTGGCCATTTCAGTTCTGCTAACCTTGGCTAAGGAATCTTTGGAAAATCACTTCTGCAGTTTTTAATGTCTTCATCTGTTAAGTGGACATATCTGTTAAGACCTTTTCTGTTCTAAATTATAAACTCCTTCACTTATGCCTTAACACTCTTACTTTGTTTTGGCTTTCTTTCCATCTTCTAGGAGGCTGAGCTTCTCTGAAAGACAGGGCCCGTCCCCAGTGAGACAACATCTCCATGTGTTCCTGTGAGAGGGGGGCACCCAGGAGGCTGTGAGCATCAGTGCTGCTCTGTGACTGTTGCAAGGGAAAGTCACTGAGGATGAGCCTACGTCCTGCAGAGTCTACTCCACGAAAGCCAGAATCCAGGCTGGAGTCCCAGGAAGGAAGGAAGCCACTTCAGAGATGTACTTCAAGATCATGACTCGGGAACCATTAGTGGAGAGTTTGGGTCTCAGCAAGGGTGAGCCTTCAATTCCTCAAACACCTTCCCACTCAATTCCTCCTAGATTCAAATCTGTCCGTATCCAAAGAGAAAACTTTCTGGTAACTGTTAACAAGCAATCTAGTACAAGAATATAAAGCTCTATCCTTGGAGGAGCTGTCTGGTACTCAATTTTTACTTTTAATGATAATGATGATGATAATAATAATATAATTTTAATATGTTCTATGTGTCTACTACTACCTTCATATGCATTAGCTCTTTAAACCTCACTGCAAGCCTTGTTGTATGAGGACTTTCATCCTAATTTTACAGTTGAAGAAATAGACATGCAGAGGCTAAGTATCCCCCTAAAGTCACAATGCTAGTAAGTGGTAGAGCTCTAATTCAAACCCAGGCCTGACTGATTTGCTCTCTTCTCTTTCTTCTGACCCAGGAAGCTGCCATTATCTCTTGACCCCATATCTATACATGGTGTTCTCTGTTTCTTTTCTTAGACTCCAATCAGTTATAAATCCTTCCTATTCTTAACTCTTAAACTGTACAGTTGGATATATGTACCACATCTTCTTAATCAGGTTATAAGCAACCTAAATGTCCATGGACATTCTATGTCCTGGCTATTGTAAATAGTGCTGCAATGAACACTGGGGTGCATATGTCTTTTTGAATTATGGTTTTCTCAGGGTATATGCCCAGTAGTGGGATTGCTGGGTCATATGGTAGTTCTATTTTTAGTTTCTTAAGGAACCTCCATACTGTTCTCTGTAGTGGCTGTATCAATTTACATTCCCACCAACAGTGCAGGAGTGTTCCCTTTCCTCCACACCCTCTCCAGTGTTTATTATTTGTAGACTTTTTGATGATGTGCATCCTGACTGGTGTGAGGTGATACCTCATTGTAGTTTTGATCTGCATTTCTCTAATGTGGTACATATATACAATGGAACATTACTTTGCCATAAAAAGGAATGAAATTGGGTCATTTGTAGAGATGTGGGTGGACCTAGAGTCTGTCATACAGTAAGTCAGAAAGAGAAAAACAAATATTGTATATTAACATGTATATGCAGAATCTAGAAAAATGGTACAGATGAACCTATTTGCAGGGCAGGAATAGAGACACAGATGTAGAGAATGGATGTGTGGACACAGTGGGGGAGGGGGGGGTGGGATGAACTGGGAGATTGGGATTGACATATATACACTACCATCTGTAAAACAGATAGCTAGTGGGAACCTGCTGTGTAGTGCAGGGATCTCAGCTTGGTTCTCTGTGGTGACCTAGATGGGTGGGATGGGGGCTGGGTGTGGGAGGGAGGTCCAAGAGAGAGGGGATATATGTATACTTATAGCTGATTCACTTTGTTGTACAGCAGAAACTAACACAACATTGTAAAGCAACTATACCCCCCCCCAAAAAAAATGTACCGCTGGAGAAAATAAACTATGGTTACATGGGGAACTCTGAAGCCATACTGCCTGGGTTAAAATCCTGGACCCACCACTTATTAGTTGTGCAATTTTGGATGAGCCAATTAATCACTCTCTGCCTCAGTTTTCTCATCAGTAAAATGAGGTTAAAAATTATACTTACCTCAAATGTTGATTTGATGCTGAAATTAAATAAGACAAAACATGAGAATCTGTTATAATAGTATCTGAGTGTGTAGTATGCACTCCATAACTGTTAAGTATTATTACTTTCCCTGTTTATAAGAAACATATGCTGCACTATAGTTGTTGAGCTATGTCTGTAAGGCCTATGCTTATGGTTATCTGTACCACCAGGGATGGGCAAGGCCAAGGTCATTCTATCAGCACCACTCATCACACTGCCATATGAAATGAGATACTTATCAAAATGCTCTGTGGTTGATTGTCTTAGTCTGTTCCAGCTGCTATAACAAATACACTATAGACAGGGCAGCTTAAACAACAAACATTTATTTTGTTCTGGAGACTGAGAAGTTCAAGATCAGGGCTCTGGCAGATTTAGTGTCTAGTGAGAGACTGCTTCCTGGCTCATAGACAGCTGTCTTCACTCTGTGTCCTCACACGGCAGAAGGGACAAGGGAGCTCTTTCTGGTCTCTTTTGTAATGGCACTAATCCCATTCATGAGGGCTCTGCCTTCCTGACCTAATTACCTCCCAAAGGCCACTCCTCCAAATACCAACACATTGAGTGCTGGTTTCAGTATATGAATTTGGGAGGGGTGGGGGACACAAACATTCGGTCTATAGCAATGATGATGGTGATGAAAATACTTATTTTGGAAATTTATGGCCTGAATTTGTCCCTTTGAGGCCATGTACCTGTGCAGTACAGAAAAGGTCAGAGGTGGTCATAGAATTGGATTCTTCCTGCCTCGAGTAAGTGTTCATTTGTCTCACTATGCAAGAGCCAAATACAAATTCCTGAGAGCTTCAGATTACCACAACTCATCCTGCACTCCTGGGAAACTGAGCTGTTCATATTTCCAACAGATTCCTTCTCATCAGGGAAAAAAACTAGTTTTCCTGCTAAAAATGAGTTTGGAGGCTCTTTTTCTACCATTGTAGAACCCAATATGTTCAATCCCAGCGGCTACAGACAGTTTATTTTGAAATCTGTTGTAGGATTATTTTCTGCAGCAAAACTCAATTCAGTCTTTGGTTTCTCTTCACTTCCAAGCTTTCACAAAGGAAAAAGAAAACCTTTAAATAGCAATATTATTATTGCTCTTCTTGTTAATAGAAATAGCAAGAACATCATGCAACAAGCAAAATATTTTTCACATTCACTTTCATTGATATTCATGACAACCCTGTGAAGAAAGTAAAACAAATCCATCAGAAAACTCACTTTGTTTTCTCAGCATCTTTAAGTATTAAATCTTCATTTTAGGTTCTTTTCAATAACGTGCCATGTGGGACCAACAATGACATTTCGCTAAATCTTCCTGCTTTAGGACATTTGACCTTTGAATCTGTCTTCCCCATTCCCACTGAAATTGCCTTAATTAAAGCTGTCTTGTGTCTTAAAACAGCCTCTAATAGGTCTTTTTAGCTCAAATCAAAACCAATTGTCACTCATTGCTGTCAAAATCTTGCTCAGCCTTCAAAGATTGAGATTGAATCTTATCTCCTCCTAGAGGTCTATCGAATTCCACCAGAATTAATGTCTGTTATTGAACTCTCATTGCCTTTTACTTAAGGCTCTTCTCATAATAATATGCAGTATAATTTGGTTGTCCCCTTAACTGTCGGCAAGCTCTTTCAGGGCAAAGTTCTGATTTATTCAGGTGTGCAATTGCTCAGCCCCTAGCCTAGACCTTCCACTTGGTAGTATTACACTGTTGAAAGAATGAAAAATCATGGTACTAAAGAGCTCTAAGACAGTCTATTAAATTTATTAACATCAGCTACTCTTCTTGTGTAATGCTAACAACATTTTTTCAATGTTAGTTCTTTAGCAAAGAGCAGTTTTTATTTGTTTGTTTTGCACTAAGATGACTTTAATTGATCAGGTGACAGAAATTCTTTCTTGCCCCCAATTTCATGTTGGCTCCTATGGAAATCTGCTTGTAGAGTAAATATAGAATTCAAAATGTCCCTGAACTTTAAAGAGATGTTCAGAAAGAAACAAGGAAGTTGAATCTGAATTGAGGACAATTTCATTCACGGACCTCCTCAAATTAAGCAAGCTGTGGTTAACTTGGAAAGTTCTCAAAGGTCATACTTAGATAAAATTGAGTTTTGAAAAATGGGGTCAATGATAAGAGGATAATGTAACTCCAGTTTGTCAGGATAAAGAGAAATATGTCTTTAAAACTGTGCTTTAGAGAGCATAGGTTATTGTTTTAAAGCTGTGTACAGGAAATTTCAAGAGATGTTGACTTTAACAAAATCAAAATGAAGTATTTCTTGATAATTGGCAGGGTATTACTTTATACTTGGTAGAGAAACTTATCAGGAAGAAATCTTTGGGCTCTAATCTCTCCTCTGAACTCCATAATTACATGTCCAATTTACCTATTTGATATCTACAGTTGAATGCCTAAGAGACATCTTATATGTAGCATGCTTATTGTTAAATGCAAAAAAAAGGAGTGTACACAGTGGTTTTTCTTTTGTATACGAAAAAAGAGGAAAGAGTAAATGAAATAAGAGCAAAGAGTAAGTGAAGTAAGAATAGATATGTTCTCTCATATATGCATATTTTCTCATATTTTCAAAAAGAAACAAAGGAAAAATAAACCAGTAATTTAAATGGTTAACTCTAGAAGTTCATGAGAATGAAGTAGAGGTGACTGGGATAGGAGTGAGATTTCTCTGCTAGTTTTGATTTTTGTACCATATAAATATTATACATTATCAAAAATTAAAATTGAATTAAGAATGGTGAAATAAGAGCAAACCCTAATATTAGATTTTTAAAACTTACCTATATATCAACTTTGTAATGAAATCACATAGAAAAAAATTAATCCAAATAATTTTGAACACAATGCTCTGGCTGTACTTCTTATGTGAGAAATATTTTAAAGAAAAGAATAATTGCCAAAGAATCTCAAACTTTATTAGTTTTGTCATGGCAATGGTGTTGATGGAATAATTATAAAGTTATCTTTGTGTGTGCTAAGCTAATGAGTAAATATATTGCTGTTTTATGAACTGGGGTTTGCACTGTGGTAAAAGAGAGACAGATATGTGACATCAGGGGAGGTGAAGAGAATGCTGGCAGATTTGAATTCAAGGTATCAGTATGAAGTAATGATTTTAAAAGTTACAGATCCATACAAATGACAACACAGTTTAAATGAGCAAATCTAGCTCCATACTACTACCTACTAAAGGAACCAGAGCTCCTTGCAGAAATGGCTGACTCTGAGCATGGGACTGGAAAAGCACAAGATGAGCCTAGAATAACTAGTTGTGTTAGACAGCAAAAAGATAATCAGATACTGATGGACAAAGAGACAAAGAGGACTTTTCCTTTCAACAGTGATAGAGTAACAGGTATCTAACTTACCTTCCTGTCCTAGATAACTAGAAAACTGGGGGAAAAAAGATACAATAGTGTTTAGACATTGAACAACAGATATCACAGGATTATAAACCCTGAGTAAAGGAAATAAATAAAATTAACCTTTCAATTGACCTAGCTTACTTCTTGAAGGTAATTTCTAAGCTACAGCAGGGAGGGGAAACCTAACAGAACTTGGAATTCTCATCAACTGGAGGAGAAAAAGATTAAAATTCAGGCCAAGGCAGCCAGAATTTTCATGGCAGAATACTGAAGATGAGGGAGCTGCATAGAGAGAGCTCCAGAGATTTGCAGAGGGTCACCTCAAGGCTTTAGCAGAGTACTGTTTTGTGCATGCTTGAGAAGAAAATACTCAAGGCCAAAGAAAGACCTATTGGAATGCAGTAAGCTGCAGAATTTCTAGAGCTCACACACGGCTGAGAATGGTTTACGTTTCCACCAGCCAGGAGGGAAAGACTCATAGTACATGGAACATTGGATAGGGTTCTCAGGAGGATATCATCTTTGTAGTGGGGATACATTTGCCCTAAACTAAAGGCTGCTCTTGACCCACTTCAACAAAACTTATTCCAAATTACATAACAAATAAAACTTATTCCAAGTAACTACATGCCAGAACAAGTTCCAATAATAATTGAAGGAATATGACAAAATACAGCACTGACAACCTAAAAATCACAATATCCAGCATCCATTCAAAAATGAATAGTCATGCAATGAAGTAATATGATATAACCCATGTCTATGAAAAAAGACATGCCCCTAAATAACTGAGATGTTGGAACTGGCGACAAAAACATTAACATTTCTATTATAAATATGCTTGGTATGAGCAAGAAGGTAAAGGAGAAATGACCATAATGAAGGCAGAAAAGAAAGACACAAAAAACCCAAACAGAAATTCTAGTGATGAAAAACATATTAGAAATGAAAAGTATACTAAATGGTATTAATAGATAAACTGAAAAAGAAAAGGTCAATAAACTTGAAGATATAGAAATAGAAACTAACACATGAATCACAGAGAAAAAGCACTAAAGAAGAAGGAGAAGGTAGAGAAGAAAGTGATTGGGGGGAGGAGGAGGAGAGAAGGAGGAGAAAGAGGATGAGGAAGAAGAAGGACAGCAACAACAAAACAAACACAACAAGAACAACAAACTTCGGGAGCTATATGACAATAGCAAGCAATATAATATACATGTAATTGAACTCTGAAGAGGAAGTATTTGACAAAATATTTGAGAAAAAATAGCCAAAGTGTCCCCAATTTGATTTGACTATATATATATATATATATATATATATATATATATATATACATATATATATATACATATTTCCCCACAGATGCAAGCAGCTCAATGAACCCCAAATATAATAAACCTAAAATAAAACCACACTGAAGTACATCATAATCCCAGTGTTGAAACCAGTGCTAAAGAAAGATAATATTTAAAGCAACTAACAAGAAAAAGACACGTTGTTAACAGAGAAACAAATATATGAATTACTGCAGGCTTCTTGTCAGAAGTTATGCAAGTTAAAAGACAATGGAATAGTATCTTTAAAGTGCAAAAAGATAAAAATAAATCTAAAATTCTATACCCAGCAAAAAATAAATGAAACAAAATAAAGATGTTTTTGTCAACAAAAATCCGGTAGAATTTACCACGAGCAGACCTGCAGTAGAAAAATGTTAAAGAAAATTCTTCAATAAGATGAAGGTAGATATACCCGGTAGATGTTTGGATCTACACAAAGGAATAAAAAAGTACTAGAAAATTATATGTATATATAAATAAAACATTTCTTATTTTTAATTGCTTGAAACATAATTGACTGTTTAAAACAAAAATAACAATTATTATTGTGTTTACAATACATACAGAAGTAAATTGTATGACAACAACAGCACAAATGACTGGAGGAGAGATATGGTACCATATCATAAAGTTTTAAAATTATTTGTAAGACAGTATAATATTTTAAAGTAGACTGTGATTAGTTAGATATGCATATTGTAAACTCTTAAGCAACCAGCAAAAGCAAAACAAAATAAAGAGAAATACCTAAAATTTCATAGGAGCCCCTTTGAAGGGGCTTTCATTGATCACATCTGCAGCAATTTGAACATTAATAAGAATAATGAGCGTAATGGCGCATTGATTAAAAACAATCCATCAGTTCATAATGATGTTCAGACAGAAAGAGAGTGATAGAGGGAAGGAGAGAAAAAAGAAGAGAAAAAAAAATTTAAAAAAATCCAAAGGAATTCCAATTAGTACATGCAGAAGGAATGATAGACTTTTAAAAAAATTGCTGTTTTGCAAACCTAAATGAATAAATGTTTCATGTAAGAATAATTAATGGATGCTAAAGCCACTGGGTAAAAGAATTATTCAAGAATAATGAATGGATACTAAAGCCACTGGGTAAAAGAATATGCTTGCAAATTTTTACCCCACCAAATATTATTATTTATTAATTACAAAGAGAAGAAATTTCTTTTGAGCAGGGTGTTCTGGCAGAAACTACCTTAAAAGAGTAATCAGACTCGGTATCAAATCTGAAACTATTAAGTGCCACTTGATGAGAGGCAATGAGAAGTATGCGCCAACTTTGTAGTATTCTTGCCAAATATTTCTAATATGAACCTAATCATGAGGAAATCATAGGACAAATTCAGAATGTGGGACATTCTCCAAAACAGTTGTCTTGAATTACCAAAAAATGTCAACATCAAGAAGGACAAGAATAAACAACATTTTAAAAAAATACAGGGGAGTTGTTCTATATTAACAGAGACTAAAGAAATATGACCATCAAATGCAATGTGGGAACCTTGAGTGGGAAACCGAGGCTGTCCAAGCATAAAAAACTTGCCCCAGGTCACAAGGTAGTAAGAGGCAAGAAGAGACCAAACTGGTTGTGCTCATCTCCAAAGTCTGGCACTCAACTTTTTGTCAGTATTCATGGGTTTTCACAAGACCCCATATTTAGCTTGTTAAAAGTTAGAGGAAAATGTTTTTTTTTTTTTTTTTTCACACACACACACACTGTATTTTATTTTTACAAGAGATAAATAGACTGACACCAAGCATTGTACATGGATGACCACAACAAAAGCAACAATGATTGCAATTACCAAACATGAAACACACTCATACTATGTCATAATATTGACATTCAGTCCAGTAATCTAGAGGAAAATCTTAAACATCAGTTTTCCAGAAGTGCCATTTTCACAATTCATCCTTCAGTCTCATCAACTGATCAGAAAACAACAGGCGTCCCAAATTTTGAAAAGCATATTGATCGTAGACCACAAAAGTGACAGGTGATTTACTCCATCCTAATGGGAAATTGCAGATCCGTAGAGACACTCTTTAGACCAAATGATAGATCTGGAATATGGAGTCTAGCTCTTGACCTCCAGGGCTCCAATCATAGGCACCTACTTTTTAGAGGCTAGGAAGGAAGTGAGCTAATGTGAAGCAGAGGAGGCAACAGCATAAGAGGTAGAATATTTAAAGGGAAAAAAATGTGTCTGTAACCCCTGTCTCCACATTTAGCTCAGCTACCATCCATCATTTGCCAAGGAAAGCATGAAAAGCATCATGTTTGTGTTGAAAGGAGGAAAACGTGAGTGGCATACTTGATAGCAAGGCTTGGAAGTAGGAGGCAGTGAGGAGCTATATATTATACCTGGAACTCAGGCATACTGGTGCCAGCTTCAAAAATGGATTTGAAAATAAGAAAGAGCTAAAATTTTAACAGAATCTGGAGCCTTTTGAAGTGTGAATGAATGAAATGAGATGTGTGAACATGTACAGACCCGTCCTTCTGTTCATCCTAGGAAGCTCCCAGCCTGCAGATCCCCAGATACCCACAGAGGAAAAGACCTTCTGGATGAGGACACACTGTGGGTTTCCCTGTCGGAACAGTGTGGGGCACTTAAGGCTGTGTGTCAGCTTACTCTCTGGCCAGTTTTAGATCTCTCAAGTGATGGGGCTTCCTTGAGTCCATGATGGAGCAGCTTGTGCTGTCAGGGACATCTTCAGACCCTCACTGGCACATTCACAGTGTGGATGTATCTGTGAAACACATTTGGCTCTTTGTCTCCTCTTGATGGTTGCCTGCCGTTCTCAGCATTACTGAGGGAGCTGGCATCCTGTAAGCTTTTCTTGTGAGGGCTTCATTTGGACTAAATTTCCCTTTAGAATTTCATTTCCCAGGGGATGCAAATTGGAAGCCAAGTTATTAGATGCAAAATCATCCCAGTTCTCCAAGATCTGGGCATTCTGAACACTTCTGATGGGAAGTGAGGGCATGGAGCCTACACACAGCCTATGGAGAACAAAGGCTCTGCGTGTTCAGGAAATGGGAACATTCAATTCTTATATGTGCAACTAGTGACCCAGATATTAATAATCGTGTTTCTTCATGAAATTCAGCACCCTCAATTCTTGTTTCATATACCTCTCCTTTAATATAACATTCCTTTCTTAAGGCATTGAAGACAGTACTTTAAAATTTTGTATGTGTGGCCCTGGGATTCTTCTCAAATAATTTCCTTTGTGCTCCAATTGTTTTCCTATTCAGGTTTCTAACTAGAGAAACACCAAGTCTTCCATTCCCATTGTGCTTTCGTTAGAGATCATTTTGCTTTAGGAATGTGGAAAGGGACCTTTGCCCTTAGTCCCAGGCATGTTAGTGATGAAGCTGGGACCAGATTTCCTAATTCCTGACTCCTGGAATCATTATCCCACTGCCCCTCCTGCCTCAGAACAGCTCTAATTCCCCCACCTCTCACATACACAGTGCAGAGTAGGCTTTCAGGAGGCTCCTGCTAACTAAATGAAAACGTAAGTATCAAGGAGGTTGGATACATTTCCAGTTCTCTTCCCACAGAACTCCAGCCTCCCTCCCTGGGGCAGAACTTCAGGCTGTCAGGGCACCTCCTGGGGGAGCAGGGTATGAGAGGTTTGCCAGAAGGCTGAGCAGCCCCAGCCTGAACTGAGCCAGGCAGCCAGGACACATTATGGAATGGGACATTCCACTCCCACATTCTTGCTTGCTATTTAAACCCTAGATTATCATCCAGACACATCCTAACCATTAACACATGCAACAAGCACACAAGTATCATTTCTTCTCCTTTTCTCCTTGCTGTGTGATGCCTGGAAAATGCACACTTGGAGAATCAAGCAACCTCAGTTCTAGTTCCAACTCCAGCTAAATAGCTATGTGACTGTGGGAGAATCTTCCTTTTTTCTAGAATCTTCCTTTCTTCCTTTTTTCTTCCATACATTATTTGTATGTCTTTTGTAAAAGACATCATTTGTAAAACAAAGGGCGTTGAACTAGACATCTGGTTTTCAAACCAGATATTTTTTTAAAGCGAGAGCACCTTTTCTTCAAAAGCATGCTTACTACAAAAGTCAATATATAAATCTGATGCTGAGGAAGCTGCACTGATCTTGGGGCTTTGGGGGTCCCTGAGCCCTTTGGGTCTCCTCATCTCCTCCCCTAATCTTGAAGGGATTTTACAGAATCCCTGGGACATAAAAAGAAAGTCTAAAATATATGTGCTAATTAGTTAAAGTGCTTTTCACTGTATCATTCCCTGAGTAAACATGCATGCACACATGAACATATATGCACACATGAACGTATACACACATGCACACAGTTTGATGGGTCACACTTAAGAGGCAGTAGATAGAGGGATACAGTCAGACTAGGGGTGATCAGGACATGGAAGTGAGACACATTCATGGGGGCATGTCAGAGGGGGAACCAGGTCTTGGGAGGGCACTGTGCCTGCTTCTAGGGACAGTCAGGCAGTGAACTGTCCATAGAATTTGGTGACTGTCAGGTGCTCAGTGGTCTGGAGGCTCAACAGGTTGTAGCAGATGACATCCCAGTGGTGGAGACTTCATGACTGGGAGTCTGGGAACAGTGTCTTGGAGAAGTTGATGAGGAAACAGGCTGGACACAGCTGGGGTTACTTAGGGGCCCATGTTCATTAGATGTATTCACTGTCCCCTACGTCTCCTATATCCCAGATACACTGGCAATTTCCAAACAAGTTACACATTTTTTTATAATTAGAAATGGAAAGTAGCCCGTCTCTTCATTTCCCTTGGTTCTCCTGGATAACTCCATAACTAAATGCATACCTGAGGGACAGTCGCTTAGCTATCAACTGATATATTTGTCTCAAGAAAGATTTCACAGGACTTTCTTTGCCCTGAAAGAACGCCTAGTCCCAATTCAGAGGGGGTTCTTAAAAGTAAAAGACATTATCTGGAGTTAGACATCCATTTTCTTAAAGCAAACATACTTTACTGTAAGGAGAAAAGCTTGCTGAATCTTAGACATTAGTCTAGTATTTCCGGGGACCTCTTAACTCTACATGGAGAGATCCATAATCTCCCTTCTCTTGACAAGAAAAAGAGAGGGTTGGACTTTCATGCTATCTCTTAAATAAAATCAAAAGTCACCTCAGGACTATTTCCTTCAGTACTCTGATATTAATCATGCTTTATAGTCTGCAGACAAACCGTGGCATTTCCCTAATGAAACCATTGATCATTGGTGTCACTCAAATAAGGGAAATATTAGTCATTAGTGTCTAACACAGTGCCTGTTACCCATAAAAACAACAATTAAACAAAACAACTGGCTTCAAGCCAACAAGAGTCTTGGAGGCTTATGTCAGTTAAGGCCCGAGTGAACTGAGTCGAAGTCGGTTGCCTGCCAGGGCTCAACTAGTTGGTGACTTACAAACGTAATTTGAACAGCTCTGACCTTTCAACAGCAATTGATTTGCCTGCTGTACCCAAGGGTCAGAGTGTCTGCACTAGCATGGGGGTGGCAGGGAGTGTACCATAATTTTGGTAGGTTCTCTGTGAATACTTGTGAAGGTAGGAGGTTCATTAATGACTTCCTACTGGGATATTGGTAGCACGAGGCTTCCATCAGCCACTGTAGAAGGACTGAGTCAGGTGGGTGGAGTTGATAAGGGGTGATGAATAAGATACACAGGAGTGCTGGATAGGGTAGAAGACAAACTTGGATCATCTCCTTGCTAATTCCTAACAATTGCCTTGGCTCTTAGTCTTCATAATACACTGAAGGAGATGGCTGTGCCTGAAGTTTGGGAAGATACAGAAGAAATGGCAGAGGTGACGCCTAGCCTCGCATGGGGTATAATTTAGGTGAAGAGACAGAACACACAGGAAATGATAGATGATGCATTTCTAAGCTTGCATCCTACTGTGGTGCCTCTCTTGCCAGGTGTCCATTTTGTTTTGACAGTGGTACAAGCAGAATTTTTTATGATACAGAGTCATAAATTTATCTCACACTGTGAGGATTCCCTGTCAATAGGGAGATCGGTAGATGGGCATAGGTAACTAGGAAAGCCTTGTTTTCTTCATGGAAAAGATGAAGAACGTTGTATCCATATGCTATTTATTTTCAGAACCATAATGCACAGTGATGCCTTACCCAATTGCAAAACATGGGCCAATCTGCTCCCTCTATCCCACCTTTCATATAAACTCTTACAAAAGAGAAAGGTCAAGTCTCTGTCACAGCCTCTGGGAATCTACAGATATCGAGCAGATAATTGCTGCACAAAATGGAGTTTTAAAGTCCAGCAGCAGCAGAATGACCTTAGAGCGGGAGCTCATGGAAATGCAAATCATCTTCCCAACCCTCAAGTATCTTAAGGGTGTTGCCCTGGAATCTGTGTTTTAAGAAGATCTTCAAAAGATTATTATACAAGCTGAAGGCTGAGGAAACACTGTTATGAAAACAGAGAGAGTTGGTCAACGACAGAGCTGGCTCTTTTTGTTGATCAGTCCCTGGCACATGAATTTTTTTTTTTTTTTTAACATCTTTATTGAAGTATAATTGCTTTACAATGGTGTGTTAGTTTCTGCTTTAAAACAAAGTGAATCAGTTATACATATACATATGTTCCCATATTTCTTCCCTCTTGCATCTCCCTCCCTCCCACCCTCCCTATCCCACCCCTCTAGGTGGTCCAAAGCACCGAGCTGATCTCCCTGTGCTATGCAGCTGCTTCCCACTAGCTATCTATTTTACATTTGGTAGTGTATATATGTCCATGACACTCTCTCACCCTGTCACATCTCACCCCTCCCCCTCCCCATATCCTCAAGTCCATTCTTTTGTAGGTCTGTGTCTTTATTCCCATCTTGCCACTAGGTTCTTCATGTCCTTTTTTTTTTTTTCCTTAGATTCCATATATATGTGTTAGCATACTGTATTTGTTTTTCTCTTTCTGACTTACTTCACTCTGTATGACAGACTCTAACTCCATCCACCTCATTGCAAATACCTCCATTTCATTTCTTTTTATGGCTGAGTAATATTCCATTGTATATATGTGCCACATCTTCTTTATCCATTCATCCGATGATGGACACTTTGGTTGCTTCCATGTCCTGGCTATTGTAAATAGAGCTGCAATGAACATTTTGGTACATGACTCTTTTTGAATTATGGTTTTCTCAGGGTATATGCCCAGTAGTGGGATTGCTGGGTCGTATGGTAGTTCTATTTTTAGTTTTTTAAGGAACCTCCATACTGTTCTCCATAATGGCTGTATCAATTTACATTCCCACCAACAGTGCAAGAGTGTTCCCTTTTCTCCATACCCTCTCCAGCATTTATTGTTTCTAGATTTTTTGATGATGGCCATTCTGACTGGTGTGAGATGATACCTCATTGTAGTTTTGATTTGCATTTCTCTAATGATTAAGGATGTTGAGCATTCTTTCATGTATCTGTTGGTCATCTGTATATCTTCTTTGGAGAAATGTCTGTTTAGGTCTTCTGCCCATTTTTGGATTGGGTTGTTTGTTTTTTTGTTATTGAGCTGCATGAGCTGCTTGTAAATCTTGGAGATTAATCCTTTGTTAGTTGCTTCATTTGCAAATATTTTCTCCCATTCTGAGGGTTGTCTTTTGGTCTTGTTTATGGTTTCCTTTGCTGTGCAAAAGCTTTTAAGTTTCATTAGGTCCCATTTGTTTATTTGTGTTTTTATTTCCATTTCTCTAGGAGCTGGGTCAAAAAGGATCTTGCTGCGATTTATGTCATAGAGTGTTCTGCCTATGTTTTCCTCTAAGAGTTTGATAGTGTCTGGCTTAACATTTAGGTCTTTAATCCATTTTGAGTTTATTTTTGTGTATGGTGTCAGGGAGTGTTCTAGTTTCATACTTTTACATGTACCTGTCCAATTTTCCCAGCACCACTTATTGAAGAGACTGTCTTTTCTCCACTGTATATGCTTGCCTCCTTTATCAAAGATAAGGTGACCATATGTGCGTGGGTTTATCTCTGGGCTTTCTATCCTGTTCCATCCTGGCACATGAATTTTTAAAAATTTAATTGGACAATATTTGCCTCTTAATGGGAATATTTAATCCTATTGCATTTAATGTAATAACTGATATATTTGTGTTTCTATCAACCACCTTACTATTACTTACTTTTTGTTTTATCTACCTGCTCTACATTCCTTTTTTTTCCCTCCTCATTCTTGTGTTTGTTTTTTTTTTTTTGGATGAATCAACTATTGCTAGCCGTCCATTTTTCCTCTTCAGAACCTTTTTAGTTATACCTTCTTTGACTTTTCATTTAGTCATTACCCTAGAGATTACAACTTGTATCCTTGACATATTGGTATCTAACAAAAATTAATATATTTATCACTTCTCCTATAATACAAAGATTTTATAACATTTTAACTCCACTTACTTCCTCCTACCTTTTGGTTATTGTCTTCATGCATCTTAATTTTATGCATATTTAAAACTTTATAAGACATATTATTATTGCTTGTACAGCTAACATTTATTTATATTTGGCCAAATATTTGTCCTTTCCTATGCTCATCATCCTTTTTGCATTTCCTTATATCAAAATTGCACTGTTTTCCTTCTGTATGAGCAATCCTTTAATATTTCTTTTATGCAGATCTACTGTGACAAATTTTCTTGTTTTTTTTTTTTTCTAGAAGCTTACTTTTATTTATTTTGCATTTAGTTTTTTTTTTTTTTTTGGTAGTAGTACTATATTTATTTTTAATACTCTTTTCCTTTAACCTTTATCCTAGAGTTGAATGGTTAACACACTATCATATTACAGAGTTAGAGTTTTCTAAATATGACTGTATATTTACCTTTGTATATTTTCATATGTTTTCATGTCATTGGTTAATACTTTTTCATTTTAGCTTGAAGAACTCCTTTTGGCATTACTTGCAAGGCACGTCTAGTGGTTATGAACTCGTTCATCTTCTGTTTGGGAAATTGTCTCTCCTTCATTTCTTTTGTTTTTTTTAAATAAACTTTTAACCTCAGAACAGTTTTTTTTTTGTTTTGTTTTTTTTTTTTTTTGGCTGTGTGGGTCTTTGTTGCTGCACGCGCGCTTTCTCTAGTTGCTGTGAGCAGGCGCTACTCTTTGTTGCGGTGCAAGGGCTTCTCATTGCGGTGGCTTCTCTTTGTTGCGGAGCACAGGCTCAGGCACATGGGCTTCAGTAGTTGTGGCACGCGGGCTCAGTAGTTGTGGCTTTGCATTTAGTTTTGAAGTATATCTCCACTGGTTATAGAATTTAAGGTAAATCACTACTTTATTCTAGCACTTTGAAGTTATCAGTATATTATATTCTGATTTCACATTTGTTGAGAAGTCAGCTGTCAGTCTCATGGTTAATCCTTTAAAAATAATACTTTTTATCTAGCTACTTTTAAGATATGCTATTTTTTCTTTTTCTTTTGTTATGGTGATATATATAAGGATATATATAAATCCTAAAATTTTCCATTTTAACCATTTTTAAGTGCACAATTTATACAATTCAGTGACATTAATTACATTCACAATGTTGTATGACCATCACCGCTATCTACTTTCAAAGCTTCTCCATGACCATTGTTGAACATTTGTTGAAAATTCATAAGTTGAAACCCTACTACACAATGTGATGGTATTAGGAGTGAGGTCTTTGGAAGGTAATTTTAATCAGATGAAGTTATAAGGGTAGAATTCTCATGGGGGGCTTAGTGCCTGTACGAGTCATGAGAGCTTGCTTCCTCTCTCTGCTCTCTATCACCTGAGGATACGATGAGAAGCTGGCAAGATGCAACCTGGAAGAGGGCTCTCACCAGAACCTGAATATGCTGGCACCTTGTTCTTAAACTTCTCGCCTCCAGAACTGTGAGAAATAAATTTCTGGGTTAAAAAAATTTTTTTTTATTTTATATTGGAGTATAGTTGACTTACCATGTTGTGTTGAAAATTCTGTTTTTTATAAGCCACCCAGTCCATGATATTTTTGTTATAACAGCCTAAGCTGACCAAGATAAGCACAAACAAAACTCTGTCCCCATTAAGCAATAACTTTCCATTACACCCTCCCCACCCCAGCCTCTGCTAACCTCTATGCTCCGTTCTGTCTCTGTGATTTTACCCATTCTAGATAATTCATATAAATGGAGTCAGTCATACAATATTTATCCTTGTGTGACTGGCTTCTTCCACATAGCATAATGTTTTCAAGGTTTATACGTGTTGTAGCATGTGTTAGAAATGGATTCCTTTTTATGACTGAATAATATTCCATTTTATGGGCAGACCACATTTTGTTTGTCTAATTATCTGTTGATGGACACTTGGGTTGTTTCCATCTTTTAGCTGTTGTGAATAACGCCGCAATAAACATTGACATACATGTTCGAGTCCCTGTTTTCAATTATTCTGTGTACATACTTAACAGTGGAATTGCTAAGTCATATGGTATTCTATGTTTAACTTCTTGAGAAACTACCCAACTATTTCCCAAAATGGGTGCACCATTTTATATTCTCACGAGCAATATACAAGGGTTCCTGAAGTCTGAATTATGAGGTCATTGGAATTTCTATTCCTCAGCTTGTGTTCAGAATGTGTTTTGACAGGGAGTTCCTTGTTTACCAGGAGCTTTTCCACATCGCCTTTTTCTTGATTAAGCATTTGTTTGGTTGCTGTAAAACTTTAAGTATTTTTCAGAGTTTTGAAAAAGTTGGTTCTAACAGTTTCTGCTTGTTTTCGATGTTTTTTTGGGAATATGTTTTTTGGGAGCTTGGAGCTGCTTACTCCACCATTTTGCTGATATCACTCCCAAGTGATATTTCTGTTTTTAGCAATGTTACTATTGTCTTGGAATGTTTTTCTTTGTATTTATTCTCTTTGGTACTTATAATACTTCTTGAATCTGTGCTCAATTCTTTTCATCAAGTTTGGAAAATACTAAGCCATTATACCTTCAAATATTGTTTCTTCCTCATTATCACTCTCTTCTTCTCTCCTGCATTTCAATTAAGCCATATATTAAGCCTTTTTCCTGTGCCCACATGTCTCTCATGTTCTGTATTAGTCCAGATTTTACAGAGAGACAGAACCAATAAGATACGTATATATGCAGAGAGAGACAGAAAATAAGCTCATGTGATTATGGAACCTGGCAAATCCAAAATCTGCAGGGTAGGCCTGCAGGCTCAAGACCCAAAAAAGAGCAATGATGTTACAGTTCAAGTCCAAAGGCCATCCACTGGCAGAATGCATTCTTGCTTAGGGGGAGGTCAGTCTTTGTTCTATTGAGACCTTCAACTGATTGGATGAGGCCCACCCACATTGTGGAGGGCAAACTGCTTTACTCAAAGGCCTCTGATTTAAATATTAATCACACACACACACACACACACATACACACACACCCTCACAAAAACATCCAGAATAATGCTTAACCAAATATCCTGGCCTACCTAAATTGACCCATAAAATTAACCATCACATTTTCCTTTCTGCATTTTCCATCTTATATGCTCTCTGTACTTCAAGGTGGATTTCCTCCTGGCCTATTTTCCACCACTAATCTACATAGCTGCTGAGTCCCAACTGCTATTAAATCCAGCAGTTTATCTATTGGGTATTTAATTTCAAATATTATATTTTTTCTGCTCTATAATTTTCATTTGATTCTAAAATGCCAATAGAGAGCCAGAGAAGTAAAAAATTTTCCATCTTTGACCTGTTTTATTGATAATATATTTACATTTGACTTTTTCTTTCTTAATTTTGTCACATTAATTATATCTTTCAAAATCCAAGTACAATAAGTTTGATAATTAAAACACTTGTGGGTCTGCTTATATTACCTATTTTTTTCTCTTGGTTCTTTCCCTTAATATGACCATAATTTTTGAGTGGCTAATGGATACTGTATATGGAGAACTGTCGAGGCACCCTCTTCCTTTGAGAGGGTTACCCTATCCTTTGGTATGTAATCAGAGAAGGGGCAGATCACTTTGATTCAATTAGTAACTAAACTGACTGGAGGCTGGATTGAAGTTTTAAAATCCGCATCTACTTCTGGTTTGCTCCTCATCAGTGGTGTAGTTCCCAGGAATTCCAACTGAGAGCCTGAGTGGTGACTGGGCCTTCTCTTCCAAGTCAGGTTCTGAACTCCAATTTTTGTCTCTTCAACTTTGTGAGGCTCAAAACTCTGCTCCGATTTTCTGTGACTTTCTGCTTAGCTTCCTGTCCTAGGCAGCTTAAGAATTTGGCATATGCTTGTAGGAGAAAATGAGGTATCTAATTTATTTCTCTATGCTTCTCTTTTCTCCAGCGTTCTGCTCCCTCAAGTCTTGGATGCTTTGGCAAACCAACCTCCCCTTCTCTCCCAATCTTTTTTTTTTTTTCCCTTTCCAGTCTGCAGCCTTTCGATATTTTCATAAACTTTGTTTCTCTGCTAATTAGCCAAAGATCTCTAGGTGGATTCTTAGCCCCTGATTCCAAGCCAAAAACGAGCTATTACCCTGAGGGGAAATTTTGCTTGCAGAATATCAGCTCAGAGGTCTGTGGTTGCCTTTTCTCTTCTTTCCTGGGTCTTGGCCCCTCAAATCCTGGTTGCCTCAGTCACTTCTGATGCTTCCAATCAGAAGGCTGTTACTTGTTTTTTTTCTTTACATTTCAGCTGACTTTTCCATTTGTTCTAACCAGAATAATTGGTCTGGTGCAAGCTACTTCATCTTAGCCAGAAGTAAAGATCTAACATACGATTTTGAAAATATCACTCAACATGTCTTTGCCTGTCTTCTGGTCAGTTACCTGAAAAAAATACTAGCATCTTGCCTTTCTATTCCCACGCTATAGTTCATTCAAGTAAATTTCTAATGTGCTTGATAAACTCTAGAATTGAGAGAAAAATCATTACCTTGAGATGTGCAGTAGAAACACTGAGTTTTGGGGAAGACAATATCACAAATAAGATTATATATGTGATTAGTGCAGATATCAGTTATCCTTGCAATAAAGACAATGTCTGTTCTACTCTTATTTTAATATACTAAGCTTTCCTCAACTTCCTTTGGGGAAATATTTTGCATCAAGACACTTGGTATTGAATCTGGATGTGTTTCAGGTCTGATTGCACCTAGACCAGCACCTGCAAATTCTGCAATTTATTTTTCATCACTCTTGTTTATAATTCCTACATTTCACTTCAGTAATTATTAAGGCAAATTATAGGTAGCTAGATTTTCTGAGGTTGAGCTGACATTAAGCTTTTTAATTTTTGTTTGTCGGCACCATTTCACTCTGTGTTAGTCGGCACATTGTCCCTACCTTGTCCAGTATTTTAGAAGGAAGTTTGTTTCTTCTTGCTTACTATCCTCTGCCTGTTTCATTACTTTTGTCCCTGAGGAACCCTGGGAGAATGAGTACCAAATACAGAAACAGAATCCAGGTTTTCTTACTTTTAGATCTGAACTCGAAATCAGAAAACCAAAAGGCCAGATCCCAGATGGATTGCTTTCTCTTTTATTCCTAGCGTTAGGACAACCTCCACAAGAAGTGACCTACTTTTTCATAAGCCATTACTCATATTTTAACCTGTCTATGGGTATATTGCCCTCGGTCTCTGTGATTCTTCTAAGCCTATAAATACGATCCCCCTAAAATTACCTCTCCTTTTTCTTTTACCTACTGCCACAGCATGTGAAGAACAGTTGTATTATATTGATTATATACCTGTATAAGTGGTAAAATGTTATAGATATTTATAATCATACAAATTATCTAAAGCTGGCTCCTTGGTGAATGGAAACTGAAAGCAACTAATTCACTTTATTTTATGCTTGGTCATTTCTATAGCAGCCAATGAAATCATACTATTGTTGCTAATTGTTTACTTAATGTACTCCACCCACCTGAAAGGGGCTCCAGGCATTGTAATGTGATTTACAAGGATATTGTAACATCATGGCAACTACACAGCTAATTAGGAAATTTAAGTCTGGCCTCTTAAATCGCAAAAAGGAGCAGAAATAAGACAGCTAAAGGAAACAAAGAAAGGAGAAAGGATTTAGGAATTATTCTCCAGCAGTCATTGCTGTAGAAAACATCCATAGAAGTGACAGTTTTGATGTAGAGAGTGGAGGGTGAGCTGTGAACTACAGATTAAGGAATATTTGAGGGTTTATTACCTTGACAGAGCAAGTAGATTTTGCATGGCACCGGGACACTAAATATTGCTTTGAAGGAAAGGTTTGGGGGGAGCAGCAATAAAATTAAAGCAACTGAGTAAAGAATGGGGGGTGCTGACTTAGTGATCAAACAACATTGTTTTCTTACCTGATAAAAATGGTGCGTTAACTCTGTAACTCTCAACTGTGATACGTACTTTCAGGCCATGTATTCCTACTCTTTCAAGGTTCTCAGGAGGCCCCATTACAAAAGATATTTAATTACTGACTGATGGAAGCCACACTAATAAACGAGGAAGAGGTTTATTAGTTCCCTCTTTGTTCATCCCAGAGAGGGAAGCCAGTGGTCCTCTCTGTGTGTGCTATGGGGAACCCCAAACTTGGGATGGGGAAATAGACTGATGATCTAACACTGGACCCACCGGTTACTGATCCATTTTATTTGACTCTTACTGTTGTCTTTGAACATATTTCACACTCAAGAAACATGGGGAGTTATTAATGAAACCAAGAAGTCCCTGATTAAGGAGTAGGGAAGGTGCTCTGGCTTTTGCCATCTCTCACCTCTGTATACTTAAGCAAGTTATTTGAACTTTCTGAGCCTTGGTTTTATCATCCAATGAATAGGAATAATAATCCTTAATTAAGGGATTAAATGGGATAGTGAATGTCAGATGTCTGGCACATAGTAGTTAGTCAGTAAATGGTAGGAATTTTTATTAATGTAATTTTTTACAATTTCATAAATAAAAGTAAGTAGTAAGAGGAAACATGAAACTGATTTTCAAGACTATATTCAAGGGTAGGGGGGAGAGAAAACCTCACTTTGTTAGTATTTGAGAGGGGATATGAAATGAAACACTGATGGAAGAAAGCATCAAATACCTTGACACTTGCTTAAATGCTCTTGATCAAATTTGGCGAAGCTTCATTTTGTAGTGGAAGGGCATTGAGTCAAGTTTTCTCTACTCGAAGGGTTTGGTGATTAGACTTTGCACAGTTGCCAAACGCCATGATATGGAATGCTCAGGGATCTACAGGCAAGTTCTTCAGGCTCAATAGTGAGTTGAGATAATTCAAGATGCCCTGATTCCAGGCGATCTCACAGATTCTCAGTACCCCTTTATGTCTTTCAGACTCTAGAAAACAAAATGTGTAACAAAATGTATAACTCAAATATATAATGCAATGTATTCTTTTTTAAAAATAGATCTTTATGGGAGTATAATTGCTTCACAATACTGTGTTAGTTTCTGCTGTATAACAAAGTGAATCAGCCATATGCATACACATGTCCCCATATCCCCTCCCTCCTGAGCCTCCCTCCCACCCTCCCTATCCCACCCCTCTAGGTCATCGCAAAGTGCCGAGCTGATCTCCCTGTGCTGTATTATTTACTTTGTAATCAAAGAATACATTTACGTTAAAGGCTAGCAGTTTGCATTGAAAATGACGTCAGGAGTTAATGTATACGAGTCCATGCCTTCCCCCATTGGCAGCAATATATATCCCTACTTAGCCTAGTTAATGTTGCCCCTTTACATTTTTTCTTTCTTTCTCGAAATTTATTTTGTCCGGTTTGGAGACACAATGACCTTGACTTTTCCATAGTTGTAATAATAGTTGCTTATTGAGAGGTAACTGCCATCTGAGAGTCATTTGATAACATTTAGTCTAACAGAACTCTAAGACAAGGACTTTGAATCACCTGCTTCTTTTTTTCAGCCCGTGTTTATTTTCTGTGACTGCCATAACAAATTACCACAAACTCTGTGGTTTAAAACAACAAAAATTAATTTCCTTACCGTTCTGGAGGTCAAAAGTCCAACACATGTCTCACTGGGGTAAAGTCAATGTGTCTGCAGGGCTGTGTTCCTTCTGGCAGCTCTAGGGGAGAAGGAGTTGTCTTGCCTTTTCCAGCTTGTGGGGACTGTCTGCATTCCTTGGCTTGTGGCCCCTTTCTCCATCTTCAAAGCCAGCAATGTCTCATCTTTCTTACCCTGTTTCTCTCTCTGATCACCACTGGGGAAGGTTCTCTGCTTTTAAGACCCATGTGACTAGATCGAACCCACCTGCATAATTCAGGATCCTCTCTCCACCTCAAGATCCATACCATAATCCACGGTCCTCTATGCCAGGTAAGGTAACATATTCACAGGTTTCAGGGATGAGAATGTGAACATCTTGGGGCGGGGGGCGATTATTTTTCTGCCTACCTTGAACTAAAAAAGAGAATTATCATTTATTTTGGCAAAAATTATACACGGAACTTCTTTTTTTAAAAAATTTATTTATTTATTTATTTTTGACTGTGTTGGGTCTTCGTTTCTGTGCGAGGGCTTTCTCTAGTTGCGGCAAGCAGGGGCCACTCTTCATCGCGGTGCGCGGGCCTCTCACTATCGCGGCCTCTCTTGTTGCGGAGCACAGGCTCCAGACGCGCAGGCTCAGTAATTGTGGTTCACGGGCCTAGTTGCTCCACGGCATGTGGGATCTTCCCAGACCAGGGCTCGAACCCGTGTCCCCTGCATTGGCAGGCAGATTCTCAACCACTGCACCACCAGGGAAGCCCAACATGGAACTTCTAAATGCTGTCTGCAGCTAGCTCTCAGGTAGATCAGTCTTCCACTACAGGAGAGTTTGGAGGTGGCTTGTTAGACTCCTATAGTAAGTAGGTCCTTGATTGAATACTGTGGACAGAGAGAGTGTGGCCTTTGTGTGTCATGCCCTTTTATTACCTGGCAGGAAACGGGGCTCCCCTTAGTACTCAGGACATTATTAAGGACACGAAATTGCTCCTAAGGATTCTGGAGAGAGTGAGAGAGTGTGAATGATTTGGGAAAGGTCTGGAGAGTGGGGTTTTACCTTGGAAGTCCCTGGACAGTCTGGGCAGGGAAGGAAGTTCAAGCTGCCTCAGAGATGGCCTCTCTTGAGAGACATGAGTTTGACAGAATGGATGAATACCTAGTGTCTGGCAATCTGAGCGTGATGATACCAGAAACAGGACACTGTAGCTCTGATTGGATTAAAGAACTTGTAGGCAGCTGCAGAAGCTCCAGAGAGGGTTAGAGAGGGTGAAAAACACCCCCCACCGGGGAGGGTGGCCGTGTGTGATGGTGCCAGGGTGGCTGCGTCAGTCTCGGGGAGGCTGGTGTAATAGACCCTTCTCCTCTGGGCTGGAGGGGCCGAGAGTGAGCTTCTGGGCCCAGAGGTGAATATTCTCTTCGTGAAAAGTAAATTAAGTGTGTTCCAAGATTCGTCCTGTGCTCGTTTCACCCGCACACCTTCTCATGCTGCAGATGAGGAAGCTGAAGAGCAGAGACAGAGCTAGGGGTGAGGAAAGGAGAAGTCGAAGGGTGATGGGCTTTCTGGAGCAGTTCGGGGTGAGTTCAGGGCCCTTCTCTCTCCAGTCACTTACTGGAACAGGGAACATTTCCAGGAGCTGGTAGAGTTTGGACTGAGTCTGGAAGGAGGGAGGAGAACGGTAATGACACTGATGAAGATGCTATGATTGAAAACAGAGTACAGAGAAGTGAAGCCGAAATCGCACCCTCTCATCTTGGAAAAGTAGAGGCAGCTTCACTGTCGGAGAGGGTCTTTACTGGCTGCTGTTTTTTATGTTTACTGAAATTATTAGGGCTAAACTGATGAATGGAGATATGAAGCAGCTGCTGATAGGCTGTAATATGAAGTGCTATCACTGTTAAATGCACATTTGTTAAGAAGTGCCCTAGGGTGTCGGATGGTGTCTGAGCCATGGGGTCACAAAAGACCACAAGGGAATTGGAATAGAGAAGTTCATTACTCACAGGCCTTGGAGGAGTACATGACGTGCCTCCAGGGGCCACAGGGGGAGGTCAAGGCCAGGCGTGGGTAGAGAGCCAACAGGACCTGGGGCACATGCCTTTATCAGGCATCCAAGGGTGGAATGCTTTGAGGTTCCCAGGCTAAGGCTGGATTGGTCAATTCAATCTAAAAAGAGCAGGGTTTTTGTAAGCTTTTTGGGGCTCTTACCTAAGGGGCACGCAAGAAGAAGGCCCTGGGAGACGGGGGAGATGGTTTATCATATGGGTGACTGGGGGAGTCATGTCAGGAACTTTCATTTACTTGTGACTCTGAGGGCTATTGTCTCGGGTGTGCCAGGGGGAGGGGCTAGTGTCAGTTCAAGGTCCCTGCAGGCCACTTGTCCATACAAAAGGATGCCAAGGCAGCAATACTATGAAGTAGTTTAGTTAAACTCTCAACATGAAGGCTATTGAAAGAGGATTGGATCAGGAAGACCACACTTTGTGCCTTTGGGGAGATGCATTATAACAGACATGCAATTATCATTATTTTTGTTGTTGTTGTCTTTACAGCAGTCACAATTCATGGGGTACCTGCATCATTCCAGGCATTGTGGTGAAGTCCATAGGCTTTGAATGCAAACAGCCTGGACTCAAGTCCCAGTACTGACACTTTTTAATAGTATGATATTGAGCAATCACACTCCAAACCTCACCTTCCTCAACTGAAAAATGGGAATAATATGAGGTCGATCTTGTAGAGTCGTTGTCATGATTAAATGAGCTGATGTATTTAAAATGGTTGGTACAATGCCTGACTCTTCACATTCAAAAACTTTGGTGTCTATTTTTTTGTGTTATTTAGTACATAAATATTTTACAGATTTACCTTCGTTAGAATGTTATCATATATGAACATCTTGGGGTGAATGGGTTTTTCAGACCAGTTCTCACCTGCCAGGGCTCTGATAAAAAGGAATGTAATAGGAAAATTTGATGATGGGTAAGGACATGGAGAGACAGATCCCAAGTAGATGACACTAATCAGGAGTGCCTCATTATGGGCCCTGGGGATCCTGGGGGCTGTACTATGAGACACTGAATACTTTGGGGTGCAGAACAGAGTCCATTGTGCTCTTTTGCCTGGTCTAAGTGTTAAGTGTACTAAGCATACAACAGAGACTGATGTCTATAACTTAGCAATATAACGAAGTTCTAGGTGTTGAATCTAATTGCGTTTGCTTCTGAAATTAAAAAAAACCCCAGTTGAGGACTTCCATTAAATAGCTCTACAACTTCTGGCACTCCTCATCTCTAAGATGAAAGCATAGGGGAAAAAGATTTCTAATGTCCCTTTGTGTCTAACATTCCATGACTCTCAGAGTGAGGGCCAATATTATGTATTTCCTTTTATAGGAATTTGCTTTGCCTGGGGAGAGCAAAACCATATGCCCAAAACATTGTGTAAGTCAGGTCAATTAAGAAGGATTGCTCCTTCAGCTCCGGGTTTGCTTTAGCAAATCTTTAGAGCTGGCTCTTTATTTGTAACTCTGTAGAAGACCAAAACAAGCTTACATCTGCCTAGGGCATGGAGAAGCAAAACACAGTTCAGATGCATTCCTAAATCATGAATTTTTCTCATTGACGTACATGACATCACAGACAGTGCAGCTGCATGGCATAGATTTTTAGGGCTTGATTACAAACAACCTCTGACAGACATCCCTGGGAGAATGATGAGGAAGTTGTGCTTATGACATAGCTGATCCTTCTCCTCTACAGAACAGGCTAGTGGTTTTAAGGGCAAATATCAGCACCAGTCTTGGCACCTAAGGAATAATATAGGTTGTTTAGGGATGGGTTGAAAATTGGGATCATTCACCATCA
Source organism: Balaenoptera physalus (assembly GCF_965194825.1). Taxonomy (NCBI): domain Eukaryota; kingdom Metazoa; phylum Chordata; class Mammalia; order Artiodactyla; family Balaenopteridae; genus Balaenoptera; species Balaenoptera physalus. The sequence goes on from NC_138888.1 coordinate 22,289,814, forward strand.
ATTCATATTTTGAGTTTAGTAATTTCTCTAAAAGGCTATCCTGAGCATTTCTCATTTCTACATGTCAAGAAATGTTAAGAGGGCTTCCCTGGTGGCGCAGTGGTTGAGAATCTGCCTGCCAATGCAGGGGACACGGGTTCAATCCCTGGTCTGGGAAGATCCCACATGCCGCGGAGCGACTAGGCCCGTGCGCCACAACTACGGAGCCTGCGCATCTGGAGCCTGTGCCCCGCAACAAGAGAGGCCGCGATAGTGAGAGGCCCGCGCACCGCGATGAAGAGTGGCCCCCACCTGCCGCAACTAGAGAAAGCCCTAGCACAGAAACGAAGACCCAACACAGCCATAAATACAAATAAATAAATAAATAAATAATTAATTAAAAAGGAAAAAAAAAAAAGAAATGCTAAGACTTGGGGCCAGACCTTCAGTAGCATTCTAAGCATCATTACATCCTGTTTATTTGAATGCTTGATGTCAGACTGTCCCCCAACCTGATGCTCCAATACCCTCAGACTCTGTCCTTTCACTTCTGGAACCTTAAACAATGGGTTCTACTATCATTGGGTCATCTACTAAAGGGTCTTATAATTCACTCTCCCATCTCCCCACAACCCACTCCAAATTTCAGTTGTAAATTTCTTTATACCCCCAGGATGAGGATACCTGTTTCTCTTAGACAGGCCTATAGTAACCTGTACTTAACGCCTTTGGAATACTTCTCCTGTGTGTTACTTTCTTCCTTTTTAGAATAAGCTCCTTGAGGAAAGGAATAGAAGCTGATTCTAATTGTAGAGAAACAAAATATGTTTGTGCGATGATTGAGTGACTGTATCTCATCTCCAGTATCAAACATTGAAACACATGGAGATGTTTAAGCAATGGCTTGGCCCATAGTGACTCCTACCCTTATCCTTATTCAGCTTCTCAGTCATGGTGGACAATACTACCGTCTCCCTCAATCCTCACAAGAAAACCTCGGAGTAATCATGATTCATTGCTCTGCTTTGTATACATACTTCATGCAGCTGGTTTTTCTTTTTTAACTTCTTGCATATTATGTGAAGACTAACATTTATATATTTAGAAAGTCTGTAACATTCATTTAGACCCTTTCCTCAAGTGGAAATGTGAAACTAAATGATTAAGTTGTAATTAGTCCTCTATAACAAAGACATTTACCTATTTAATGAGTGGTTAATTGTTGGTTCTTTATATTAGGGTAGCCACATGATTTATATTCCAAACCAGGACTACTCTGAGAGTGAAAGAGGGCACTATTAATAACTGCACAGGTTGACAGGGGTAAGCTTGGACTCTACAGGTCACAGTGGGACATATGGTCACCCTATTTATAGATGAAGATGCTGCTGAACTAGCACCAACAAAGCATGCCCCTGGGACCATCCTTCCCTAATTGTGACGTGTACATGATGAGCCAGTTATATCTGCTTATCAGGACATCCTTGTAGCTGATAGGACAGGTATGGACAAGGTTGGTTTGTGCCTGGATTTTAGTTTATAAATGTGACTGAGTGACAACACAGAGAGGCTAACCCTGTTGAAAGAAGATTTTTATTACTTACAGGGAGGGGCTTACATTTTCCCAGAGGGGCCATGCTATGTCATGCAGGGCCACATGGGGAAGCACGAGGTTCGCTCAGGGGGGCAGATGCAGGATCCAGGGGAAAGCATGGCCCAGAGACTTTATTGTGTTTTCCATGGGAAAGGAAAGGCGGGCAGGGGAAACGGCTTAGGACCGGCTAGTTTGAATGATGTTGGTAGGCGCTGGGCTATATGGGGGGGCTCTCTAGTTGTCTGGGTGATTCAGGGCAGGAGAAATATTGGTTTGGTGTGTCAGTTAAAAGAGGTGGTTGGGGGTTTGGACCCAGCATTGATCGGAGGGTCTGTGCTATGATTTTTGTGCCCTTGCAAAATCTGTATCACAAGGGAAATGTAAACAACTTTGGCAATTAGTTCGACCCTATGATGAATGAATGCCAATTTATTAATGAATGCCTCTGAGAAACTCACTGTCTCAGTAGAGATTGAAACCTCAAACTTCACATCATTAGCTTGAAGCTCTAATCCACACAATGAGCTGGCCCATTCTCAGCTTAGTAATAATGGCCCCCTCAGGTGCCTGGGGACACAAACAAAAAGGACAGCATTGAGGGTAGGTTGAAGGTACATCTTTGAAATCAATGGTTTGAAGAAGACTCCTCTCCAGGTTTTGCAAGAAGATGTAAAAATTTAAACATATTTTACTGTATTTCAAGGAAAATGGTAGCAGATTGGCTTGATTTTAGGTATGATGTGAATGTGAAGTTCTCTTTTTTGGTATCAGGGAGGGATTTACAGTTGAGAACAGGTGGCCCAAACTCAGTGCTGCCCAATGGTGTGGTGAGGAAATGGGGAGGCCACTCGGGGAGGCCATGAAGCTGTCACTCCACAGTCTCTCTTGTGACCCCAACCAAAAGGCCACGGGGATGTTCCCATGTTTATTTTACAGCTGAGGACAGTGAGAGGGGTTGAGGAAGTGTCCTAAGTACTTCAGCTTTTAAGATGCAGAACTGATAATAGAATGTAAGTTTGTCCAACTTCCCCAGACTCAACTGGGAGCTCCCCTGTGAGGGAAAAACAGAGATCCTTTCTGCACAAGCCTGCTCTCTCCTGGTTTAAACCAGGGTTTAAAACCCATGCCTTTGGAACGGGCAGCCCCTGCTCCTCGGGTTCCAGCCTGGAGCAGGCTTCTGCATATCTCCCAGCGTGTTGCCATTTATGGATTTGGGCAAAATAACAGAATTGCAAAGCTTCAGACTCCCAGACTTCTATTTTTTTTTTTTTCCCTTTTCTTCCACACCGAGCTTCCTGTTTCTATGGCAATGAATAGGATGTTTTGTACCAAGAAACACTTTAAATGCCACTGGGGGAAGGTAAGAACCCCACATAGCTCTCTACAGAGCAGAAAGGTGAAATGATATGCTAAGAAGAGCTGAGAAGCGGAAAAGCTGGAATAGAGGTGGGAGGAGGGAGGAGGGGGGTAAAGAAGCATCTGCTGAGAAAGAAAACTAAAACCTAGGCAGCAACACGGCAGGCAAGAGCCAGGCGCCTCAGAGCGGCAGCTGTCAGTACAGGGGCATCAATGAGCACTTGGAAATCCACGCGGGCATCATGAGAACCCCAGGGCTCGGAGTGTCAGGCAGTCTTCACCTGGCAGCAGGGGGCAGAGATCAGGGAGGCATCTCTAGATATGCTCACTACACAGGACCCACTGCCAGGTGGCTTCTTGTGTAACCTGTAAGGTAAAGAGGCTCAAATATTCTACCCTGCAAATGCTCACTGGACACACACAGGCTGGTACAAGGCCACTGAAATCCAGCTCTTCCACCTACGAGGTTAGAACCAGGATTTCTGGTTCTAACCAGATACCCCGGGACGGACTCTGGAAGGCTCTGCCATCTTCCTTTCTTTTCCTGCCTTCTCTGGTTGTTTGGTTGCTTGGGTGGGATTGCTTACAATCCGTGTACCACACATGCTTACAAGAAGGCAGATGTTTAAAATAACATAAAATACAAGGGATGCAAAAGAGAACCTGGAAAATTAAAGTGGTAATGGGACAAATTTCTTTCCCTCTTTGCCCTATCCGATTTTCCACAACTGATATGCAAAAATATATGACCAAATCAACATTCAGAAAAGAAACACCTTAGAACAATTTAAATTTTCACCTGGTAGAGCTATAAGTGGCCTATCAACTTGTTCTCACTTTTGGTTTTACTAATTCCTCCACTAGAGCCAATCCAAATCCAATCAAACTTCATCTAGCTTGAAGTTCCTGTTATACAAATTTTTAAGAGCTATAAGCTGGAATTAAAGGCACAGTAACAGCAAGAGCCAATCAGAGGGCAGCCTCAAAATAGCCTTGGTCCCCGTGGAAGGCCAAGGCAGATGTTTTTGTCCAGCTGCTTGATGCAGAAGGCCTCTCACTCACCAGAGGTCCGTAAAAGGCTCACCTACAGCTGCTTGTGAAATTGGTTCCTTGTAAATGAAAGTTGACCAGGAGTCATGTGAGCCAATGGCAGCCGGACAGGGAGGGCCAGGGTGCCAAACGGAGCAGGAAGTGGCCAGGGGCCAGGGTAAACAACGAGGGGCAGGAGCTGAGGTGAGTATCTGTCCCAGGATAGTTCAGCGAGCTCCTGCTTTCCAAGGGTTTGGCCAGGGCCACCTGGTTTATTTTCAGTTCATCTGGGTATGCCCTCATTGACTATGGGAGCCTCACATTTGCATGTCTGCTTTAGGAGACCCTAACAAGTACACATAATAAAATGTTAATTTATGCCTTCTGCTAGGGTTGGAATTGAGTGTGGCTTGATGCAAACTGCAAAACAGAACAAATCTGGAAATTCTGGCAGGCAGAAGAGTAGGGCGGAGGGAGGACGTGCTCCTCTGAGTTGTGGAAGGGAGGCTGAGAGGAAACTTCCTGGCGTCAAGCTCCCTTCAGACCCCAGACAGGGGCTTTCTCCAGCAGCTGGGCTCAGTTTCCCCAGCACAGCTGAGCGATGGCCTTTCTGTCTTGAGAGCCCCGAGCCACACACTGTAATAGTGACCAGTACTGGGCACAGAGTAGGGCCTTCGTAAATATTGGGGGAATTGATTAATAATACTGGGAATGTTCTGAAGATGAACTCTTCCTCCCATGTTTGCAAATTATCAGGTCTTGCTTACCTCTTTAAGAACTCCACGCCCATCTACACCTTAAAGGAGAAAGCCAGCGCACGTGATGTTCTGAGTTATTCTAAAAAGCCATCCGCTGTGGGTCTCTGAATTCTACTGACCCTAGACCAGTGCACACTGCCTCAGGCAGTCTTGTGTAAACAACTCTTTCCATTCAGCTGTGCTCAGACCACCCTATCCTGGTGCCACCCCCATGGCTGACACTCTTATGTGTCCTAAACTGGTCCCGTTACTAGGAGTAAGACAGAAATTTCCTTATAGTTATCCCCCTTTCCCCCATTCGTATGAACATAAAGCTGATATCATTCCAGGATTAAAATACACTAGCAGAATTCTGGCTGGTCTCTGTAAACACCTTTTGGGGTTTCTGCCCAGCCCTTGACTCTGCGGTTGCCTGGGAATCATCCCCCTCTGCACAAAAAAAGAAGCTCAAGTAACCGTTTATTCACCAGGAACCCTCGACCTCCATCATAGATTGCATCAGAGTTCCAAGCTGGCCAATCATAGTCTTTCTCTTAGGAATTTGGAATTAAAGAAAGCTAGTTAGCATCTAAGTTTGGCTCAGACACACATTTTAGAGCAATGGTGGTCATCTGCGGGGAGAACTGGAACAAGTCAGTCTTGGGAGGGGGGGAAGGAAATGCAAATATGCAGAGTAAAGCAGAGTCAAAAGCAGCCTGCTTACACTTCCTTCCACTGGGTTCTGAAGATGACTTCGGGTCTTTAAATTCCTATTGATTGATTGATCAGCCTACCACCACTGCTTCCTGATACATGTAAACAAAAAGACTTTAAAAAGACAGTAACAAGTTTCACCACAGACATCTGTGGCTCTAATCTATGCTGCAATTCCTAACCCTAACCTTACCCTTTTTCATCATATCTTGACTCTAAGACTCTACTCAAAGTCAGGGCGAAGTTCCCAATTGCTATGTTACCATGACAACGACCCTTTATCTAGCTCTCAGTGAACCCCCTGCCTGCCCATCCCAAATGATTTCCCCCTGCCACCGCAACGTGCAGCTTTGCTTGAGTCTTGGCATTTTTTCACATTTCTCTGAACCCACTCCTCTGGTCCTTCCTCTGTTTCCACTGGGATTGCTCGCTAGGCTTAGAAGGGGTTTCCCTCTCTCTGTGGCCATGCAAATACATCTAGATCGGATACTGGATGCTTTTGTTTTTTTTTTTTTGTTTTTGTTCTTGGCAAATGCAATGGTTTCTACTTGCTGACTTATGGAAACAGAAATTTTGGTGATGAAAAAATTGACTATAGATGGGGCACAGCACCTATAGGCACTTGGCTTTCGCGTGCCTGGCACGGTATCTGGTCCCTGCCAATATTTGTATGGTAATAAAAGAATTACCCAATTAAAAAAATAGATCTAAACTCCTGAGGAAATGAATGAGCTAAAAGGAGTGGTCGCTTGTGTCCTTGGCTTATCCAGGGATCCTGATTCTCCTCCAGCAGGGGAAGAAGTGAGGGGTCTCCAGCCCCTGGGAAGTTAACTGGGCAGTGCCATTGTTCTGCTAGGGGTAAAGGGGGGAAGAGGTTTGAGGGTGAAAACACAGTATATAACACTTCATCTAACTTCTTTTTCTGTTTGATGTCAATAAACTGCATCATGAAATGAAAGCCCATGTGATGGGGGGAAAGACCCGTGAATGGCTTGCTTAACCATCTGATGAAAATATAACCAAGGAACTTACAGAGATGCCCTGTTCTCTTGCTCAGAGGCCCAACAGGTGAACAGAAATGCTTCTTTCACACAGAACACAGTTGAGGACTGAGCATTTCAGGACACATGGGGCTCTGCCATGAGTGTGGGTCACACAATATTTCACAATATTCATGATGATATTTATGATGAGAAGCCTGAGGAGGCTAGTTCTGAGTTTCTAACTGCATGCAAAAGAAGCCTGCTCTGTGTCACAGGTATGCCTAAGTCTACCATTGTGATCCACCTGCGTTTACTGAGTGTAAGCTGGGTGTACCGTTTTTAGCCCTGGGTCTTATTTTATTTTGTTATGTTTCTTTCTTCATCATATTCTTTTTCTTCTATGAGAAACACTCTTTGGTAATCTCTGCAGGAATGGCAAAAAAGACTATTTTTATTGTGAGATAGAGTTGTCTCCTGCATATGCAACATAAGGGATGGTAATAATTTTTTTAATGGCCACACATATGGAAAAGGTCTCTCATTGCTTTACACTCTCCACTGGATTTCTCCTCTACTCCTTCTGGCTTCCTGTTGTTCCCTGCCAAAAAGATGTTTTTCTGTCATTCTTTGAAGCCATTTTAATTTTACTTTGGAGTGGGCTCCAATTTGTTGAAGTGTGGGTTGCACACTGATACGAATCATCATAATTTTTAAGGTTTGAAATAGAGTCTATTAGGAATAAACACAGTTAAATAATTGTTTAAAGGATCCCACCAGGAGGAAAACTTTTAGGAGGTGGAAAACCCATATAACACTGAAAATTTACAATCATTTCCAAAATGCATTTGTGAGTCGCTGGCTGCCAGAATGCTGAGGGCACTGTGTATAAGCGGTAAACATCGTGGACTTGGTAAATGAGCTCTACTAGAGACTTTCTAAAAGAAAACCCCAGAGAGTAATGGGTTCCACTGGAGAAAAGGGAAGTCCTTTTAAAAGAATGAAACATTAAATTTTCTAATTAGGTTTCAGGCCAAAGGTTGAGTAACTTAGTGGGGAATCCAGAATCATCCCTGGATTTCTCATCCTCACACCACTTAGCTACTTTCTCTCTGGAAGTCTCTAACATTGTTAAATGAAAGAACAGAGTAGAGCAGGAGTTTTTAAAAATTAGATTATAAAAGACTGTGGCCTTTTGAAATATTTGAAACCTGGGACTCTGAAGAGAGGAGGGTGTGTGTCAAAAAATCTCAAGACTGTACACACGATAAAACAAGAAACTCATTAGAAAAGAAAGTGGCAGTATGCCCTGTAGTCCTCTGACCTGTCCTTGTGTTTAAAGCTTTTCTTCTCTGGGTCCCCTATTCCAGGCAAGATGCCCCAGAGGCACTCCTCCAGGTTGGGAGGTCACGGTGTGCCTATCCTGTGGTAAAGAGGACAGAACAACCCCGGTGGAGAACAGGCCTGGTTTGTGGGTGTAGGGGAGGTTTCTAGTAGCTCTTTTCATTCTTCCAAGTCATGACATTGGAAAACCAATTCTGAAGAAAGGGGACAGTAGCTGATTCAAATCACTGTGGAGAAGATGGCCAAGAAAATTCTGAATCTTAGTCCTCATGCACCCCCTAGTGTAGGATGAAAGGTAGTTCCTTGGTTACTGGGTTGAAGCTGAAAATCCTTCAAGCCATTCTCAATCACCCCCTTTGATGAATAGGACATATTAAGGGGGAATAAATGAGAAATAAAGGCCAGTAATGAGTTAAATTTGCAACTGAAACAATTGCAGACTATAAATTAATAATCATTTAAAAGAAGCAAGCAGCTTTGATATACTCAGGACTCAAATGTGAAGAAAGTGGGCAGACTCTCCATTGTTTAGACCAGCTTCTCAAACGTTAATGTGCATGTGGATCACCCAAGGATCTTGCTAAAATTTTTGATTCTGTAGTTCTGGGTGGAGCCCTCAATTATGCATCTTTAACAAGCTCCAAGTGGTATAGAGGATGCTGGTCCACAGATCACACTTTGATAGCACTTCAAATAGCATGCAGGGCTGGTTTGTCCCCTCTGATTGGCCTGTGTGTTTTATAGTATTCTGAAGTTCTGCTAGAGCTGCCGTCTCCACCAACACTCCAACCAGCCCTGCTAGCACACTGCAATGATCCCCTCATTCATTCGGTGGCACTGTAAATTTGTCAGCTCAGAGATCATTCTTTTTTATTTTCTGAACTTCAATAGTATTTACCAATTTGCATTTAACTGTTTGTAATGCTGGATTGTTCATGACTACATATTACTGTGTGATCTCATGATTTGTGAGTTGGTTTTGTTTTCCCAGCTAAGTTGTCTGCTCATAAGAACAGGGGCTGTCATACCACTTTGTTTCTTCCATGGGGGCATGCACAGTGCAGGGCATATAAGAGACAATGACAAAATTTGTTGATTCCTACTGTCAGCTTTGATATGAAAAAATTTCAGATCTCTTTCCTAAGACTGAATTTTGATTCTTAGGTGGCAGAGAGAGGAAGAGTTGGGAAGGCACCAGGTTCCTGTGAGAAGTGAACAGAGGATGCTGGGGAAAATTTGGACCTCTCGCAATCAAGATAAATATATCCTGGACCTCAAAACTTTGCCTAAGGCTTTCCTTAGAGTTAGGTGGCTTGTTTTGAATTCTATTTAGGTTTGTACTTAAGATGGCATATGTAAAAATGTTCAGACATCCTGAGCAGAGGAAACAACAAAAAGTAGATTTGAAAACAGTACACATGACATGACTGAGGAAAAAGTTAAGTGCTTTGAAGAAATATAAGACAAGATTTTCAAGTCAGGAGAAAGATATTGTATAAATAGGACAAATAACTCTTCTCTATTTTCATTGTGAAAGATCAGAGAAGGGTTACAGTGCCACAGGCTTGAGTACAAGCTACACTCTCATGCTTGAGAAATGAACAGATTAGGTGGCTTCACATACCATAGGGCTGGGTGTTTTTAAGACAGAAATGTCTCACTCTTTCCAGAGCAGACCATGCTGAAATGCGCAACAAGAAAAGATGTGAGTTCCTGGCCATAGGCAATCACTGAGCTGTCCTTGCTGCCTAAAGGCTTTTTAATTCTGCCTGTATGGGCTAGAAAAGATGACTTCTGAGTTCCCTGACAAATCTGAGAGTCAGAGAGTTTTAAAAATAATTAACACCTATCATTAATGACTATGCATTGTACTGATTGATAATTATAATAGTTATTCATAATTATTTTGTGCAATAGACTTTCAGAATCTAAAGGCACCCTAGAGGCCAATAGAAGCAATAGACATCTTTTTTTCTATAGCAGGGTCTCTCCTTCCGTACCCCTGAGAGCTACAACATCTATAGGTTCTGCTCAAACACCTCCAGCTAAAAGGAACTCCCTGTGTGCCAAGACAATCATTTCTGTGAGACAGTATTTTTCTGTCATTAGAAAAATAACTCATCGTCACTGTAATAATTTTATAAAACAAAAGAGAAAAGCACAAAATAAAATTTAAAAATATCTATAATACTATCACCCAGAGATAACCACTATTAACCTTTTGATGTATATGCCCAGGTGTGTGTGTGTGTGCGCGTGTGTGTGTGCACATGTGTATACTTTCATTTTGAAAAAATCATACTACCCATATTTTAGAACCAGCTTTTATCATCCTTTGTCATTAGTATTTTTCCATACCATCAGTTTCAGAGGCTGAATAAGCATATTTTATTTTTTTAAATAGCTATAATTACTAAAAATTTTTTTCTATCAAGTTGAAACTTACCTCTTTATAATTTATATACATTGGCCCTTTCTCTGCCCTCCAGAGCTACATGCAATAAAAAGTGTCATCCTTCTTTTCCACACAGCTCTTCAAACATGTGGAGACTGCTTTCAGATCTCCCTGAGTTTTATTTTTGGGTTTCAATCAGCCTCAGGTTTTCAGGCCTCTTTATGGTTCTCAGGCTCCTCTATCATGAAAGCTCTCCTCTGGATTAATTTCAGTATGTCATTTTGCCCAAAATTGGATACAATATTTCAGGGAAGATTAAAAGACGACTATCACCTCCTTTTTTGGTGGAATTTGGAATATTTTTATGTAGCCAGTGTCCTGTTCGCTTTTTGAAGTCTTGACTCGTTATTGACCTACTGAGTCTTCCATGTCTTACTCTCATACCTGCTGCTCTTGAGTTATCACAATCTCCACCACCACCCTGCTACATCTTCTAATCATGCACTCAGGTTGCTCTTAGCCTGAATGCATAACTTTTTGTATATTCTTTCATTAATCCAACACATACTCATTGAACACTTGTTGTGTGCCAGGAACTGCTGGGGTACTAGGGATACGATGGCGTTCTCTGCCCGTCAACAGACTTAGCAATCTGTAATAAAGAAAGGGACAGAGCAAGATGCTACAGAAGCACACAGGAGTCCTTACATGGTCCAAGACTTGGGTAAGACCTCGATGAAGAAATATGATTTAGGTGAAGACCTGAAGGAAGATTGAGATTCATTCTTGTGAGATTCAGCCCATTTTCCCAGCCCACAGAGATAATTCTGGATCTCAATTTAATTATTTTTTTCTTTTTTTTTTTTTTTGGTGAATGATAAAAATGGCAGCTACATTATCATATGAATTGTCAAGAAATGGTAAATGTAAGAGAGCCCAGGACAGGTTTTTGTGACACCATAGACCTTTCCCCAGACTTTTCCAGATCTATCTAATTGTGTTTTGCATTAAGAAACTTTTCTCAATGAATCTATTTGCAGTGGGTAAAGAATATGGTTAATATGAATTTACTTAATTTTTCACTTTAGGATTCCTTGCTTAAATCGCGAATGTGCTTAAAGCCTCCAAAGGCTTGTTTTGGATGGAGTGTGGACATGACATTTCACACAAGCTCCTGATGCTCTGGAAGTGAGCTGTTGATCACGAGCTCTGGCTTATGAAGCAAATGTCTGCCATTAAAGCTTCTTGGCTCCTTGGGTGGCGTTCCTAGAAGTTGCTCTCAGCTGGATGATGAGCATATGTTAAACTGTGTTTTCCTTCACATACTGCAGGCTTCCTCCATTATTCTTGTCCATGTTTCCACGCTCCTTTTTGCTCTTTTAAATAATTGTGGGCTCATCATTCCTCCAAGTCCCACTCTGGCTCTGCAATATCCAAAGGGACCAATTCAGTTCCCAAAGAGTCAAGCATTTGTTTACACCCCAAATACAAACAACTGAGAGACTAAATGAATCTTTCATTTTCCAACCTATTTTGACATTGTGGAGACACATATTAATCTTTTCTTGTTCTCACTCACCTTGAGCAACTACCTGGATGGAAAAAATGTAAAGCAATATTTTCTAATAGCAACATTGATTTCTTTTCCTGAACTGTTGCTTCATTTTATCATGTAGATGTGCTTTTGATACATTGATTGTAAACTCCCAGAAAGACAGGGTGGTTTGCTGTAAAACGTAGTGAGTGCGACCCAGGGCCTGTGGTTACTATCAGTGACCAGCTCAATCTCAGGCATGGGCTGGGAACACAAGAAGGAATCTGTCCTTGGTGCAAAGTAAATTGCTGTTGAACATTATAGGGCTGATACACTTCTTTGTGTGGAATGGTAATTCTTTTTGAAATTACTTCCAAACTTGGTTTAAATACAGTCTTGCCAAAAAAGCCAGACCGTCCTTCCCCTCTCATAACTCTGTGCCTTCATTCAGTTAAAGAGGGCATTTTTCAGGGACTATCTCTTCTGTTTTGCTGCTGCTATTTGATATTATCTAATGTTTTTCCATGAACTTACTGGAAGATTAAGCTGTTTTCTTTTCGGATTTATGTTGTAATGCCATCATTTATACAAATTCATCACAGGCCTGTTTTGAGAGTTTTTTAATTTTTAATTTTAGCCATAATGTTACTGAGTTTCTGGGCAGAGAACACCTTTTTTCTGTCTGGCAGTGAGTCACGGTTTTAACACCTTGAAAGGCTTACCAGAGGCTCCTTTCATACATGTGGGTGCACTTTGAAAAAGCAGTGGGCTGAACTGGCTGATGCGATATTTAGGGTAGCTCATTGGCAGAGAGCTTAGAGAGCAGAGGTAGAGGGGTATTTTGTTGGACGTCTCAGGTGAGGTGAAAGTTCGCCTCAATCTCCACTGCCGACTTTGATGACACAAAGGAAGTGTTTCTCCCAGATACCAGGCATGAGGCAGACCCTCCGCAGGAGACAAGGCAGACTGTCAGGTTTCCACATTTAGCAAGAAATTTTTTTTTAATGATACTTTGATGTCATTCTTGGAGCTATCAGACATGTAGGGATCACTGAACATTTCTGCACTCTTCTAAGCCTGTGATGTACAAACTAGCAACTATTTTCAGGTCACATTTTTTTTTAGCACAGGGTGCTACATTTTATTTTCATCTTAGCAATGACTGAGTCCTCTTGCACATTATTGAATGTTTTACTCATTTAGGAAAATAACTCTGGCTGGTCAAAAATACTCATTGAACTGTTCAAGTGTGATATTTATTGATTCTCTAATACTTCACAAGTGCTCTGTCGAAACATTAGATTAAAGCGCTACGAGCAATTAAGAAATTCTTGACAAAGTTTATTTATTCACCCATTTATCTATTCATTATGGAACAAATACTTATTGAAGAGTTGTTCTGTACCTGACGATATAAAGATGAACAAGACACTGGTTTGCCTTCAATGAGTTCACAATCTACTGGTACATCCAGGAATGTCAGAAGAAAATTACATTCAGTGTGAAAACTATCATTCTAGAGGGGAAAAGAAGGTGACTGGGGAATCACAGAAAGGGTTCATTTTATTGTTTATAAGGGGAGGAGGCAGAGGACCAGGGAGGACGCCAAGAGCCAGCTACAAGTCCACAGCCTTCTGGGAAATGCTAATGTAACTGGTGAGACCACAGTACCCCACCCAGGCCAGCAGGCATCAATTTGACACAGGATCTGATTACGCGCTAACTGTGGCACACAGGGCATTGGTGCTGTGGGACTGCAGGGGAGATGGTGGTCCACGAAGGTGGGAGTCATTATGAAAGCCTCCACGCTGGAGCTGAGCATTAAAGACGGTTAGCATTTTGATAGGCTTTTCACTTGTATATCTCAAATAGGACAATCCAAAACAAGGACACTACCTGTTGTAGGGGATGGAGGTACCACATATGTTTCCTGGAGATTAGAGAGTATATGATACAAAGCCGATTTCTTCTTAAGTGATAAACCCTCAGGTAGGGTTGGGGGAGTCTACATGCACCACAACCAGATGCCTCCTAAGGTTGAAACTGAACGAATATTTATAGTGAAAGTAACAGAACAGTCACATATTTTGAAGGGAACAAACGTGGGGATACATTGTAAGGAAATGTTGAGAACGGATCCGTTTCTCAGCAGAAACAAGAAGTAGTCTTTCACAGTTTTACAATCATTTATATATTCTTGTTGATCACATGAAAAGCACAAGATGGAAATTCAGGAATGTTGAGATGATATATAACTTTCTGGGAAGGGAATTTAAGGATCTCTAGTTCACTGAAGGGAGCAAGGGATGTGATAATAGAGAAATGGAACACGGGCTGCAGTACTCACGGACCATACATCTGCGCCGCAGGTAGTGAACAGATGAAACGAATTAAAATCATGTTTCTACTACTCATTTCAACCCACTTGCATAATTCTGAGCCAACTTTTGAAAGGAGGCTTAGCTAAGCTTCCTCTTCTGTAATTCCTGATAAACGGAGATACGCTGGTTGCATACAGATAACTATGAGTTCTGAAGACATGAACTAAAGAAAACAAGAACTAAAGAAGACAAATCCCTGACAACCAAGAGAGTATAATGGGGAATAAGCTGGGTTAAAGCAATTAAACCAGAAAATCCTTGTGACCAGAAAGTTCATGGTTTTACTCACAGCTGCTATTTTTCTGGGGCCATTGGCTGGTGAGATTCAGGAAGTACCTTGGAGTAATGGCTTCCGCTTAGTGGGGAAGAATTCTTTAGGCAGAGCTCGTTCAGATGTTCTTTTCTCTCCAAAAGTCAGGGTGATCTGTCAAAGCCCTTCTACGGCTGTGGGACAAAGAAGAGAAGGTATTCTGTAACAGGCAAGTGGCAGAAATCCCTCCCAAGTTGTAGAGTGGGCCCTGGAGACGAGCCATGCTTTCCACAGTTCTTGCATTTGCATGAGTCTATGCATTTACAAGTAGGAATTGAAATAGCTAGAGTTATATAAAGACAACTGATGCAGACTCTGAACTTTAATGTGTGAATGTCGTGAAATCATAGAAGACACTAAGAATTCTCCAAATCAGTCTATAAAGAAGGTCACATACAGACTGGTACAGAATATTAGGAGGATTTTTGCCCTGTTCTGAACACGGCTTACAAAAGGAAGATAAGGACAGGGCAATGATAGAAATACTTGCCTTCCAGGTATCTGGCTAAGTGTTTTATCAATACTTTAGTGAGGAAATTTTGGAGGTAATACAACAAACCACCCTATATCTGTATGTTAGTTGTTGGAACTCAGAATGTTTCAGCATAATATTAATAAATTATACATTTTATGTTTATAACATCAGTTCACGATCTATCTATCTATCTGTCTATCTATCTAATTTAAATAAAAGTAATCCTATCTGAACTAGCTACAGAAAGATATTCTAACTAGGTGGGTCCAACTGATATTGACAAAGACAATAAGCAGCAGACTTCACTAAATGGTGCCCGAACAAGGCAAATTCCTCTTTGGGTGTGCCAGATGAACGTACACGGGTTTATGCTTGTTACATAGATCCATGGAATGTTTGAGAGCTGGAACAGACCCCAAGTCCAATGCCCTTCTTTATATAGGCAAAGATGCCGCAGGCCAAGGGGACTTCCTGAGGAACGGAATTTCACCCCCAGGACTCGAACCCTGGGCCTTAGCTCCCAGTTGGGTACTTTTACAAGTACACCAAACAGTCTTGGAACAAAGAAAGGGGAATCAATGTTGATATCCAGTAGGAAGATACTGTGAAATATAAGCATTTTGATCCACTCTCCAAGGAATTACATTTCCCAACTTGATAAACATATCCTGGATATTAAACAACCATGACAAAGAAGCCAGCAGAGAACTTATTTAGAAGTTCTCTTGCTCTTTTCTTTTACTCTGACTACCAGAGAGAGTGTATATCTCTTCAGTTACTCCTCTTTTCTTTCCTCAGCATGGCTGGGAAACAACGAATTTGAGAAAGCTGATGGTGAGAGAGCTGAGGGAACGGGGCAGTGCAGGGAACTGGGTTGTGGCAGCTGCTGTGTCCCATTGTCTAGGTGGGCACAGCCGTGGCCTGACCGATCAATCAGGACTCAGGAGGAGCTGGAGTTCCTCCTGCCTGTCTTTCTAATCAGAATTAAATCCTACTACACTATACGAGTTCTCATCATAAAACAGGGGGAAGTCCACTTTTATTCATTATGAGAAAAGAAATACCACTTTCTCTTTTGAGCAAATATGAGCATTTCTAAAAACACATCAGCAACACCTTTTAGAAGAGTTTTGAGCTTATAGGGATGGAAACACCTAGGGTGGAAATCCCTTACTGGGAGCAAGTTTATGAGATGCAACCTCTTTGCTTAAGAGCTTAAGGAAAAGTCTTGGGAATTCCAAGTTGTCAAACATCTCAGGAAGAGGAGTGAAACACAGAGGGAAAAATAAGGAGAAATGTCTGGGAACTCATGGGTGATCCCACTGCAACTAACCAGGTTCCCCCGAGTCTGCAGAGACTTCCTGCTCCCTCTACAATCCAACACTATTCCTTAAAGGAAATATTCAAGTTGAGAGATATTCAGATTTAAAGAAGTTGTGTAGTGTTGTGTGGGGAAAATAGACCAAGGGCAGGAGATGGACCTCAGAGGTGCCAACAGGATTCAGGTTGGAAAACCAGCATCCAAGCAGATGTCTGTGCTCACCTACTGTGTTAGAAGATTCTGGAGCACAGCAAACATTTCCTGCCTCCGTGCATTTGCATCTGTTCCCTCTTACTGGAAAACCCTTCCCCTAGCTATTTACAGAGAGACCCTTCTGGCTGTATCATCCTTGCTCCCTGCTCTCCTACTCTTCTTTTAGAGGATGCCATTCACATCTTTAATAACATGAATCACAGTCTACGCTTTGATTTTATTGCAGTCATTCCACAAATACTTGTGAGCACCTCTTCTATCTCAGGCACGTCCTAAGCATGGGGAATAAGGCAGAAAGGAAAGTGACAAAAGACCCCTTCTCCCTGTGCTCACCTTGCGGGGTGGGGTGGTACCAAGAGCCCACACTCAGGTAAGGCTTTCCCTGTGCCAGGCCCTACTCTTGGCTCTGACACAGCAATTCATTTACCCCGCACCGAATCTCAGAGGTGGGGACTTTTAATACCTTCCTTAAGCAGACGAGGAAATCGTGGCATAAGAAGGTTAAGACAACTTGCCTTGGGTCACACAGTTTGTTCATCATTCCTTGGTTTAAGGACAGATCTTTGCTTATGATCTGTCTTTCCCAGTGAAATACAAGCTCCATGAAGTTAGGGACCATCAGTGTCTTGTTCCCTGGTGTATCCTCAGCATCTGGTACACAGGAGGTGTTTATAAATATTTACAGAACGAATGAAAGAAAAAAAAGCGTCCTTACAAATACCCATTAGGATCGTCTGGGCTATTTTAGTAGAAAGGCTGCACATTTAAGAAAATGCTATTTCCATCCCTGTTGGCTGTATGATGGCAAAATCGGGCCATCTTCATCCTTGCCTTCTACCATATAGAAATGCATTTATTGTACAGCCATGTTCAACTACTGTATGCTTGTTGGTTAATACTGAAACTGAAGTTTAAATTTTTCCTTCATTACTGCCTCTTTTCTCCCCTGTTTATTGATGCTGCTGTGTTTAGTCTCCAGGAAGCCGAGCCGAGTTCCTGAAATGAAAACCACCTTCCCTCAGCTTGGATTCGGGCTGCGTGACTCAGGGGCTGGCTCCGACACCCTGACATCAGAACTCAAAAACCAGAAGTTTGGAAGAGACTTTATTCTGGTATCTAAGTAAGAAGGAAATACCTGGTGCAACTTGTCAGCCTTGAAGAGGAAAAAGAGAGTAATCATCATAATGAAAGGTGGCATCCTGGGTGAAGGCGAGACTGTTTACAAGCATATGTCTTGTGCACACTTGGCTTTGCACCGTGGGGCAGGATGTTCATTGTAGCTCCATGGAAGCTGCTCTCTGCTGTTTGTGAACTTTGATACCTTGGAGCTGCTTTGGAGTTGCTGATAATTATTAGGATTCCAAATTAGTGAATTAATGGAATTCACACATGATTGAACATAATCAAGAAGAGGCTAAAAATTGTTTGAGAATAAAACCAACTAAACCAAAAGGAAAAGGAAAGATCTCCACAACTGGTGTATTTATGGAAAGGTTTCTTAGCAGGTGGACAGAAGATGTTAATGACCATGATAATAGGCGTGCTGCTATATGATTGTCCGACACTGGGCTAAACCTTTAGTGTCATCTCATTTTTTTAAAAAAATTAATTAATTAATTAATTTATGGCTGTGTCGGGTCTTCGTTTCTGTGCGAGGACTTTCTCCAGCCGCGGCAAGCGGGGGCCACCACTCTTCACCGCGGTGCGCAGGCCTCTCACCATCGCGGTCCCTCCCGCTGCGGAGCACAGGCTCCAGACGCGCAGGCTCAGCAATTGTGGCTCACGGGCCCAGCCGCTCCACGGCACGCGGGATCCTCCCAGACCAGGGCTTGAACCCGCGTCCCCCACACCGGCAGGAAGACTCTCAACTACTGCGCCACGGGGGAAGCCCTCTCATTTTTTTTTTACAATATTTCTTGTTGTAAAGAGGATTATCCCTGTTTCACACTTCAGTAGGCTCACTCAGCCTGTCGAGATGAAGTTGGGATCCAAACCTGGTTCTGATTGACTGCAAGGCTTAGTTAGGGCTTAAACCACCATGTCGTGTAGTTTTGAGGATACTCTTCAGGGCCTCAGGGAAAGGAGAGGGGGTGGGAACGGTCACCTCTCATTCCGGGTACCTTCCCTTTCACCTGCTTGATCTGGCACGTGGACCTTACTAAGACACTGGGCTGGAGAGGAAGATCTTCTGGGATTTTTAGGCTGTTCCCCCTGGCCTGCCCTGCCATCCTGCATCCTAGAGAGTCATTTGGTACATTTGGGAGAGGAGTCAAGAGAGAGGGGGGGCCCATTTACTCCTCATCAGTATTTTGCAAGAAGGTGTTACTACCTATTTTACAGAGAGAACACTAAGATGCAAGGTAGAGATTAATTTGCACAGCGTCACATAGTTTCTCAATGGTAGAATTGCTATTTGAGCCCCAGTTTTTCTCAGTCAAAAGCTTTGTTCCTTCCAAGACTAAATCGAGTCCCTTTCCCGTGGAGGTTCTCTTCTCGTGTCTGGGTGACTGGTGTGGGTGCTTCTTCCCCAGGGGAGGGACACAGGGTGAAGCCAGAGACCCCACTGCCCTGCAGTTTCTTCCACTTCATCCCCTCAGTGAGGCCTCTCATTCCATGTCTGGTTATTTGTGGAGGGATTGTTTATTGAGTTGTTGACTGTTATTTTGTTCTTGGGGCCAGGTCTCTGTGTTCCCTTATCTTGGAAAGGTGTGTGATACAGGGAAGAAAGCAGGAGTTACGAGGCAAAGAAGGCAATTCTTCTTCTTCGATGCTTAGTGTTCATTTGTGAAAACTCGGGCTTGTCACACTGGATGCTCCTGGAAGAGGAGTGGGCAGATGAATTACACTGCTCGGAGTTCAAAAGAAAGAATTGACTGGCCTGGAAAGGAGAAAAGGAAACTGGGGGCCCAAGAAAGTGCCAGATACTTCTCGTCATCACACACTTAGACACAGAGCCCGAGAAGGGGGATTTCTCCGGGGGATGGGGGTGAGGTGGGCAGACATATGACCTGAGCCCCTGGGAGTGTAGGCTTGGCTTGAAACTGAGGAATTCCTTGCCTCTGGGGGACGTCTTGGGGTTGGGAAGCAAGCATATCAGTGATGACCACATGTGGACAGAAGACCAGGGCCTTCTAGCATTGTCTAATCCATAAGATTACAGGGAACTTTGCATGATTGGGGAGGTGGAACTAAAGCCCCAGTAATGACAGTGATTGAATTTCTCACAGCCTCAGAGAAAAATGAACTTGGAGCAGATTAAGACAAGAAATAAATGTGATATTTCTTGCACTCTAGTTTTGTGGACCAAATTTTATATCCACTACAGATCCATTTCTTTGGCTGAAGAAAAATTTTTCTTGTAGTTAAACGGACAAATATTCCTGGAAGAAGTTGTATTTATAATCTAGTGTCCCCACCTTGCTAAGGATAAAAATCTCATCCTCAATTGTTACAACAGTAACTCTTCCCAAACCTTGGCTTTGAGGAAGGCATGATGAGTTGACAAAATTCCATATGGCGGGAGGGATTCTTCAGTGCAATCTCTTCACTGTATAGGGAATTTGAAAGCATAAAGCAGCAATAGCAAGAGCCTCTAAAGGAAAAAGGTAAATAAAAGTTTTCCTTAAAGGAAAAAGGTAAATACTCCTGTTTAATGATCCTTTGATACGGCACTCAACTTTCTCACCTGCTGACCACTGATGGAAATATGGACTGCGTCCCTCCCTCTTTTCCTCTCTCTATCTTGTTGTTCCTTCCCTATCTTCTTTCCTCTTCCCTTCTTATTTCATCATTCTTCTCTCTACTACCATTTTTTTTCCCCCCGCGCTCTCCGCGAATGCCCCAGGCTCATTTGGAATTTCAGCCAGTTAACATGATAAATGTATTGCTTGATCAACTAATGTATGGATGAGAAATGGGAGAAATGCAGGGAGGGGTTAGAATAAGGTTAGCACAACACAGTCCTGCCGAGGAGTCCACTTTCTCTCTAGAGGGGATTGCACAACGTTGCTGAGATTTCTCACAGACCAGGTAAAGCAGGAAGCAAGAAGCAGAGCTCTGTGACTTGACTCAGTGTTCCCAAGACGAGAAGAAATTGGTGTCTTGGGAGAAGAACATCTAGTGCAGGCGCTGAGACCAGGGAGAAATTGCATTTTGGTGTTTACAGCATTGAGTGCACTCCAGGAAAAATTTGGGGAGTTTTGAAAAGGAAACAATTATGACATTGACTTCTTAATAGAGGGGACAGAATTCTTACTATCAAGTCCCAGTATTTTCCGAGTTCTCCTGGCATGGAGATGAATGCGAAGTCACTTGTGGGCTTCCAAGCAGAGGCACAATAGATCATAGCGGTGCGCTAAATTCCACAAGAGCTGTTTGCTTTTTCATGGCAGTCAAAAGGTCATTTAATGCCAGGACTTATTTGGATATGAAATAGTCATTTTGAAAATGTTCAGGTGAAGAAATAATGCCCTAACTCTCAACATGTGACTAATGCTTTGAGAAAGGTAATATTAACTTGCAGCATGTGATTCCAAGCAGAGCCGAGCCGTGGAGTGTCTGCTGGTTTCCTAACCATTCTTAAATTAAGGCGCTGCAATCTGTTACATAAATCTCTATTTTCTTATTTTAGGTTCAGCCAGCATTTTGCTAGTGAATAAATCAGACAGCCCAGATGTCATTTCTCCCTGACTAGATATAAATCACAACCAAAAGGCTCGCTAGGTTTGCCAAAAGTGCTTCATATGTCAACGAAATCTATCGTTACTGCCCCAGGATTCTCGCCTCCCCCCCAAAGGAATAAAGAGATCATTTGCCATCAATACAGCATCAAAGAATATTAAATTCCCCTTTTGAGTAATGAAATTCTCCCTCCTGATGTTTTACGGTATATAAATGGACAAGATGCATCCCTTTCCCAGTTGACGTGGAGAAGCTTCTAGAGCTGCTTGTTTTCTCCTTAGAGATGACCTAACGGAGCCTTGTTGATGAGGATGCACCACTTCACAGGACTAGATGGAGATATGGAGTTCCTTACCAATTCATTTCTTTAGGTGCTGTATTGTCCGGGGGGCTGTATTACTGTAAGAGACACCTTAAAATCTCAGTGGGTTACCCCAGAGAAGATGTCTTTCTTACTCACATCACACATCCAATATGGATGCTCTGTTGCCCTCACTCCCACTAGTGGTTCCGTCATCACCTGGAGCCTCCTGAGATAGCTTCCCTAATCCTCTGCAGCTGGCTGGCCTGGAAGAAAAGGGAAGGAGAATGTGCAGTTTTATTTGGGGAGTTTCATGGGTCAAGCCTGAAGGTGGCGAACATCACTGCCCCATTCCATCCCCTAGAACATAGTCTAATGGTCACTTTCAAATGCAAGGGAGATGGCAAATGTGGGGTATTTCTGAGCGCAGCAGGAGAAATGAGATTGTGAATATGTGGTCATCTCCACCACTGATGCCAGACTCCTTCCCTGTCCTTCCCTTCCTTCCTTCCTTCTTTCCTTCTTTCCTTCTTTCCTTCCTTCCTTCCTTCCTTCCTTCCTTCCTTCCTTCCTTCCTTCCTTCCTTCCCAAAATCTATGGTGTTCTGGTTGCTTTGGTGACAGGTTTCCATGTTCTCCCCCTCCATGATGGTACCTTAGTGGTCTGGGTACCACTTCTGTACTGGGAAACCTAACTCAGTGTTGGATGGGTGGTCTGGAAGGAGATTCAGAAACAAGTGCTTTAAAAAATTTTTTTTAATCATTAAGAATTAAAAGGGTAAAAATGAATAAAGTATGGCTGACACATATATATCTTCAGTATATTATTTTCTACAGAAAAGCTGCAAAACTCCTGACATGGCCTGACATCATAGAAGTGAAATATTTCCAAAATGAATTGAGCCCAAATATTTTATATATGGTGGAAGCTCTATCTAGTCTAATTCAATATTTAGCAGTATTTATAATGAATAACAAGCAGTAACATTTTAAGTTCAAATTTCCTACTTTCAAAATAATTTTTCAAGTTAGTGAAGGATGGATTTCTACTCTCCATCTTTACCTACCACTGGTGATAAAGGGTACCTTCCTGATAGTGATTCAATTATAGCAACTTAGAAATTTAAATTTTAGAAAGAAAGAAACATTCATTTCATTGATAGCTAATCTCTGGCTCACTACAGAGGGGGGAAGGGAGGGGGCTGACTGGTCATGGGGAGGAAGCTAAGAACAGTTAAACTTCTTTTAATTAACAGTATTTTATTCAGTAGATTACATAAGACATAAGTACTTTTTAAAAATTGGGCAACGTATCAGTGTTTTTCTCATAAGAATTTTAGTGAAGAAATTAATGCATTGGTAAAGATTGCTAAAAGAGACAGAAGGAATTAAGAAAAGATAGCACATAAATTGAAGAAACATTGGCTTAAGGCACAGAATAAAATTTTATTCAAAGCACAGTTCAGCTATTTCTTTCTGAAAATTAAAAATTTTTATTTTAGTTTATTTAAAAAATGTCTCCCTTACGGGTGAACCAATAAGGTAAAAGAGAATTGTAATAACTTTTCATTTCTGCTTTTCAAGGAGTAATTCATTTTGCTTTATTCACTTGAGAGACTGAAGCCATTTTATTGTTGAATTTTATAAAGCTTGCGTGAACAAGTTCTGTTCACCTGTAAGCCCAAGTTGACATGGTTGTAATCTTCCTTTTCTCACTGGCTGCTTCATTTACCATAGAGAAATCCTTTCTTCAGCATTATTTTCTCCCTAGAATGTAAGCTTCTTTAGGACAAATTCTTGGCTTATTCATCACTGTATTCCCAGCAACTAAAACAATATCTGACACATACAGAGCCCTCAGTAAGTACTTGTTGAAGATTTGTGTTGATACAAGTGCAAGCAAGGTGCCTTTAGTCCCTCTTTTATTGTGCCATAATGTCCTGGTTGTTAATCTGAAGATGAATTAGATCATTTTGTGAACTCCATTGACACTGTATTGGAAGTTTATTCATTTACTCTTTCACTCATTCATTCATTGATGTGTTTTGTGTTTATGGCACTAAGATGGACATTGAGGACCACAAGGATTTATAGGATGCAGCCCTTACTAAGTACTAAATTCACTGAAGATTAAAAAGCCTATTCAAACGCAGGTGATACGATGACAAACATAATGTATTTGAACAGCCCAAGGTGGAATGTAGCCTTTCTTAGGAATGCTCTTTTATGAGGTATCATTACTTTGTTCTTTTAAAAGCTTCTGTTCATCTTGAAAAGCTAGGGACTCTTACAAATTTCTGCAGCTGGATTGGCAACTCCTTAAGGGCAGAAATAATATCTTTACTTGTATCTCCTATAAAGGGCAGAGTCTTTCTTCTAATTGGAAATCAATAAATATATGTTGGATGATTGAGTTATACTACTAAAAATACACTAACCTGCTGAAGAGATTTAAAGTGGTAATAATGATTCTAGTTTGTCTTCCATATAGAGCAGGGATGGAGATATCTTGCCTTATGAAAACTGACTATTGGGTAGCCCTAAGATCTTTACAGAAAGAGATATATTGCAGAGATTGCTATAGTTCTAAAGTGACGAGGAGTAGATGTCTCCATGAATCTTTCCTGTGGGGTACATACAAATTCATTTCCCTGGACTTGTATATGAATAAACTGTGTCCAATTTGCATTGAGAAACCCACTACAAAGGAAATTACCCTACAGTTTGCAAGGCAGCAATAGAGACACAGATGTAGAGAACAAACATATGGACACCAAGGGGGGAAAGCGGGGGGTGGGTGGGGGGTGGTGGGATGAACTGGGAGATTGGGATTGACATATATACACTAATATGTATAAAATAGATGACTAATAAGAACATGCTGTATAAAAAAATAAATAAAATAAAACAAAAAACCAAAAAAACAACAAAAAAAGGAAATTACCCTACAGATAAAAGATGTGAGGAAGATGTTTTCCAAATGGATTGAATTTCTAGTGTTTGTCTTGTGTTATCTGAAGAAAGCAATACCTTCCTTCATCCTTTTAATACATGACAAGAAATTTGACAGGGGTTGGGAAATGATAGCCAAATTTTATTCAGCCTTCTGCCTTCCCAACAGTAAAATCCCAATTAAATAAGTATTAGATCCAGGATAGACTAAAGCGTGAGATAGAATAAAAGAAGACCCTTGCAATAACATAATGAGAAAAGTATTTTTAAACCGAATTAGCACTGTTTGAAAAATGAGGCAAACTTGATTCTTTCAAATGTAGGGCTCTCAAGTGGTGAAATTTTGTACACACAGCACAGATGTGTGCTGACAGATATTCAGAAAAGAGGGAAGATCATGCTGTGGAAAAACTGACATGAGTTGGTCATATAAATCTTTGGAACAATCATAGATGAGTCATGGCAAATTCTTACAAAGAATGCATTTTAATAAAAAATGTATGATTTATCTAAGGTGTCTCAATTTTTAAAAATTGTACTGATTAGCAAGAAAGAGGGAGGTGATGTGAATTCAGTTTTTTTCAAATCAAAAGGGAAGCAAAGAGGGGAAAAGAGTCAGTCTCTGTAAATGTCTTTTCAGTGGAATCTGGAAAAACCAGCTTGCCATTTCTTTCACTTTAGGGTCTCACAAAATCATAAATTCTTGGAGGCCTGAAACTGATTTTTTCTACGGATATCCTTGTTTCTAATATAAGTTATAAAAAAGGTAAGTTGTAAGAGAGAGGAGTTTACTTGCTGAGTTTGTTTAAATGTGGGGGGCTGGCTCTAAGAATTCATCAGGGACCTATGCTCATTCTGTCTTCTTGTTCGGTTATCCTCACCACGTGGCTTCCATCTTGTGGTACGTCCACACTTCAAGCCAGTAGAGTAGAGAGCATACCCCTTCTTTCTTATTTATTTATTTGGATTCCTTTTTTTTTTTTTTTGGCCACACTGCATGGCCAGGCCCGGCAGTGAGAGCACCGAGTCCTAACTACTGGCCACCAGGGAATTCCCATATACCCCTTCTTTTTTTTGTTTTGTTTTTCTTTTTTATAAATTTATTTATTTATTTGTTTTTATTTTTGGCTGTGTTGGGTCTTTGTTGCTGTGCGTGGGCTTTCTCTAGTTGCTGCGAGCAGGGGCCACTCCCCCTTGCAGTGCGCAGGCCTCTCACTGTCATGACCTCTCTTTGTTGTGGAGCACAGGCCCCAGGCATGCGGGCTTCAGTAGTTGTGGCACGTGGGCTCTAGAGCCCACGGCACACGGGCCCAGCTGCTCCGCGGCATGTTGGATCCTCCCGGACCAGGGCTCGAAGCTGCGTCCCCTGCATTGGCAGGCGGATTCCTAACCACTGTGCCACCAGGGAAGCCCTACCCCTTCTTTTTTAATGGCATGTTCTGGAAATTATACACACCAATTCACCTCAGCTCCCATTGGCCAGCACTTAGTCACATGGCCATGTTTAGTTGCAAGGAAAGCTCGGAAATGTAGTCTTTAGCGGGGGTGGCTCAGGGACCAGCTAAAACTCAGGAGATATGCAAAGAGATGATAATAGGAGTACTGTTATCATTGCGGCAGGTTGAGATTCTGCCACTCAGCCTGAGAGAGTCTTAAAATTGAGATGGCGCAGACTGAGCACAGAGGCTGGGGTATGAATAACTGGGCAGTGGGAAATGGTGTAGAAAGCCAAACTGCAGTCAATAAATGAATTGATAATGATGGATAAAGTGCAAGATTAATTTTAGCTAGAACTCACTAAGGGTCAAATACTATCCTATGTGATTTGTTTGGACTAGTTTATCTAATCTATCAAACAATGCTCTGAGGTAAGTCTGATAACCATTTCCACCTGAGAGATGAAAAAACTGGTGCACAGAACAGTTTAGAAACTCACTCAAGCCATATACTTAAAGCTGCCAAGGTTGAAAGACAAACTCAGGATGAACAGATGTTAAAATATTGAGGCCAACCTTGAGTTCATGTGAGGGTTTAAAGGAAATGTCTCCCCATGGTGCTTACTGTAGATAATCTCTTTAGACAGAGTTTATCCTTCTGTTGGCCTCCCAAGGAAACATTTTGAAAGTCTACCTCTCTTATTCATTATGACACTTCTAACTAAGATTCTTCCAATGATCTGCTCCATTCACTTCCCTTCCTAAGCAATGTTCTCAACTCCAGCACTGTCCATCAATCTCAAGGCAGGGTCACTCTATACAGTGAAACCTCTGGTACTTCCTGAGAGATGGCAGGAAGATGGGTCCTTTCCCTACCTTAACCTGGAACCACTGACTGCCTAGCTGATGCCACCAGGCTATAAACGGCTGCCAGGCTAGGGCTGGGGCTCTTGCTCTGCTAAGAGTTTCCTACTTTACCCAACGTCCCTGTGGCACTGTTACACCCAGAGACGTCATAAAGTATCTGGGCCCTTTTCAGCAAGTGATTCTGGCCAGCCAGAGCAGAACTCTCTCTGTATAACTACCTGCTTAAGTTAATTAAATTTAACACGTGAATTATGCATGGTAGGTCCTAGAAATATGAGTGAAACACAATCTGTGTCCACAAAAATCTTACAGTCCATGTAGAAGACGAGCTCAATAAAAATAACATTACAAGGGAGAATAAATTAAGTGCCAAAAGAGATGAAAGGCAGTAATATCATATCTGTGGAGGAAGCAAGTGTCCTATCAATCCACTTTGAATGAATTATGGCAAAACTATATCATATGAGTAATTAATTGAATAATACGTGCTCTAACTGAAAGGGAGGGAGCAAGAAACAAAACAACTAAATTAGGGCAAGGCCATTTCCATCTGCCCTTCTATTTAATGAGAATGCATCCTGGAGGGAGCAGGAGATGGGAGCTATGAATCTGCCCTTTCCTCAGTAGCCACAGTCCTCTTGGGCGGTAGAAGTTTGCAATGACAAATCCGATATTGGACTTTAAATGTGATTTGAGGAGTTATACAGATTAACTGTGACTAAGTTGCTTTATGCCTACGTGTTGATTCTATGACCTAACCAGAAATACAAGAAGTTACTCCACTTTATAGGAGTCTGACAAACAGAGATGAAGAAAAGAACGTCCCTGGTGGAGGGAATGGCGTGAACAAAGGCAGAGATGGGGCAGAGTAGACTGTTGGCTGAACACAGGGAAGAGCTGGGAGAGGAACCTCAGGAAACGAACTGGAAACTGAATATTTGCCCATCTGGAAACCAGTTTTTCTACACTGTTCAGAATCCATCAGACTTAGGGCTCACTTCACATTCACACACAGGACGTCCCGTTTGTGTGATGGGGAGTAAGTACGATGGCTTTCAGCTTTCTCCATCTCCCCAGCTCTCCCCATGTTCCACGCTTTCATCCTTTCTGCTTTTTCTTTGAGATAATGAAGTGGAAGTTATGTGACCGTGAATTCAAATCCAGATGCTATGAATTCGGGTCCTTTTGGGCTTATTTTCTCTTCTCTCCATTAGGATAATAGCCCCTAACCCTCAAGTTTGCCTTGAGGATTAAGTGAGACAAGATAATGTATTTGAGACCCCGCATGCTTGGCAAAGAGTTGGTTTTCTCACTCTCTTGCACCTGTTGGTGGCCCTGTCAAGGTCCTTCACCTAGGCCTGCTCCTCCCTGCCAACAAAAACATATAGAACTTCATGATTCCAAGAGTGGGCTAGCTGCCCTAAAGGCTTTGCCTCTTTCTTTGACTCACTTTACCCTTCTGAAGTCCCATCTCATCCCCTCAGGGCTTTGCTGTCTGCTTGGGAAATTACAAAGCATTGAGCGCAGATCCTAAATAAGAGTCTGGTAACACACCTGCGTTTTAACTGAGCTTTCTGCACACAGATCCCTACTCTAGAGGGAAAGGGTCAGGATTTGGGAGGCAAATTTGTGGAGGGAATTTTAAAAATCAGAGATACCTTCTTTAGTTTTTTGTTTTGTTTTGGCCACACCGCACAGCTTGGGGATTCTGTTTCCCGACCTGGGATTGAACCCAGGCCATGGCAGTGAAAGCCCGGAATCCTAACCACTAGACCACCAGGGAACTCCTCTGAGATACCTTCTTTTGTACTCCTCAAATCATATTGTGTTGAGAAGTTGCCAAATCCACCCATGGGAATGGCAGTCTGATAGATAAATTGAAATTTATCAGTGAACAGGGAGAATCTATATTCTAATGCTAAAAAATTTATGGTATGACTCTCCCCTAATTTTTTTCCTTTCTGTGTGTTTTGTACCTCAAAATGTTTTGTCAAGAATTATAAAATTTACAAAGGAGAAGTGAAGAATTAAGGAAAATCTATAGTAACAGCCTGTAATTGAGTTTCATGAGATTACAGATTATGTAGAAGATACCAGACTTATTTGCAGAAGACATGTTAGAAGTTTGGAGAAATGAAAGTTCAGGGCTGCTGACATGAGTGTATTTCTTTTGGAAAAAACACACCATAACAACTTCAATGGCAATAACCAATTTATCCTTCATTTCTGGGTTTTAATGCAGATCTGATTGCAACGAAGTGCATTGTCCAAGTTTCTAAAATTGGTCAGCTTAACAAACTGAAGTAATTGCAATCAGATGTAGCATAGGATAAGGTCAGCAAGTTATCTGAATGAGGGGGAAAAAAATCTGTGTAGGATTTTAAAAGGCAATCCCAATATGATAGAGTTTATTCTTCTACTTCACAGCCCCTCTCTCCTTCCCTCCTTCTACCTCCGTGCCTTTCTCCACAAAATCCCCATTATTTGGGTCTAAATCATAAAACAGTTCATTAAATTGATAAACCATTAAAAAAAATGAGACTCTGCCTCACTGGAAACATAGGGACACAGCAGGAAATACAGAACATGATCTAGGAGCAGGAAGTGATATAAAATGACAGACAAAATGGAAAGATTTGAAAATGACCTCTGAAGCTCTAGAAGAAAACTCACAGATCCTCCATCAATATGTTCATGAACAAAAATGAAAATTCTACTGAATGTTTTAGGAGGCAGGTATTATCCAAGCCTACTATATTATAGCTCCAAGCCATCTTTCCTTTGTTCTTTTCATTTACTAGATGTCTCATATAAAAATGTTCAGAAGTATTGATCTTGGTGTTGGATTTGCAAGTCCCTTTGCAAGACTATAAAAATAACAACCTTTAGTAGATTTGAAAGCAAATATGAGTCCCTTTTGCATTTGTGGAGTTATTATGCAAAGAGGGTCAGTGAGTGGGCAGTGTACAGACAATGATCAATAGTTTAGAGAGATGACATAGAGAACCAGAGAGTGCCTGGAGAGGAAGCAGTTGGGTGGTCTGCTCCAAATTCTGTCCCTGATCTCTGTGAACTGGGAGAAGAACATTTCCCGGTTAAGGAAACTTAATTTCTTTTTGCCTATTATTTTATCTTTAAACTAGAGAGAACTTCATAAATGATTTTTCAACATGCTCCAGAGAGCTCTGGGGCTCAGAGGAGCTGTTTAGGGACCACAGAAGTCTAAAGGCCAAGATGGGAGGGGCTGCTGAGCAAGAGTCCTGGTACTTCCCACCTGATTCAATCAGAACATCTCTACAGACTTGCTTTACTTCCTTATGTTTCCAGTTTATAGTACTTTTGAACAAATAATTCTGTGGTAAAAATAAAAAATAAAAAACTGAAAAACTCTGAATGAAAGTATCTCTGTTCTGGGAACCACTTTCCCACCATGTGCATCTGTAAAAGTCTTCCAAAAACTTTACTAAGCTCTTTGAGGACATGAATTATAAAATCATAGATTTATGGTCTTTTACAACTTCAAGAAGACTGAGATTTTTTTACCCATGAGAAAATTGGATCCTGGAAAGGTTTAGATTTACTGATGTCACATAGCCAGTTAGTGTGTTATTCATGTTTGAATGTCTCATGTCACCTGTATGTTGTAGTTGTACAATATATACTTTTAAAATGATTCTTTGATTTTTCACATTAAAGCTGAAAAGACTGGGAAAATCTCTGTTCACTTGGTGATTGTAGGTCTTTCTGTGTATGTGTGTCCTTTCTATTTTGGTACTTTCCTGTTAAAATGAGTGTATTTTCTGAAATCCATATCGCTTGTGTTTCTTTGTTTCCCTCCTTTAGCTCATAGAGAATTTATCCAAAGACTGAAGAGTTTTTACAAAAAAACATTAAATGCACTTGGCTTGTGCTTCTACAAATTCTCAGATTTTAACCTAAGTGGTTTCCTGATTAATGAGACCCCTAGATTTGTGTTCACCAGTGCCCTGTAGCACATGCCAACTCCCCGCCACAGATTTACTATGATCTAGAAAATGGATTATTTTTCAGTTTGCATGGTCCTGCATCTTGAGACATTCTTTCCATCTGCAACTTTTTGTTATATTCCAATTCATAATGTGGTGATGGGAAGGCAGGGGAAATTCTGCTATTTTCACTTCCTGGCTGAAGTCGATGCTAAAATCAAATACTTCTCGTGGAACTGTTAGAAAAAAAAAGTCAAATATATGAAAATTAGAGTAAAGGAAGGCTGTCATTGAGAGAAATGTCTAACTAAAAATTACCCAATCTTCTAGAGGCATATATCTTTGTTTGACTTGCTATTTGTTTCAATTAGGACCTACCCAGGCACACAGTTTTTGCTTCCCAGAGTGAATTCCAAGTGGCCCTGGAACCTTTCCTTTGTTGAATCTTTTTTCTCTTTTGTTTTTGTTTTCCTTCCTGTTTTTCTATTTCTTTCTATTTCTGTATTTTTGTTTCTGGATCTTGGCTAGGTGAGTTTGTCTCTGATGTTTGTCTATATTAGGGTTAGGACTCTATTTCTTTCTATGGCTGGGACCAAGGATCGATAGTCATCAGATCAACTGGTTATAACTGTATAAACAATAGAACAACTTGTATATAAAATTTATTGTTTGGGTATTGTGTCTTTCTACAACTTGCTCTGGAGTCTAGTGGTTATCAGACCATTAGGCTGGACTCAACTGAGTAGTCAGGAGATCACTCTGTATATAGTAATATAGTTTGTGCACAACTGATAAATTATTCCCTGTTGGAGACAGTGATAACTGGAAATCTTGTTTTATAATCTGATCACTTTGTGATCTCTCTCAGGTGAACAGTCGAGAGTTATCTTCTGTTGAGTGACATACCACAGAGAAATGGAAATTGTTAGTCTGTTTTTAATGAGCTTAAATCAACTATGACAATGTTTCATGTCCCATGAAAAGTAGAATGGTCCTTTGAGATCCAGACTAGTAAGATTCTGTGTTCTGCAGGGTTTTTTTTTTTTTTTTTTAGCTATGGCTAAAGTTGTAGAACTGATGCTGTAAGCTCTTTTTGTGCTCGTATGGCTATAATTGAGAAAAGTCTTTATCTCTCACTGTGTAAGTTTGAAATATTTTCCTACTGTCTGAAGGTATTAATAAATTAGATTATAAAACCTCTAAAATTGAAAGAGCTCTTTTCTGATTGATTTATGTATCTCCACTCATTTAGTTCTTTTACATGTCTCTATGTATCTCCATTCATTTAGTTCTTTTATTTATTTATTTATTTGTATTTATTTTTGGCTGTGTTGGGTCTTTGTTTCTGTGCGAGGGCTTTCTCTAGTTGCGGCGAGCGGGGGCCACTCTTCATCGTGGTGCACGGGCCTCTCACTGTCGCGGCCTCTCTTGTTGCGGAGCACAAGCTCCAGACATGCAGGCTCAGTAGTTGTGGCTCACGGGCCTAGTTGCTCCGCAGCATGTGGGATCTTCCCAGACCAGGGTTCGAACCCGTGTGCCCTGCATTGGCAGGCAGATTCTCAACCACTGCACCACCAGGGAAGCCCCATTTAGTTCTTTTAAATGCCTCTCTGCAACATTTTGTAGTTTTCAGTATACTGGTCTTGCATGATTTTTGTCAAATTTATATTTAAGTATTTCATATATTTTGATGTTATTGTAAATGATATTTTTATTAATTTCAATTTCCAGTTGCTTATTGTTAATATATAGACATGAAAATAATTTTTGTATAGTGTTCACGTATCCCGTACCCTTGCTCAACTCCTTTGTTAGTTTGAATAGCCTATTGTAGATTACTTAGGATTTTATACAATGCCAAGTATGCCATCCATGAATAAAGCTTCTGTTTGCCTCATTTTTCCAATTTATATGCCTTATTTTTCTTGCTTTATTGCATTGTCTAAAACAGTATTGAATAGAAGTGGTGAAAGCAGATAGCTTTTCTCAAATTATCCTTTCTTGAGGGAATATATTCATTATATCATGATTAATTATGTATGATGTTAGCTGTAAGTTTGTGGTAGATTGTCCTTAATCAGGTTGAGGAAGTTCTCTTTCTTCTTTATTCAAAGTTTTTGTCATGAATGAGTATTCAATTTTGTCAAAAACTTTTTTCATATGTGTTGAGAAGATCGTACTTTTATTCAGTATGTTAATATGATGAAATACATTGGTTGATTTTATAATGCTTAATTCAACTTGCATTCTTGGGATAATATCATTTGGTCATGATATTACCCTTTTTATAAATAGCTTGATTCAATTTGCTGAAATTTTGCTAAGGATTTTCATTTCTCTGTCCATGAAGGATATTAATTTTGGTATTCTGTTCTTGTAATGTCTTTGTCTGGTTTCCCTGTTAGGGTAATACTGGCTTTGTAAAAGGACTTGGGAAGTATTCTTTCCTCTTCAATTTTCTGTAGACAGATATACATAATAGAATCAATATTATTTCTTCTTTTTTAGACATATGGGGAAATTCAGTTAAATCAACTTGGGAGGGGTGGTGTTGGAAAATTTTAACTACAAATTCAACTGCTTCTAAGCAATAAGCTGGGGCAATCATAGAGCTCACCTCATTTGTTTCTCTTCTCTTAGGAATCATGGTCCTGTGCTTGCTATTGTTCCATGTCTGAAGAATCATTGCTTCATATAATTTTATTTAGTGTTCTAGTTGTTTAGGGTGGGGTGATAAATCCTGTCTCTGTTATTACATCATTGTTAGAAGATGAAGATTTTGTCTCATTCTGATGTGTTTATTCTTAAAAGTGTTTTGTTAAAAAAAGATTAAAGTTTTGGGAATTCCCTGGTGGTCCAGTGGTTAGGACTTGGCGCTTTCACTGACAGGGGCCCAGGTTTTTTTTTTTTTTTTTTTTTTTTAAATTTATTTATTATTTATTTATTATTTTATTATTTTTGGCTGTGTTGGGTCTTCGTTTCTGTGCGAGGGCTTTCTCTAGTTGTGGCAAGGAGGGGCCACTCTTCATCGCAGTGAGCGGGCCTCTCACTATCGCGGCCTCTCTTGTTGTGGAGCACAGGCTCCAGACGCGCAGGCTCAGTAGTTGTGGCTCACGGGCCCAGTTGCTCCGCGGCATGTGGGATCTTCCCAGACCAGGGCTCGAACCCGTGTCCCCTGCATTGGCAGGCAGATTCTCAACCACTGCGCCACCAGGGAAGCCCGGGCCCAGGTTTGATACCTGGTTGGGGAACTAAGATCGTGTAAGCCACACTGTGTGGCCAAAAAGAAAAAAAAATTAATTCATTTTTTTTCAATCTTAAAGTCGCAAATTAGTCATGGATTACCCAGCTGGTTCTCAACAAGAATTTATAAAATGATATTCTATACTCATTAGGTAATCCTACCAGATAGCAGGATTTTATATGTCAGTAAAATAACTTTCTATGCTTTGTAATGACTTTGTTTTATAAAAACAAATAAAAAAGTTTCTCATTTCTAAACTGTTATGGTTTCTTCCAATTGTATATTCTTACTTCATATTTATTTTAAAATATTATAGTATCATTTCAATTTATATGTAAACTCACCCTGTATTAGCTCAATCTCTCTCAGTATTAGCTCAACCATTCATTATTCTTATGTACATGTGCTCCAATCTTAATGAAGTGATGATCTCTCTCCTAACATCACATTTCATTTTCTCTTCACAAAAGTAAGTTTTATATTAAAAAAAAAATACAACTATATCAAGATGTCTTTTATACCTGAAACTGTCTTTGAGATTTCCCAGATGAATATTAGAAAATCACAAAGATTTTGTCTTTCACCTTATAAAAAAAGAGAGATGATAAAAATAATTAGGATTTTTGGTATGTTCTATTTTTCCTAATTAGCTCAACATCATTGAATCAGTTTCATGAGAAAAGTTGTTAAATGAAGGAAGAAGCTTTCTATATGTTTTGTACAGAAAAAAAATTATTGATATAAATATGTTTTATTGGTTGTACACTTTATAAGATGTGTTGCAAGGCCCTGGAGATTTGTCAGTCTGTATTATGTTCTTATCCTCAATGGAAACATGGATCTAATCCTTTAAAAAGAGTTATGTATCTTATTGACTTCAATAGAGAATTTTACTCTTCCCCTCTATGATATTGTTGATTACTATAATGAATTAACTGTCATTCAGTCTTAACATCAGCAAGTTGTTTCTACTTTCCTCTCATGTTTGCCTGAAGTCATGAATCTGATTGTCAACAAAGGACAACCTGAGAATTTCTTGGAAAAGACTAATCCAGGTATACTTAATGTTATGGACGAATTTTATCCCCCCAAATTCATATGTTGAAATCTTCACTTCCAGTACTTCAAAATGTAACTGTATTTGGAGATAGGTTCATTACAGAAATAAGTAAGGTAAATTGAGGCCATATAGGTGGGCCATAACCCAATATGACTGGTGTCCTTCTAAGAAGATGAAGTTAAGACACAGACACATGGAGACAAGACCATTTGAAGACAAAGGGAGAAGATGGCCATTTGTGAGCCAAGGAGAGTGGCCTCAGAATGAAACCAATCCTGCTAATACATTGATCTTGAACTTCGGGCCTCCAGAACCATAAGGAAATAAATTTCTAGTGTTTAAGCCATCCACTCTGTGGTACTTTGTTCTGGTATCCTAGCAAACCAATATATTTAATGTGGTATTTTAATAGTACAGGCTTTCAAACTGCCTTCACTTGGACAACTCTGACTGTATTTGGGGAGTAAGTAAGGATTTCTATTAACTCTTCTCAATCCAGAATGAGATGATTTCATGAAAGCAACTGGTGATCCAGGGACCAGTGGAAACAATTAACTAGGATTGATGAGGAAGGAAGCAGAATTATGGTTGTTTGTCTTGAAATGTTATTGGTATTGTCTTTAATGTTCTGTATTTTACTGGGTATTCCAGAAAGCCTTTTCTCCTTTTTCTTCATCTATGTTTATGCCTCAACTTAATAGAAAATACTTCTGAGCACACCCTCCACCTCTCTGAGCCGCAGTGTCGCATCCTGAGAGCGGGCAGGGGAGCCCCCGTCTCTGCATGACCTAACGTGCTGCCTAACGAGTGCAGGCGGGTTCCCCATCCAGCTTGTCTCCAGGGCTCCTGCAGAAGCCAGCACTGTGGGGGGCAGAGTCTACACCACTGCTGCATCTGTTGGGAGAAGCTCTTGCTGACAAGTGAAATGGCAAGCTGACAAGCTTGAAATGAAACGTTCTTTAAATGTTATTTCTTTCTTTTTGAACTCTCAGAATACAGAAAAATATTTTTTTACTATGTCTCTACTTTTCATAGCAATATAATTATTTGCATAGGTTCAATAAGAATCTGACCTCTTTTTTTACTAGGATATAATTGGACAAATCGACTACGTAACCAAAGACATGCTTGGAGTGTCAAGTTTGAGAATTCATCTTATTTAATACACTTATAGTAAGACCATAACTAAAGAGCAAGGGTTTTAAATCACATGTGGAACATATGCCTATAAAGCCCTCCCAGGAAACTGGTCTGATACCTGTTGTATACTAACAGAGTCCTTGCATTACAGGTAGGAAGAAAGGTCATTTCTTTGCAGGTCAGGTGTATGATCAAATATTAGAGACTTCGAAGAGAGAGGAATTCACCCATATTTATTAATAGTGCAAGTGAAACCTAGTGGAGAGAATTTCTTGGGCTTCGTTTCCTAGCTTCCGTATACAAGAACAAGTAATGGAGGCTTTTCAAAGTCTCTTCAGAGTCCAGGATTCTTTATGAAATTTCAAGACAAAAGTTAATTTTATGACCTTAGTAACTAGCTCTGGATCTGATGATCATACAGAAGTTTATATAGTTAAATAACACCTCTTGTTTCACTTGTATAATGTAATTGGGTAGACACATTATGAACACAGCTTTTTGTGTTAGGAATAATCTTTAGAGACTATTTAGGGAGGACTACTAAGAAAACACATCCAAAACATGGAAAGAAGGGAAAAGGTTGGTTAAATGTCCTTTCGATATCATATTTCTCCACACCAATTAATATTTAATTATATAGGAGTATACAACTTTGACCTGCTGTATACTACTGATTAGAGCACAGACTCTGTGAAGTTACATGTCAGTTTCTGACTTTTGTCCAGCATGGATGTAAATAATTTATGTCTGGTAGAAAAGATGATCTCAAACGTTGTGAGTCTATTGTCTATAGACCATTTTCCACTTTTATCTCTAACTTAGTGAACTGATTTTGGCTTATCTTTGCTGAGGAATATACAAACTTCTGTTCCTCAAATGCTCTTGGAATAAGTTTTACCATTCTGCTAGTTCTCACATGAATTAGGTAAATTAATCTCTGAATAACGTTCACTCTATATCAGTATCAACTTTTTGTCATTTGAAAATTATACTTGGACATGGCACAAATATTGATGTCATACTGTTCCCTCTGTAAAATTATTAAGTATTCACCTTGACCATAGTAACCCATATGTTGTGGGTTAAATTTGTCCCCTCAAAATTCATATGTTGTTGTCCTAACCCTTTATTTCCACAGGATGTGAATGTATTTAGAGATAGTGCCGTTGCAGATATAATTCGTTAAGGTGACATCATTAGGGTGGGACCTAATCCAATATGACCAGTGTCCTTTAAAAAGGGGAATTTTGGACGCACACACACAAGGAGAATGCCGTGTGAAGATGAAGGCGGAGACCAGGGAGATGCTTCTATAAGCCCAGGAATGCAAACTGTTGCCAGCAAAACACGAGAAGCAAGGTGAGAGTCATGGAACAGGTTCTCTCACAACGCTCAGAAGGAACCAACTCTGCTAACACCTTCATCTTGGACTTCTAGCTTGAAGAAGTGTGAGATGATAAATTTCAGTTGTTTCACCCACCCAGCTGGTGGGCCATTGTTCAGGCAGCCCCAGAAAACTAATACACTGTGGATATCATCAATGAACTACTTTACATCTGATATTCTATGGGTAAAAGAAAGTAAAATGCTTGACTCTGTGAGTGCTATAACATTTTAAAATGTGGTTCTTATCGCTGAAAGACTTATGACTGATGTGGTGAGTTACAATATGGTCTTGAAAAATTAACAAAATTCTAGAGAGGTTGGGGAAAGGAGTGATTCACAAATTGTTTAA
Organism: Balaenoptera physalus; assembly: GCF_965194825.1. Classification (NCBI taxonomy): domain Eukaryota; kingdom Metazoa; phylum Chordata; class Mammalia; order Artiodactyla; family Balaenopteridae; genus Balaenoptera; species Balaenoptera physalus. The sequence continues at coordinate 22,327,555 of NC_138888.1, forward strand.
AGGCTTGATGCAACAGCTGGATCAGGTCAAAAAGAGAAAATTACCTAACACAGTCCAACCCTATAAGTGATAAATATGGTGGAGTATTGATTAAAGCACAGCTTGTTAGAGCACCGAAGTGACCATGCTCAGCTGCAGGTGAGGGGAATAGGTTGAATCCTTGAAACCCAGGGCAAGACCAAATCCATAGCCACAGGGAAGTCAGGAAGGACAAAAAGAAGGCAAAAGCAGGTGAACAAAGCGTTAACAGAGAGAGGGGAAAAAGAAGAAACTAATATATATTGATTACCTATTAGCTAGAAATTCTTCTAGACTTTTTGAAAAACATTTTCTCTCATTGAACCCTCAAGGCAGCCAGGTTAAATATTCATTTAGCAGTTAATATATTTGAGGTTCAGAGAGGTCAAACATATTGCCCCAGGCCACAGAAGGCTCAGCTAATGAGTGGCAGAATAGAGTTTTGAACCTAGGCTGTTCTGGCTCCAAAATGCATGCTCATTTTAATGCCTTCCGGTTACTCTCATAATAATATAATGATACGGAATAAATATAACACAGGTGGCTTAACATTAGCTATAGTTATGGTAGTTATTAGTGCTGCTCATTAATTTCATCGCTTCTTAGTTTGCTTCTGAACTTTCTGGCTCCTTTGGGCAGGTCATGGATTGATTCTAGCCCATTGTTTTGGCTTGTTCAGGGGGAAGCAACTGATGTCACTTCGAGGTCAGAACTTGGAGTCACTAGGGAAAGACCCTCTAGAGCCCTGATTTCTTTGCCCCGTAGTAGAAACGTGTATTGAGATGTAGATTCAATTAAACCGCGTTACCGCAAAACTGCAATGAACAAACTCCTCAACTGACCCACGCTGGATACAAAATATGAGTGAAAAATAAACTTTGTTGGTTTAAAGTTATACTGACTGATAAAATAACATACAGTAATTTTTTTTGTAAAATGAGGGATGTAGGAATTAAAGGCCCTTCATGTCTAAAATGTTATGATTCTAGGCAGGTTTTGTCACTATAATTGCATTTAAAAAACTAATTTGCAGTCTATTTTTAAATTATGAAACAAATTCATAAATGTGCAAATGAAGTGAGTAAATTACTATTGGGAATGAGTTCTGATGTCAGTTTTTTTTGTTTCTAATCATCAGATGTGTGATGGTGATTATAAATCTGTTGTTTGGGTACGAGGTGTTGGCCAGCCCCTTGTAGGGTTCGCTCTTGTACCCCATGGCGGTGATGAGCAGGAAGGACTAACACAATGAGAGCCTCTTGTCTGGTACCAAACAGTAACAGCAAGATATTTGAAAGGGCAGGGAATTCACTGGAAAGTTTCACAGAATCAGAGCTATTGCATGTTTCATTTTTGATCACCTGGCAAAGGTAATAATACATGGCTATGGCTATGCAGGATCAGAAATCACTTTGGGCTGATATGCCTAGAGGCATTTCATGAGAAAGATAAGACTTGAACAGAAACTTAATGAATTGGAAAGAAAGAGACTGGATGGCTTGTGGGCAGGAGGGGGTCAGGTGGAGATACATAAACGCATAGAGATGGCAAAAGCAAAGGGTGTATTTGTGTGGCAGGATCAGTGAAATACTGGGGCTGTACATAAGTGTGAAAAATTTTATTTCTAAACCAAAGATAGAACCCCAAATGTATGCAACAGTCAACATATTCACAATGAGATAATACGGTGCAACAGTGATCCCAGCAGGCACTGGCATCTAGAGTGGGCGTGTGTTCAGGGCTATGTGGACGCTTGGTGTGAGTTTCAATTGAAGGTGGGAAGGAGACTTTGCCTGATGGAAGAGAAATAACGATGTGAAGGAACAGCGGGAAATGGGGAACTTGCTAATCCATCTTCCCAAACCTGGGACACAGGATTTAAAGGTTCTACCTGGAGAAACTTTCTGGGAACAGGCAATCCTCAGGCCAGTGCCAGTCTTCAGTAAAGGCTAGGAGGACAAAGGAATAATCATGAAATTAAGAGAATTGGCCCCCCGAGTTCCAGGGAGCACTGAAGAAGTGTTAGGAAAAGAAGAACATTGTAGAAATCTGGGTAAGAAAAGAATCAGCTCAGGGCAATATGAGGATAAAATATTGAAAGAGGAGAGATGATCAGAACCCAGGGGGCAAGGGAGGTGAGCAGGATGGGTTTAGCTGTCCACGAGTTGCCAAGGTTATACCCAGGGGTCCCCTGGTGGATTCACAGGTGGTGGCCCTCAGGCCTGTCCATAGTCAGCCTGGTGGTACTGCCCTTTCCAGAAAGAGAGAACCTCCAGGGGGTGCGTGCAGTCCTACCTTTTTGGAAAGAGTCATCTGAGGCTGGGTTAGGCTGCACCTTCCAAGGACAGGCTGGCTCTCCTTGAGATTTTTCACATTATCCGTAAGTGGGGTAAGAATCTCCACACCACTGTAAACAGCACCTGTTGCTCACCGCCATCACCAAGAAGCAGAGATGGACTGAAAATCTTTGCTGGAAACTTTGCAAGAAACACCTCTGAGACCTTCTTGGGAATCTAGAAGGCCTCATCTTCAAGTACCATCCTCTGGAGAAATAACTGTAGCTCTTGGGGATACCAAATCAATGACAACTCAGTAGAAACAGAAATAATTTAGGTTTAAAATGATTTTTGTGTCTATTGTAAGTTCATTTCCTTTTTAGCTATCCTGGGGAATGGCTGCCTTCTCAAAATTGTTAAATTGTAGCAAAAAGGCAATGATTTAGGAGAGGTTTTTCTTCCACTGTCTATCCCCTAAGGATCATTGCAGAAAACAAATCCCACGCAGTGCTGCCTGGCTTTCACCTGGGCTTTAGGCTGAGTAGAGCAGAGGCAGCTCTGAGTGGGAGCTGATACAACACAGGGGACTCACTGAAATGCTGCCCCACATGTAGAACCAAGCCCTAGTTTAACACGGGGAATGTATTTTGAAAGGCCTCTATTCCAGTCTCCCTATGACCTCCAGAAGCAGCGATAGTAACTCAGGTGCCATATAGCGCTCACAAAGGCTGAAATCAGAGATGTTTTACTCATCTGTTACTGCCACAGATTTGCTTTGAGCTCACTCTTAAATTATTTAAAATCTTTCTCTGCTCTCTTTCATATGGCCCATGATTCAATTATCCAAGTTAAGCAGCCAAAAGCAATCAAAAATGATGGAAATAAAGACAAGAAATGGTTTTATTTACAATGCAAATGATCTGGTTCCTTCTCAAATAAGAGAACAAATCAAATTAGCTGCTCTTCAAATTGAGAGGAAGTCACTGTACAGAACTGGCACTTATCAGAGCAGGGTTCTCCAGCGGCTCTTGGCTCTGGAGAGGGCTTCAGATGAATTTCACCATAGCAAGGGTTTGATTCAATGCATGTAATTGGAATGAAAAAATATTGAAGGCAGTGGAAATGTACTCCATTACGACCTGACAAAATGCAAGTGCCAAATGGCTGTCAGAATGTCTCAGTGTACGAATGACAAATACCCAGGGGAAATGATGCAAAGTAACAAGGACAGCATTTATTAGCACTTCTACAACCTTGGAGGCTCAAAGAACAGCTGTTTCACCTAATTCAGTGTTTTCCCCTCCAGTGGGAAGATGGGCACAGCAAGAATTGCTCATAGGAAGAAGGCTGGGGTGAGAGGTTAGGTGAGGGATAGAAATACTCTCTTCCACCTGGTTATTTTTCCACCTCAGTGCCAACTATTTTTCTCCCTGGAATTCCTCAGAAATGCTGACCATCACTCAGTGCTTCATCTTGCTTATAATAAGCTCTCCGTGTGTCCTTTTAAATCTCTCTTATAACTTAGCAACCTGGCTTGCTAGTTACACTGGTCAGCTAGATGCAAGAATGTAAATATACAGTGCCCTGATAGCCAGAACACCACCCCACAAAAAGGAGTGGATAAGTTCATCAAAGAATAGTGGGTGAAGAGAAGACAGAGATCCAGTTTTCTAAGGAAAACACTTCAAAGTAAAATAGTTCCCTAAGGAAAAACTGTCCTCTTTTGCAACCTACAGATGTTGTTCAATTGACTGCAGCCTCTCTTTCTCTCCTAGAGAAGCAGCAAGCACAGCAGAGTGAGGTGCTGTGGTTTTCTGTGGAGCAGTAGGTTTCCTACCTCGGCTCATAGGGTAGGAGTCACATTCCAGAAGGTGGTGAGCGTCTACCTTCTCCTGCAACTGAGCTCCCTGAGCAGCTTGGATGTGGGAGTCCTGAAGTCCCAGCCTTTGGGAATTACGGCGAAGTGATAACTCCCAGCAATAATTTTGCCTGGATAGTTCCCCATTTTTCTAGTGCTGAGTCCAGTGTCAGGCATATAGTAGGTGTTAGTAGCGTCTTTCATGAAAGAGAGTGAGATGGCTAGGATCCTAAAACCCTGACTCCTCCACTGCCTGCCTACCACCTTTGCAGGTCCTCAGGGAAGCAAGAAGATGGGACCCTCCAGGAAAAATAACACTCTATTCCTAGCTGAGGTTTTGGCTCTAAACTTTTATGTAGCTACCTATTGAGAAAATGATTTGCACTGCGCATTATCTATGAGGTCTCTGTTACCCAGACTAGACGTTGGAGAGCAGAGCTGTTGACAGTTTTCCCACCCTTAACCTCTTCCTGAAGCTTCTTTTACAAGGTCTAATCACTCAGCAGCTGAGAGGTCACTTTCTCTCAAGAGGCTGACACCACCATTTTCCTATTGTAAGAAAAAGAGACAATCCAAAGGAAAATTCCCTAAAGTGGGATTCCACCAAAGCAAAAGCATTTTTAGTAACTTTGATCCTTTCTGCAAATGCTCCAATCTCTAGTTAAGCTTGCTTAATTTTTAAATCTTTGACCTTCGTCCAAATTTTTCTCAATGTAGATTAAGCAGTTGGACAAAAGTTCTACCTTGAGCTCTTTGTTTGTGGAAGTTGGAATACACATCTCACATATGATTTGCATGAATCAATGAAGAAATGCAGAAACTCTGCCTCTGCACTTCTCTTTCCAGATCTCAAGATCATATCTGTACTGGCAGAGGATCTCCAAGCTACTGTTAATACAGTATCCAAGATAGCCAAGCTGGTGTCATCCTTCCAATAATTACACTAAGTGCTGGTAATTCACAAAATGTTTTGGATCATTCAAATAGCAGTGACTGACAAATTTACTTCAATCCTGGTTGTATTTGGGGATTCTTAATAAGAATTACTTTTTTAAAAAAAATTAATTAATTAATTTATTTTTGTCTGTGTTGGGTCTTCGTTTCTGTACGAGGGCTTTCTCTAGTTGCGGCGAGTGGGGGCCACTCTTCATCGCGATGCATGGACCTCTCACTGTCACGGCCTCTTTTATTGTGGAGCACAGGCTCCAGACACGCAGGCTCAGTAGTTATGGCTCACGGGCCTAGTTGCTCTGTGGCATGTGGGATCTTCCCAGACCAGGGCTCGAACCCATGTCCCCTGCATTGGCAGGCAGATTCTCAACCACTGCGCCACCAGGGAAGCCCCAAGAATTACTTTTGATCAACTCTTATATTAACATTATTTTTAAGAATCAAACACCTTACAGTACATCTAAATTATCTCATTATTATAAAATGGGAGTCTCTCTTAGTGATGTGAAATACGTTTTATGTCAGATTCAGTCACCCCCAGCTTTGCATGAAAACATTGGAGGAGATATAGTTCATTTTAAACATGGTAAAATGTAGTCAATTTAAAGGATGAGAAAGCCCAGGCAAAAATCCTGTTTCAAAAACAGCACTGTAGCACAGGTAACTTTATGAGAAGTAGGAACAACTGAAGATACGGCTAGAATAAAGAAAAACAGTGATGGAATCCTTAGGGAGTAGAGAGAAACTTATCAATGAATACATATGAAACACCCTAGGAGAACTCTCAGAAGTAGCTGGGAAATTTTTGAATAGTAGATGCAACGCTTGAAAAATTAATTTTGGTTATTCTTCTGGGGACCGTATGTAGTCTAGAAAGAGAAGGTAGAAAAGAATCACACCACAGAAAGGAAATGTCAAGGTCACCAAGTTCAATGCTCTCATGTTAAAAACGGCAACTAGAAATTTTTAGAGAAGGAAAGTATCTTAAAGGATCATCTGATCTTATACTCCCACCCATTTTACAAATGAGAAAACTGAAGCAGATAAAGGTGAAGTGGCTTGCTGGAAGTTACATGGTTGTATTTGGAAGCATTACTACTCAGCTTTAGAAGGCATTATGTCTACTTACAGGGATTCAAAGATTGACAGCTGCAGTGCCCTGTCAGAGCAAAAGAATAAGAGTTTTCAGCAAAATAAATTTTCATTCTGACTTCAACTATTATCTAGTAACTTCAAGACACAAATTTTTTTACTGAATTGACATATCTAAATGCTAAAATTAAAAAAATACTAAAACGAAAACCCCCTTTCCTTGGATTCAACAAATTAATGTATAAACCATATGGCACTATTCTACAGTGCATGCATATTCATTCAACACACATTCAAGAAGTATTCTAAGGGAGAACATTTTGCTTCCTGCCCTCCAGACAGTATCATTTAAATTAGAATGATCAGATTTGGGCAAAAAACAAAACAAAACTACAGTACAGGGCAATGAGTGACAAGTGCTATGTGAGGTATATAAAAGAAGTGGCACAGGATTGGAGATTATGGAAATTCACTTCTAGCTTCTGGGATTGGAGAAGGCACCATGGAGAACACATACTTGAGAAAGGACATTGGCTAATAGGTGAAATTTTGTTACCGAACCAAACTTGGGTCTGCTTGCCCAAAGCAAAACAAAGCTAATCTACTGACACTGGCTTGTGGTGAAGGAAAGCACAGCACTTATTTGCAGGGCACCAGTCAAGAAGAATGTGCAGCTTGTGCTCAAAAAACCTAAACTCTCTGATGGATTTTAGGGAAGAGTTTTTAAAATCGACATTAGGGGTGAGGGTTGCAGGGTGCCTGATCAGCTTGGGGACATTCTTCTGATTGGTTAGTGGTGAGGTAACTGGGTGGTATTTCGGGAGTTAATATCATCAACCTTCTGGTTCCAACCGGTCTATGATCTACATTCTTGTGTCAACTTCTTCCATCTAGCGGGGGTTTTAGTATCTGCAAAACAACTCAAAGCTATAGCTCAGAATATTATCTATAGCCCTTGAGGAGGGACTAAGTGTCCTTGACTTTGTTTTATGGCTAAACTATTATTATTTTTTCTTGCTTGACTGCTTTCCTTTGTTTCTGCATTTTCTCGCTTCTCTAATTAAATTTGCTCTTTGGAACTTGGGAAAAGCTGAGGAGGCTAAAGCTTTTCTACAGACAAGAGGCAGGGGACATGGGAACATGTCCCTGGGAATGCCCCCTAGGGTCCTGCTTGGTTTCAATTTCAATGGATGAAAATATAAGAAACAAGAGAGATTTTTTTTTTGGCAGAATAAATTAAACGAGGAAAAGAATAATAACAGCAATACAAATAAATTACCATTTATTGAATGCCTACTATGTTACATATGTGAGTTCATAAACTCTTCATGACAGTCTTCAGAAGTACTTATTATTATTCCTGTTTAACAGAAGAGGAAACTGAAGTTCAGGGAGGTAAAATAACTTGCTCAAATATATACAGTTCGTAAGTAGTTTGTCTTTGGCTCTATTTGATCCCAAAGCCTCAGTTATTACCTCCAAAGACCTCTAACAAAATAGGAAAACCACAGCTAGTATCTAAAAGTCCTTAAGAAATCAGGATGGTTCTAGTTAGGTGTTAGCACTGGTGAGTCAAGGGGAATATAGAGACAAATTTGACTTGGTTAATTCCATGGTCAGTAGTGAAATCTCAGGTCTCCTGACTACTGGGCAAAGTTCTGTCCATTAAATACTTTTCAGCTATTAAAATCCAAGAGAGTTAGAAAAAGGCAAAAGGTCAATGCAGAATACATTTCCTTTAATAAACATGTATTTAGAATTGTTAAGTTTTTAAAAAGTACTTGAATCATAACATTATGAATTTTAAGCCAATATGGATGTGTGGAAAAGCTTAATACTATTTAAGTGGCTTTTTTTTTGAAAATTAAATATGTGTGAAAACTGGCTTCTGTTTCCCAATGGCCTCCCACAGTATTCATCCAAAAAATATTGGAAGCAATTTTATTTGCCTTATTCTTGTGTAATAAGCCTCATTTGCCATACATGTGCTCAAGGGACCAGGGAGCAGCACTCAGCATCCTGTAAGTTAAAAATTTTTGTTTGCAGTCCACCTTCTGAAAAGAGACCTCAATTTTGCCTGATAGAGACTCATCTCTAAAGTCATCAAAATGCTAACTGAAGCACCCACAGGCGATATCTCTTCCATTTTCCATCTCTTGAATTATGTCTCTGACGTTTCCCTTCTGTTGAGATGAAAGGCCAGATTGCCATCTGGAGTCTCTATGTTAAGGTTAATAATTACCCTTTCTATTTTTACTGCTGGTGCCACTTGGGGAGAAAACTTCCTGACTGACCACGATGAGTCTCCAAGGGGATCAGGGGTGTTGCCTTATCTGAGTGTCAAGAAAAAGACAGACAACAATCTTTCTGGTTTGGTTAAAGAGCAGCATTTTCCAGAGGCCAGACGTCCCTCCAGCTTATGGTCGAATGACTTCTCTGGGGCTTGTGAACAGAGAAACCAAGAGTTATGTCCGACTAGTCATTGCTTCAGGCTGTCCTGCTCTTCCCTGACAAGGAAGGACATCATTAGCTAAGGGCAGGAAAGCACTGAGAAAGTAGGTACACTGATTTCTGGAAGGCAGTGAGGACGTCTGGGCAAACCACTGGTATGGGTGATATTCCTCTTTGAAAGGAACCTGGATTTCTGTCTTAAATAAATACTGCTAGGACTCACCCTTGACCAGAATGAACTGTCACTTGTGTTCCAGAAGGACAAGTTTCAGCAACTGTGGAACAGTGGAGTGAGCTCTTCAGAGACAGAAGACCAGGCTGACATTTATAGAATGACCTCAGGAAAGACCAACATCCCTGGAACCCATTTTCAAGTGAAAAGTTGGCATAGAATACCTAGACCACTGAGTAATTTGGTGGATTAAATATGGCAGTGCTTGAGAAGCATTTGACACATAGCAGGCATTAATTCCTCCACCCCTTGGTTTAATTGAATATTGCTCACATTTTGACCCATTCACAGAGGCATATGGATAATTCCTATGTCTTTCATCTTTTCTCCACAAAATGAAATATTTTACCCCAACGCTTTCTTGACCTGGGGCCATAGGTCAGTAGCCCCTCATGTGGGTAGGATCTTCTCTTTTCCTTTCTCTGACTTTGGCTTCTTTGCCATAATTATTGCCATCTCTATCAACGCCATTATCACTAAGACATCTGCCACAAAACTAGCAAAAACCACTTTATCATACAACATTTATTGAATTTACTTTGAGGTAACATTGTTAGGTTTTGAGGATTTAAATGTAAGGGGAATAGCCTTTTCATTCAAAAGACTCAGAGTACACGTAAGAAGCCCACGTGTTCCTTCTTGCTTCTATTCAACCAGTCCTTGGGGAATCCTATTATTAAATGCTGATTCTTGAGTATGTGTCTTTTTAATATCTAATATAACAAAATGGGAAGTGTATATAAAGTAATTCTGCTAGATACCAAAGTATAGAAAGTGCTTGTGAGGTGGTTTCCGTTGCAAGCCCAACTAGCTAGTTTTTTCGTGGAATACCATTTTTTTTCTTGAAAGAACAACTGACAGACTAGTTACGGTTTTTCAGATTTGGGTATTTGGCAGACATTTTGTTAAAAATCAATTAGTTCAAGGAAAATAATTATCACTGTTGGTTGCTAATGGTACAATAATAGCTTTCAAGCAAAAATTAGAATTTTAAAAAACTTGTATCTGCCACTTTTAGCATGACAGTTTTTCAACACTTAGAAAGTTTCTGATGAAATCAGTGGGGATTTTAATGAATATGACTTTTTAAATATCGATTGATAAATATGTCAACGTTTGGAAGATGTGCTAACTAACTCAGGGAACCAGTATGAGTTTTTACAGATGAAATATCCATTTAAAGTGAAGTTAGATTTTTGAATATTAATGCAATGGATCATGAAACTTAATTGATATCATTTCTGATTCTATACTGCAACCAGCCTTTAAGAAAGTGCCACTTGTCAACTTTGCCTATTGTAACGAAGAAGAATATTCAGAATTATCTAAAAAGACCATTAAAATATTCTTCTATTTCCAAAGGCATATTTGTATAAGGCTGGATTTTCTTCACATACTTTAACTGAAACAACATATTGCAACACACTGAATGCTGAAGACATGAGAATCTAGCTGGCTTTTATTAAGCCAGATATTAAAGTGATTTGCTAAAAATATTTTAAAACGCCACCCTTCTCATTATTTTTTGTTTTGGAAAATATGGCAAAGTAACCAGACTATATTACTTATGTTACTATGTAATGTGCTTATTATTTTAAGATGAATTAATAAATATTTTCAAATTCTCAGTTTTCATTTTTAATACTGTTAGTATTGATAAATACAACCCATAAGCAAAAGTTATTTGCAATGCTTAATAATTTTAAAGAGTGTAAAAGGAAGCTTAGACCAATATGTTTGAGAACCACTTTTACTGGGTTTACTCCATTTTAAAAATGAGACACAACCACATACAGAAAAGTGCAAAACATATAGATATATAATTTAACAAATGCCATTAAATGACTTCTTCCATATAACCTCCCTATGGTCAAGAACAATGCTGCAAGCCCCCCAAAGCCCCCTGCCTGCCCTTTTTAATCACATACCCTCCCTCCCATCTTTCATTGGTTTATTCTCAAATACATTTTAAAATTTATTTACACTTATAAAGAGCTTACTATGTGCCAGACACAGCCCTAAGTGCTTTAATTTATTTAATCCTTCTGTCCAACCCTGTGAGGCATTACTATCATCCCAATATATTGTTGAGAAAATAATGGCACAGTGAGCTTAAGTGGCTGGCCCAAGGTCAAGTGATGACTCAGTGTTTAAACACAGACAGTCTGGCTGTAGCATCTAGCTAGAGGAAAACTTAACTATTGTATTGTCTCCCTCTAAAACTTTAGATTCTTGGCTTGAGGTTCAGGGACCACTCAGGTGATATGATTCTGTGCAGCAAATCGAGAGCAGGCTTGTGAATAGAACTACTGAAGGTGGAGATGATGGGCTTTATCAGCTCTGGGTCACCCTCATTCTGAGACTGTAGCCCTAGTGGAGACAGGGGCTCCTCTCAGACTCCCCATCCTGGGCTTGTTTTGGGCTTTGACTTCTGACTACTACCGCCCCCCCCCCCCAATAGAATCATCAAAACCAGAACTCAAATTCTCAGAGACTGGCAAATATTTTCAGGGCAAAAGTATCTTGCTAGTTCTTCAGTGCCTTCTAGAAATACTTTAAAATATGCTTCCAGGCATTTTTAGATGTTTTCAGTAGAACATCTAGTCTGATTACTTAGCTTGCCATATTACATATTAATACAAAACTCCATACTATATTAAATTGAATCTCTATAAACATAATAAATGTTAATAGATGTGCTTGGGGTTTGAGAGTTTGATGATATTCAATGCTTTTCTGGGCTTTAAAAATAGCACCTTGACCTGTCAGTAATTTAGGGTTTTATCCATTTATTTATTCCCTGCCTGTTGCTAAAAGAGCTTTATGCATGTTTTCAGAATACCCTTCACAACTTCCCTAAACATTTTTCTGTGTTGTAAAGTATAGCTCAGTGCCCATCAGTTTAGATCCATAGCTGTGGTACTTTGCACTTACCCACGATGAACTCATCTGCCATTTTATCCCCATTCATTGGACCAAGTTAAATCTCCATGTACTCCTCATTAATTTGGTGTTTTCACTCTTCCAAAGAGTTTAATGCCATCAGCATTCCTCCCCAACTTCTCCATGGCACTTACTTATTATGTGAGATTAGTGAGAGTACTGATCTTTCCAGTGGTTTAAAATCCTTCATCCATTGCGGTGCTCGTTTATTCCTACCCAAGGCACTTCTCTGTTCTTGGTATATCAACTGCTTTTCTAGTCACCAGGCAATGGCAGGAATAGCCATATTGTGACACATTTTTCATGATGGTTTTTGAGCAAACTTTTTTTAGTTTTTTTTTTTTTATATTATTATTCAGCAAATTTTTTGAAGGTTTTTGGATGTTCCGGTTATATTTACTGAGTTCTATTTTACCTAGAAATTGATTTACTGTCAGAGAACTCTCTGATGTGTTAGGAAACTATGTTCCTTTTCCCTCTATTGGTAAGGTTTTAGTAACTATTTCATCATTCTCTCATTTGTTATGGATTCCTTTAAAACAGAAAATAACAATTTGGTGTTTGTAACTGCAGAATGGGCTCCAAAACGGACATCAAGAAAGTAGCTTAGACTGAGGCCCAGCCCCTGAAAACCCAGCGTATCACTCTGGTGATCTCACAGTCACCTGACACCTGAGTTCTTTATTGTGGTTCTCTTCTGCCACATCTAAATAGCATCGAGAAGTCACTGGGTTACCTGCACTGCTACTATCTTTTACCTTTTCTGGAAGGAAAGTAGTTTGATCAACATTTTTTGTTTGTTGGTTTCTACATCAATCTGGCAGAAACAGGCAGAGGTCAAGAATCAGAGTTATCCAGTGACCTTTTGAATAATCCTAGCATCAAATTGTTTCCTTAAATGACACAAGTGCAGCTGACCTCTCCAGAGTCAGAGGCCCCAAATGTAACAGCCTCTGGGAGCCCGCCCCTTCCCTGGAGAGGGTCAGGGCTGAGGCAGGGCCCTCAGACAATTTCGAGTGGCTGGTGATCTCAGCTCTCATTCCCTTCTCATCTGTACACGTCTACAGTTGCAAGTGATTAGATGACTCTTTAAACAAAAATATTTTGCATGGTACATTTTTGTCCAGGTCTGGGTCTCGAGAATGCCAGCCTCAATATTTGTGAGAGGAGAAGATGCTTGTTTGTAATGCCAGCGTTGGGGCACTCTGCTGAGCAGGACAGATAGTCCACTGACCAGTATTTTTTCCAAACCTCTTATTTCTCTTAAAGGAAAAGATAAAGGAATTATCTCTTTCTCTTCTAAAGTGATAATTGGAAAAAGTCAAGGCTTGCTCTGAGTGGGCAGAATTGTGTGCAGAGTATAGGAAAAACTACACCTCTGCACATAATAGTAACTCAGGAATGTCTGTTGGAGGAATCCAACAGATAATAAAAAAAATTATCCTCTCGCCAAATCTGGGTAATTTAAGGAAATAAATGGAAGGTACCTGTGCTGGTTAATTTTATGCGTCAACTTGACTGGACCATGAGGAGCCTAGATATTTGGTCCAGCATGACTCTGGGTGTGTCTTTCAGGGTATTTCTGGATGAGATTAACTTCTAAATCAGTAGGCTGAGTGAAGGGGATTGCTCTTCTTAATGGGGGTGGGCTGCTCCTCTAATCAGCTGAGGGCCTGAATAAAACCAAAATGTTCACCCTTCGGCAAGTAAGGGGGAACTCCTTCTGCCTGACTGTCTTGAGCTGGACATCGGTTCTTCCTTGCTTTGGACTAGAATGCAAGCATCGCACTTTCTGGCGCTTGAGCCTGCCAGCGTTTGGATGGAAACTAAACGCTTTGCTCCCCTAGGTCTGCAGCCTGCTGACTGCAGATCTGGGCTTGTCAACCTCTGTAACTGCATAAGCCCATTCCTTATAATAAGTAAGTAATTTACTTGGTTGTGTTTCTCTGGCGAACCCTGCCTAATACAGGTTTTGGTAAAGGAGAAGAAAGGACACCAGGACTTGCTCTCTCTCTCCCTCTCTCTGCCATGTGAAGATGCAGAGGAAGTCACCATCTACAAGCCAGGAAGAGAGCCTCACCAAAACTGGCAAAACATCAGCTGGTACCTTGATCTTGGACTTTCCAGTCTCCAGAAATGTGAGAAATAAATTTCTGTTGTTTCAGCCACCCTGTCTGTGGTATTTTGTTAGAGCAGCCTGAGCAGACTGAGGCAACACCCATTTCAATTCCTCAGAGAATCTCTAAATAGTCCAGAGGTAACAGGATAGCAAAGCATATGATCACTGCCTCATGCAGGGTACCTAGAAAGACTACATTCACTTTTCAACTTCAGTAATGTCAATGCAAGTGATCTGTACAAGGCATTGACAGTTGAGAGTGTTTCAGTGTAATTCTACAGTACAGTTCTTATTTCAGAATGCTTGGCAAGCAAAACATAACTACCTCAAGAAGATGAGTTGTCCTTTTGGTGACTGTGAGAAACAAAAATTCAATTTGCTTTTCAAGGGCTCTTTAAAGATTGTTCATATCATAACTGTAGCTTAAGTAATGATATAAACAATCTTTAAAGTCCTTGTAAAGCTTTTACAGCTATACGAGGACTCTGTGAAGACAAAATGATCAGGTGACTTGCAGAGCTGAGAAGTTGAAGGACTGATAACTTTCTTTCCAGAATTCTGTTTATAAGCCATCCACACTGACTAAAATAAGCAAGTTATGCAGCAAAAATGGCCGTTGCAAATCCTCAAATTGCTATGTTCATACAATGTCCTCTATCCAACTTTTAGTTTTAGAGCCTAGGGAATATGAAGAGAATTTTCCAAGATCTTAGGAGATGGAGGGAAAAAAAAGACCAAAGGGCTGGAAAATAAAGAAGAGGAACAGTTAGAGAAATCAGAATCAGCTAAGAAAATTCGTGCAGCAATAAAATGTCTTTATTTATCCAAAGGCCTATTTCTAGCAAGGTGATGGACAGTCTGTTCCTTATTCTACCTGAATAACAAAACTGGAATTTTTGAAGTTGAAGAGATTTAGATTAGAAACAAGGAGAAATTATCTCACTAGAAGTGGCAATATCTACTCACAAGACAGAGGCATGGTCACCTGCGTCTCCAAAAAGAGTCTTGGTCTTAGGGCTTGTTATGGCCTCAGCACAGTCCTCTGACCTGCTGAGCCAGAGCTGCCATGAAGGTCTGGAGTAGCCAGTCAAAATGACCACTGGCCAAATGTAGAAATAGCCACTGTCAATGCTAAGTACAGAATTATAACTATTTTCTCACCATTCTCCCAAATCCCATTTTGTTTAAATTTTCAAGAAATGTTAGTTAAATAGTAGATATACTGGCCTGACTTCTTTACATTATTTCAATTTTCCAACTGATGGATACATAAACCGAGTCCAATCTATGTTAAATAATGCAAAGAATGGTTAGAAAGTCTATGTGAGGACACTTCACACAGAGAGCTGGCTGAATTTTGGTCTGCAAGGATTTAGACAAAGCCCACCCAGAGACTGAAGACTGGAATAAACGACCCCTGCAATTCCTACTAGCCTCATGATTCCATAGTTTATATGGTAGTTTACAACAGGGACCCCCAACCTCTGGGCCATGGACCAGTACCAGTCCGTGGCATGTTAGGAACCGAGCCGCACAGCAGGAGGTGAGCGAGTGAAGCTTCATCTGTATTTACAGCCGCTCCCCATCACTCGCATTACCGCCTGAGCTCCACCTCCTGTCAGATCAGCACAGGCATTAGATTCTCACAGGAGCAAGAACCCTACTGTGAACCGTGCATGTGAGGGATCTAGGTTGTGCATTCCTGATGAGAATCTAATAATGCCTGATGATCTGAGGTGGAGCTGAAGAGGTGACGTTAGCTCTGGGCAGTAGCTGCAAATACAGATTATCATTAGCAGAGAGGTTTGACTGCACAGAGACCGTAATAAATCAGTTGCTTGCAGACTCGTATCAAAACCCTATCAGTGAGTGGCAAGTGAAAAGAAGCTCAGGGCCCCCACTGATTCTGCATTATGGTGAGTTGTATAATTATTTCATTATACATTACAATGTAATAATAATAGAAATAAAGTGCACAGTAAGTGTAATGCGCTTGAATCATCCCCAAACCATCCCCCCTCCCCCAGTCCATGAAAAAATTGCCTTCCACGATACTGGTCCCTGGTGCCAAAAAGGTTGGGGACCGCTGGTTTACAACACAAATAATAAACAATAGTTTTCTGTAGGGAGTCAGTTAAAAGGAGAAGTATCATGCTCTACAATAGTGAGTGTTAAGAACTGTTGTTTTCCCAGATCTTTTCATCATAAGAAAATAGCAGAGACTTTACATAAGGGGAAAATTAAAGGCAAAGGGATTTAGAAGTTTTAATATTCAAGACTATGTTATTCGTTTAAAAGAAAGGTTTAAAATGAGTTGTGGTGGCTTTGTAATGCATCATCTTGGCTAGGCTGAACTACATTTCCCAGAATTCCTTTTCTTGTAGGTTTTCTGCTGTTGAGCCCCAAGGGATAATCTTGGAAGATTTAGAGAGCAGAAAGGAAGCAGCAACCATTTTGTACTTCTGACTCACTGATGTGCTGACTTAGCTTTGTTGGCTTAAAGAAGCATCTGGGTCGTACCTGCTTTACCTTTCCCAGGATTCTTCTCCACCTTCTCTGACTCCTGGGCCAGATATAGGTGTTTATCTTCATGGCTTCTGCAGGATACCCATACCGTTAATGCCAGAAGCAAGAGGAACCAACAAATTTCAGTCCATCCTTCTGTGTTCCAGGTCCAGTCCCGTGTGCCTGAGCTCCAGCTGGGTCTTGCCCTCTCTGACTTTATGACCGTCTATCTTTCCTGACTGCCTGCGCTCTGGACTTTGAGCAGCCACATCAGACATGAAGACAATAACCTCGCAAAAACCGCTTAACCAGTTCCCACAATTGTGAAATCCCCTAAAACATACTTACATGTGTAAATCTCCTAATGGTTCTGCTTCTCTGGTTGAACCCTGGCGGGGACCCATGATAAAACTCTTCCAAGAGGGTTAGACGTCAGGTGAACATTTAATGAAATGAGTAAATGCCTCCACTAAGATTAGAAATGTGCAGTCAGTAGAATCTCAGCTCCTTCTATAATCAAATCACTTCCTTAAACTTCATTGGAGCCAAACGAAAAGAGATGAGCTGATACAGAAAACTATTTAACTATACTCAAGGTCATTTGATACTCGCTTTTAAATACTGATGGAGAAATAATCCCATCTCACACATAGGGAAAACAGAAGTTCAAAAGCTTAAATAAACCTGGGCTCCTGGCTGTGCTAGAAGGCAGTTCAAGGTTGAGCTTTTATAATACCCAGATGGTTCCATTTAGAGTTGGATGAATGGAGGAAAACTGTGATGGTTATCGGACTGACTTCCTGGACTCATATGGAAGGAAATTGTATACATGGTGTCTGCTAGACACTTTATGTTTTTGTTCTCTACCATAGGGAGCAGTGACTTCCCACAGAATGTATAACAGAAAAACAAACACAGAATAATGTCACATATAAGTCAGTGTGTATATATACACACATACATATACACAATTATTATAGCTAACATTTCTATAACACTTTGGTTGTATTAACTCAATTAGTCATCAGCATATGCTGTGGCAAAGATATTATTTTGGCTATTTTTCAGACAGGAAAGCAAAGCACAGTGGGATTAAGTGACTTGACAGGGTCACACAGAGGTATATGGTGGAGCTGGAGAATGGTAAGCAGCGGAGTGCAGCTCCAGGGCTTCTGTGCCTATGGATTCACCTCTGATACCTCACTTGCAAATGTATAATACATGTGGTTGTGTAGCTTTGTGAACCTGACATTCACCATTCTTAATAATCCGGCTACAAATTCCTTTTTCAACCCTATCTTCCTCCTCTCTCTTAAATGTTACATTCCTTATGTTCCAGCAAAACTTTACTCTTTTCATAGTTTAGTATTTCTTTGCTTTATCACAGCATATAGAAGCCTCAAGTGATTCAGATAAATAGGCTAAGGTCAAGATACTTCCCTAAATTCCTAAAACCCACCCAATCCTTTCTTCCCTTTGCATCTTTAGTAATGCCATCCTGCTTCCTGGGATGCCTCACTCTATTCCACCCTCACCCACTCTGTGTTACTGTGATTTCTAGAAAATCTACCCATTTCATATAGCACCCATTTCTTATAGTTTGAATTGCACCCCGTTCAGAATACATTCTGAGTCCCTTCTCAGAAGACAATCTCTCCTTCTTCAGAATTTTCACAGCCCTACGTTTTATGGACCACAGCATTGTGCAGCAATTTATAAACTTGTTTTATATTCATGTTAGCAGATCCTACATAGACCTACATCACAAATTTTAGCCACATTTAAAGATCCATCTTGGCACACGGGTATTGTACTCTTTTTGTCTATGGTCGCTCACTGCCTCTGCCCTCACAATAAGGAAGACAAATTAAAAGTGCCATCGAGTGCTCTGTATGTGAAACCATTCCTCACTGAGCTCCCGGGGATAGATGTGACCACTGCGGAAGCTAGTTAGTTTTTCTTTACACCGTGGACACAGCCTTCTGCCTTCTCTGTGCAACTGCTTTAGATATTCCCAGATGATAATCCCTGCTGTTTCTCGCCAAGCATTTTATTAATACCTCTACTCTACTATTTATCACATTCTGATAGTCCCCTGAGCACATCATCCATCCTCCAATAAAGAGTAACGTCCCTGAGACTAGAAACATATTTTATTCATCTCTACATGATTCCTGGAACAGTACATTGCATATGAGATGCTCACTAATTTTATTTGTTTAAATTGAAAATCAACTGTCTTCAGTTTTAATTTATCTAGAACAATATACATTGATTGTAAGTGTACAGTGTGATGAGTTTTGATAAATGTATACATTCATCCCCCAGTCAACATTTCCATCACCTACTGGTTTAGCAAGGGAGGAGGAGGATGGTGAAAAAAGCTTGGTGGTAAAGAGAAATTTGTCATTGACATTGTTTAGATAAAATGATTTTAAGAAGTCCAACTTTTTTTGGTACATGTTATTCTTGTTTGAAAATCTCTGCAGACAATATATCCACTTTATGGCCAGTAACCAGGGTAAATCATGCCCACTGCCTGCCCTTGGCATACCACTGCCCTCACTCCTGCTTCTCTGAGGGTCCTTCTGCCACCCTACCTCCAGGAAACCATCTGCCTCCTTTCTGCAAGAATAGATTATTGTTTTTCTCTTCTAGAGCTGCATGTGAATGAAATCATACAGAATATACTCCCTCGTGTCTGTCTTCTTTATTCAGCATGTTTTTGAGATTCATCCACATTCTCATGTATTATTAGTCTATTCCTTTTTATTTCTGAGCAATAATTCCATTGTATGAATACATCACAAATTTCTAACTATACTCTTGTTGATATACTTTTGGTTTGTTTCCATTTTTGGCTCTTAAAAATAAAGCTTCTATGAACATTCTTGTACAAGTTTTTTTGTAAATTTTTCTTACGCATTTAACTTTAAGGAACTGCCAAACAGTTTTTCTAAGTGATTTACAATTTTTTTTTTTTACTTCCACAATAATTGCATGAGAATTCCAATTGTTCTGTATTCTCGTCAACATTTGGTGCTCACTCTTTAAAAATTTTAGGGCTTCTAGTGTATATAAACTGGTATCTCATTGTGGTTTTAATTTAGTGAGCTGATGATTAATGATGCAGATTATTTTTTCACTTGCTTAAGGCCATTCATTTATATTTTTTCATGAGGTGTCTGTTCACCTATGTTGCCAAATTTAAAAAATTAGGTTGTTTTTCTTCTTACTACTGCGTTTTAAGAATTCTTTCTATATTTAGGATACGGGTCCTTTGCATTTGTATATGTATTATAAACATTGCATCCTAGTTTGTGATTTGCTTGTGCATTTTCTTAATGATATCTTTCAAAGAACGAAAGTTTTCAATTTGATGAATTCAAATGTTTTACTTTTTTTCTTCAAGTTTATTGCTTTTTGTGTCTTGTCTAAGAAATGTTTGCCTAACCAATGTTGAAAAGATTTTTCACCTATATTTTCATTGAGTCGTTTTATAGTTTTACAGTTTAAATGTAGTCTTTACCACATTTAGCAATAAAATTTGTAAATGGTATGAGAGTAAAGGTTAATTTTTGCTTTCTAAATTTCAGCACTATTTGTTGAAAATGTAATCTTTCCATCCATTGAATTTCCTTGGCACCTGTGTCAAAAATCATTTGACATATGTGTGGGTCAATTTTTGGACTTCCTTTGAACTATATGTTTATTCTTATGATATATTATCATGACTCAAGTAACATTTTAGTGATTTTTAAAATCTAGTAATGTACACTTTCTAATATAAATCTTATTTTTTCAAAATTGCTTTTTATATCAAGGTCATTTGCAATTCCATATAAATTTCAAATTAGCTTGACACTTTATACCAAAAAAAAAAAAAAAACTGGGATTTTGACTGATACTGTGTTGAATCTATGTAAGAGTGTGGAGGGAACTGACATCTAAATATCAAGTCATTTGATGCATGAGAATGATATATTTCTCCATTTATTTAGGTCTTTGATTTCTATAATCAGTGTTTGCAATTACCAACATACAGCTCTTGCACATAATTTTTAAGCTTTATATTTATGCATTTCATGGGTTTAATTGCTGTCATATATGGTACTTTAAAGTTTGACTTCTAAGTGTTCGTTGCTAGTACCTAGAAATACATTTGATTTGTGAATATTGGTCTTATACCCTGAGGCCTTGCTAAACTCACTTATTAGGCCTAGGGATTTTTGTAGATTCTTTGGAATACTTTATGTAGATAATTTCTTTTTTGGTGACTAGAGACATTCTATTTGCAATCTCTGTAATTTTTATTTCTGATTCTTGGCTTATTGCACTGGCTATCACCCCCAGAATAATATTAAATTGAAGCAGTAACAGTATACTGCTATGTCTTGTTTCTGATCTTGGGGGTAAAAAAACCAGTATCTCATCATGAAGTATGATGGTAGCTATAATTTTTTCATAGATGACTTTTTTCAAGTTGAGGAAATTCCCTTCTATTCCTACTTTGATGAGAATTTGTTTTTGATCAGGAATATATGCTCAATTTTGACAAATGCATTTTCTGCTTCTATTGAAACAAGCAAATAGTCTATTATTTTCATCATGTTGATATGGTAAATTACATTGATTTTTGAATGTTGAACCAGCCTAACATTCCCACATGATTGTGATATATTTTAAAATACATTTTTGGACTTGATGAGCTAACATTTTGTGGAGGATTTGTGGATCTATATTCACTAGGATATTGGCCTGTAGTTTACTTTTCTTGTAATGTCTTGGTCTGGTTTTGGTATGTGAATAATGCTAGCATCATAAAATGAGTTGGGAAGCTCTCCTGTTCTTCTACTTTCCGGAAGAGTTTGAATAGAATTGGCTTTTAACAATACTTAAAAAACTATATCTATCTAAATTCTTTTAGCAGTTTGTGTGGTTTCGGGTATCTCTTCCTCTGTGCTCTGTCCAAAGGAAGCAAGTGCTTGCATCCACCTCTACTTACGGTGCTTATCTTTCCTTAGATTATAGGTTAACTGGTAATTATGTGACCTCTGTGATGGCTTCAAGAAAGGTAAGATTGTATAGATTATCTGAATTTTTCTTTTTATTAAGCAGGAGCACTGTTTACTTTCTTGGTTTCTACCTCTATCATCTAATTGTTTACAGCCAGAAGGAAAGTCTGATTCCAGTTATTCCACTGTGACTAGAATTAGTCCAGTAATTTTGTTATAAATTAATTATAAATAGATACCAATGATCAAAATGAGACTGAGTATGGATGGATTGGAATAAAACTACTCTGACTAAAGCTTTATATTTGTAAATGAAAAAAAGCACATATCAGTATGTCTGGCTCAGTTTTCATTTTCTAGGTTCTCAGTAGGATTGTGATAATTTTCACATTTTTACAATCTTTTCCCTAATATATATCATCAAAGAGCCCTGATACACAGCTTTGTAAGGCACATCTGTGGATTTCTGTAAATAGTTCAACCATAACGGTGAGTTTCATTTCATGCTCAGATCAACTGTACATACACATAATGAAAATTTACTGGTATATATTTTTCTCTCAGTCCAGCCTTCCCAGGGGACAGATGAAAAAATGAAATAAATCCTATTAGCATTTTTACAACTTTTAAGGCAAAACCCAGTATACTTTTAAAGAAAATAGGAAGTATATTATAGTGGTCAAGGGACCAGAAGAGATAGAGGTACCCAAAGAACTGCAGATATCCCAGGGCACAAATGTTCTGGAGGCACAACTTTTCTAGGCATTTTTAAAGTCTAATTCTTCAATACCACAGGGGAGTTTCCTAGCAATGTGACCAAATTTATTATTCACAAGTTACGGCTCTGAAAGGAAGTCATGTGTCCAGGAAAATCTGGAACTGATTGTGAATTGCACTCCTACTTTGGGTGGGAGTCTTCTTTGTATGGAAAATACTTTGCTATCAGCTTTGAGCATTCAGTAGGTGCTCGATACATGCTTGTTAAATAAATCATTGTGAATGTTGAATGCAGAGCTTTGAAGGCTTCTTGCAGCCCAGTGCTTCACCCCTCTTCTTAGGCTGTGCTTTCTCTCTCACCAAACAAGTACAGAGGCCTTTTATGGTAGGGTCATTTCCTGGGAAAATACCTAAAAATCAAGTGTGAACTTGATGCTTTAGTTGGTAAATGAATATTTCACAGTATCTTAGGGCCAGTGTTCTTTATATTTCAAAGTCAAACTGTTTCTGTACAGAGTCGGCCCTCGGTACCTGTGGGTTCGGCATCCCTGATTCAATCAACCACGGTTTGAAGATCTTCGGGCAACCATGGATAGGCAGGGCCGACTGGACTACGCCCTTTATATAAGGGACTTGAGCATCTACAGATTTTGGTAACTGTGAGGGATCCTGGAACCAGTCCTGAAGGGAGACCGAGAGAGGACCGTATTCTAACCACGGACTATGAAGAAGAACCGTACTATGTACTGTGCAGCATCTAGCACATTCTTTCCAATTTGCTGTAGGTACATTAAAGGCATATATGCAAGCAGTTTAGATGCACAAGTCAGAACGACCAGGTCTTCTGTCATTACTCAGAGGTGAAGGGGCAGGCAACCACTCGGTCACAAAGCACTTCAGAACTCCCAGGAGATACCAATAAAATGAGACATGCCGTATATAAAATATAATTATACAGCTCCCAGTAGTGTTGTTTTGAAAAGACAATAACCCATTTAATATTTTGAAATGGCTTGCCCAGACAGCATTCTTTGGAACATCTTGCACTTTCCTTGACCTCTGTCTCTAAGGTCTTCCAGCTTTTAAAAAATTCTGTAATTCTTTGGATTTTGTGAGGAAAACAGTGAAGACTTCTAATTGTTGAAATGGGATTTGCTCAGAATTTCAAATTGCTTAACCAATTAAAAGGGATGAAACTTGTTCACTGTTCACTTTTTTTTTTTTAATTTTAACATCTTTATTGGAGTATAATTGCCTTACAGTGGTGTGTCAGTTTCTGCTTTATAACAAAGTGAATCAGCTATACATATACATATATCCCCATATCTCCTCCCTCTTGCGTCTCCCTCCCACCCTCCCTATCCCACCCCTCTAGGTGGTCACAGAGCACCGAGCTGATCTCCCTGTGCTATGCAGCAGCTTCCCACTAGACATCCATTCTACATTTGGTAGTGTATATATGTTAGTGCCACTCTCTCACTTCGTCCCAGCTTCCCCTTCCCCCTCTGTGTCCACAAGTCCATTCTCTATGTCTGTGTCTTTATTCCTGTCCTGCCACTAGCTTCACCAGTACCGTTTTTTTAGATTCCATACATATGTGTTAGCATACGGTATTTGTTTTTCTCTTTCTAACTTACTTTGCTCTGTATGACAGACTCTAGGTCCATCCACCTCATTACAAATAACTCAATTTCATTCCTTTTTATGGCTGAGTAATATTCCATTGTATATATGTGCCACATCTTCTTTATCTATTCATCTGTCGATGGACACTTAGGTTGCCTCCATGTCCTGGCTATTGTAAATAGTGCTGCAATGAACATTGTGGTACATGTATCTTTTTGAATTATGGTTTTCTCAGGGTATATGCCCATTTGTGAGATTTCTGGGTCATATGGTAGTTCTATTTTTAGTTTTGTAAGGAACCTCCATACTGTGCTCCATAGTTGGCCAGAGTTTTTAAAAATGAAGCTGCTTTAGAGAAGGAGTAGCTCATTGGCTTATTATGATGTTGCTATGAGTTATTTCTTTATCAGAGTTTTTCTATTGTACTGGATGACTTGTGGATGCAAAAAGACACAGTCAAATATATACAGAATGGACTTTGGTGAGAGAAGACTCACACTTATTCATGCCATTGGGCAGAGCTCTGGCCCTGAAAAAAAGCCAAAAAATTCTCAATAAGCCATGTAGCCATGAGGTGACTTCAAGTCACCAAGATCATCTATTTTATTTCTCTCTGGATGGTCTAAGGCAGGGACCACTAAGTCAAGTATTTAGAGGAGACTCAGCAGGTGACATTCATAAGCCAAGTGAGACTTATAGGGCAGTGACAAACTTGAGAGTACTTTGGATGTGTAGTTCTATTTCCTTAGGTTAAAAAAAAAAAAGTGGAATTCTGTATTACGATGTGAAATCTTCCAAATGTAAGATCTTTGCTCTATATTTTTATTAATTGCATAGATCATCAAAATAATATTATTAGGCTAGCATTGGCCTTTGGCTTCAATGTACCTTGTCTCTAAAATGCTTGATTCCTGTGCTTTATATGTCAATCCTAATCTCCCAATTCGTCCCACCCTCCCCTTCCCCCACTATGTCCACATGTCCCTTCTCTATGTCTGCATCTCTATTCCTGTCCTGTAAATAGGTTCATCTGTACCATTTTTCTAGATTCCACATATATGCGTTAATATACGATATTTGTTTTTCTCTTTCTGACTTACTTCACTCTGTATGACAGACTCTAGGTCCATCCACTTCTCTACAAATGACCCAACTTTTTGTTCCTTTTTATGGCTGAGTAATATTCCATCGTATATAAGTACCACCACATCTTCTTTATCCGTTCATCTGTTGTTGGGGACAGGAAGCTCAGCTCGGTGCTCTGTGATGACCTAGATGGGTGAGATGGGGGGGAGGGAGGGAGGTCTAAGAGGGAGGGGATATATGTATACATATAGCTGATTCACTTCACTGTGCAGCAGCAATTAACACAACATTGTAAAGCAATTTTACTTCAAAGAAAGAAAAACTAAAAGAAAAACTAAAAAAATAAAATAAAATGCTTGATTCTAGGTCTTTCTATATAGATAGAGTGAGGAAAATCAAGCAGCATGGGATGTGTATGTTTATTTTTCCTTCATTTATTTTACATTCATAGAGAACATACTACATCCTAAGCCCCAGTTCTACTCATTTGGTATACAGTTGTGAACTAAACAAAGTTCCTACCTTCATAAAATTTATATTCTTGTGAGTAGGAGTGGTAAGACTGCTAAAAAAAAAAAAAAGATAAGTAAAGATTGGAAAGAAATGAAATGAAGAGCAAAGATCCATAGAATTTTTGAGTGGTGTCAGAGTTTCTTCCTTCTTATCTCACAGACAAGGAAATGACTCCCATAGAGGTAAATGAATTACCCAAGATGTAGCACGTTACTGGGAGAATCCAGGTGAGAGCCCAGGGCTGTCTTTGTAAGCGTGCAAACTGTGCCATTACACAGGACCCCATGTTTGGTTTAATGCTCTGTTGTCACTATTCAGAAACTCTTAATCATTTTATCTTTGAACTTGTGGTTTGTAAGAGAAATGCATGGAGTGTGTGTTGTTCTTTGTTACTTCATTTGCACATAGCATGTGGTATCCCTGATCACAGACTTCTGGTAGACCCATGATGCATGGAGTTCAACAAGACTCAAAGCAAGTGCAAGGTATGCATGTTAGCTCTACGACTGAGTAACTGTGGGTGGTGGTGGTGGGGATCCTGACAGCCCTGAGGGACTACCCATTCCATTCCAATGAGAACTTGCTTTGAACACAGGAAGGCTCTGGCATTCTAAGAAAACACAAACAACCAAATAACCCTATCATATCCTTTCTTAGTTATGTGACTTCCTTGTATTAGTTAACCACTTATGCTGAACATGATGACACAGAAGGAAAGGTAAAGATAGTGCAACTCATAGTTCTTCTTCTTTTTGATCTTTCCTTACCTCTAAGGTAGAGAGTATTGGTAGGATATGTGTGTATCAAGAATTGAAATAAAAACAGTTGAGTTAAAAAAACAAAACAAAACAAAACAGAAAACAGCTGAGTTAGTTCCGTGCAGAGTTTCCACTGTCTGGTAAGAATGAAATACATATGCATGTAAAAAGTATTAAATATGAATTGTGTGATTTCAGTGATATTTGCATATGAGTTATATGCCCTTATATTTGCATAAGGACAAATTAAAACTTCCCATGCACAATATAATGGTAAACGGCAAAATTCATGCCAATCATTTAAAATGTTAATTTTTCTTTACTTAGCACAATATTAAATAGAAATAAAAACACCATGATGCAGAAGAAAAGAAATAGCTTATATTTTATTACCTTCAATTACTCTTTTTTTCCTGCTTTTTGCCAAGGGTCCCTGCATTTTCTTCTTGCACTGGGCCCTGAAAATTATGTTGCTGGCCCTGCTACACTTAGGTTAGAATCCTTTCTCCTAATTTCTAAGTCACTATACCTCACTATGCTCTGGTTTGGTGTTCCAGATTTTAGTGGTGATGATTATAAGCCTAGAGCAAAGAAACAAGGAAGACTTGTTTAAATAGTTTTCAGTTTACATAGAGTGATCATAACCAAGATTTCATGGTAAATATTAATGCATCCAAACTTGCCCATCTTTGGTCTGTTCTGGACTTTTAATTCATTAGTGCCCTGCTCATGAGACAAAATAAGGTAGTGTAAAATGACAAGCAGCACATACAACAATTTATGTGAATTACCGCTTTTTTTAGTTAGATCATTGAAAATGTGATTATCTGACATGGAAATAAAAGAGCAGTTCTTTGTCTCAGTTGGAAATAAATGATGAGAATGCAAGGTGCCCTTTTCCAAAGAGAGGGTCTTTTCAAATAGCACACTGTCATCATTTTTGTAGAATCATTCTGAAGAAATAATATTTGCTCTTTTTTCTTTTCATTTTCAAAGCTCTTAACATACAAACTTGAAAAGATTTCGAGAGGCATTTATATCTCTTAAGAGGTTGCATATGAACCTAGAGACAATTCAGTACCTTGTACAGTGTAAGGCATTAGCCCTGTGTCTTAGTTTGCTGCCATAATAAAATACCACAAACGGAGTGGCTTAAACAACAGCAATTTGTTGTCTCACAGTTCCAGAGGCTAGAAGTCTAAGATCAAGATGTCATCAGAGTTGGTTCCTTTTAAGGGCTATGAGGAAGAATCAGTTCTATGCCTCTTCTCGAGCTTCTGGTGGCTTGCTGGCAATGCTTTGGCATTCCATCGCATGTAGAAAGAAGCATCATTCTGATATCTGCCTTCATCTTCATTTAGTGTTCTACTTGTCTGTGTATCTGATATCTGCCTTCATCTTCATTTAGTGTTCTACTTGTCTGTGTATCTGTCTCCAAACTTTCCTTTTTAATAAGGGCACCAGTCATGTTGGGATAGGACCAACTCTTACAACCTTATTTTAATTCTATTACCTCTGTAAAGATCCCAACTCCCAGTAAGGTCACTTCTGAGATACTGTGGGTTAGGACCTCAATCTATGAATTTGGTGTGGGGGACACAATTCAACCCATAAAAACCTGACATCTTTGCAAATATTAAACATGGTCAGACAAGGAACGAAAGTCTTCTGTGTCCAGTCTCCATCTGGATCCTGCTTAATATTTAATTCTTCAGTGGAGGCTGAGTCGTAGAGGACTCATGAGGCTGACATCAAGGTGAGGGAGACCAGCAGAAGGACGTGTCCCCTGCACCCCAAGACATCAGTTGTCTGAGCAGAAGGACATGTCCCTTCAGCCCACTGCATCAGTAGTTCCAGACATGTATGCCAGGGACAATCATGGACAATAAGAATGGGAAAAATGAGGTCTTTGTGTAATCAGCAGTCATAGTTACACTTTTTTCCTTTGTCATAGAAGAAGGTCTTAGCCACTGGTGACTTTGTGTGTGTGAGAGGGTATATTTTAAAGGCGTCAGAAAGATGTGAAAATGTTAGAGAGGCATGCTCTCCAGAAGACAGTAGAATTGATGGATAGCTAAATACCAACCCTACCACGTGCCATGGTTTAGATATCTGACAATGCCCGAAACATGGTGGACATTCAGGAATTTTTGAATTTTTGTTGACTAAACTAATAAAACTAAGGAACGAGGGCTATGTTTCTTACATACTATTTTCAACTTCTTACTTCCTGATTTTTTTCTCTGTAGTCTGGATCATAAAAATGAAGGAAGGAGATATTATATGATGGAGGAAGGGGATATTTTCATATGCTTAGTTCATGGCCCACTGTCATCCCTGACCACTTTTACCCACAGCTCACATGCTTTTAATAAAGAAGGTTGATTCCTGCAGTGCACAGCCAAGTTTACTAGATGTGGATTGTTTAACTTTCCCCTGCTCTCAGAAATTCGTTTGACTTAGAGCCAATCATTATGCAGACGTGTGTTTGTGATCGGTTGTGACCGAGATTGATGACCTCTTTTCCATCCTACCGTTTGTTGCCTAAGCCTTTTTACAGACTTTGTTTGGTAGGGCAGGCTCTTCACCAAACCCACTTTTGGACATCTATTCCAAACTGAAGAAAGAAGTCATAATTCTATTTTTCAATTTAGTTTGACTTTGTGGATAGGGAATAGTCATGGCATTAAATGAGATTACCAGGAAGAGAGTGAAGAGAGAAAGGCTGAGAAAAGGGCCAAGAGAGAAACCATTATGTATGGCCTAAAGAAGCAAAATTCTTCTTTCAGCTGGTCCCTGATTTAGGATTTGATGTCCCTTTCTGAAATATAAACAACTTTGATTCAGTTGAGGTAAAATCTTGGTCATATTGTCTGTAA
Source organism: Balaenoptera physalus (assembly GCF_965194825.1). Taxonomy (NCBI): domain Eukaryota; kingdom Metazoa; phylum Chordata; class Mammalia; order Artiodactyla; family Balaenopteridae; genus Balaenoptera; species Balaenoptera physalus. Next base: position 22,356,594 of record NC_138888.1, read on the forward strand.
ATTTATAAATCCATGAGAAACTTCTACTGCTTTCCATGATCGACATTCTCATATTTCTCAATTTCTGCCCTGCAAACCAAGAACCCATGCTTTTAATCAATGCATCAGACTGCCTCCCATGTCTGTATTCTTCTGGATGGCAAGTCTCATTCACTTTTCTAACCTCTTTTCTCAGACATTACGGAAACCAGAAAATGGTTTAAAAGATAAGTAAATCATTCAGTAACTATTATCCAGGGGCCTGTATTTTAATGTTAAAAGGTCCAAGTAAGCATGGACCTTTGAGTAAACTAGCATTCAGATTTTGAGAAAAAATAGGTTAAATAACCTATTAAGTTAGTAGATTAGGCTTTTACAAATGTGCTCATATTATCTTTTTTCTTCCCATATCAACAACAGCTATCCCAGACCTTTTTCTCATTAAAGTTCCCAACTTCATCCATGTCCCCATCACCCTTACTGTTCACCACAGATCCTCTTACATTTCAGGCTGCCAGTAGATAAACTTTTCCGCTTCCCTCATATTCATGTTAGGACTTATTTAGAGGGTTACCCATCCTTCTGATTTTCCTACATTTTTCTAAGGAAGAAATGTACTTACCCAATTCCAAGGCCAGACCTTATTAAAAATTGCATATAAGCCTATGACCTTTTCTTAAACTAAGATGATAAAAACAATCATAAAGTGTCAGTTGAATGGAAGTTCAAAAGGAGATTCAGTGACTTTTCGAAGGTGTGATATTCATGTTTGTATCCTCAGTACAGGGTCTGGCATACAGTAAATATCCAATGTGTGCCTTCTCAAACAAATTGGAGTAGGATAGAGGATGGATTTCTAGCTCAGATTAAAGAGGAAAGACTATGTAACACAGCCAGAATTATAGGAAGTACAAAGAATGCTGGAGACCACAGGGCTCTTAAGGGGGAGGAGAGAGAAAAAGGCACTGGACATCAGTGCTTCTCCCTTGAAGTTTGGTCTCTGACAGGTTTGGGGATCTATGGTGTCGCTCTCCACGGATGCCGACAACTAGCTTCTGCTCTTGTTCAGGTTTATTTTAAGGTGTCCTTAGAGATTCTAAGATGCCATGATTCTTACAGTAAAAGAAAAGGTAAAAAGATAATTAATGCATCTTAATCATTTCAAGCATCTCACAAGAGCCCTTCAGTTTTCAAACTTGCATAAATATTTAGTACTCTTGCCATATATTTCAGCACTTAGCATATTTTGCATGTATTGGGAAAGTAGTGAGCAATGATCATTTGTTAAATGAACTCAAAAAAAAGTGTGTCTCTGAGAGACAAACTAAGACCAGAAACCATTATTCTGTAGTACAACCAACCAGCTGAGTAATGCAATTTGATTGTCTCAGCACCTAGGGAGTAGATACAAGAGACAAACAGATGGCTCAATTGACCTGAGAGAGAGGATTGTCTAAGTTTGGTGGGTTGAGGCACATGAGGGTTTGGATAAGAATGCAGAGGGAAATGTTTGTCTCTGCTGGATAGGGAGTTAGGCAAACCAGGAGAGCCATCATGGAAGGACCAGGGGACTGAAGTGTGACACTATCAAAGAGAAGATTTGATGAGAAAGATGAGTGGATTGAGGAGTAGGATTAGAAAGTCATGGTCTCAGAATTACATATTTTAAAGTAGAAGAGTTCAGAAAATGGATGAAGGACCAATGTTGCTATGCATTGTTTGATGAAATGGAATGAGCAAAGTCAGTTGTAAGATTTATTTGAACTCTCCTTGTGATTCTGTGCTGTCTCATAGCTGAGGGATTAAAGTGGCCGGTGGAGGCACATTTCTCTGCCTCCAGTGCATCTCAAGTCATCCTAAGCAGGATGCCAAAGACCAACGAGTAAGAGAGGCTGTCTTAGGCTCAGTCCTCATATTCTTAGGTGTTGAACCTAATCTCTGTTTAGAAACTACTTATCTACTTTCCCCACTTATATTTTGGCCTTAACTCTTCTCTCTGAACTATCGTATTTTTGTTCCCTTCCCTACAGTAGGTGACCTCAGAGCTGTGATTTCCCTCCCCTTACAGGATGTCAATGTCTGTCAAACTCTTTTGGTTTAGCTAGACATCAGTCTCTCTTTTCTTTGAGTCTATTCCATTTAGTTGCCTTTCAAGACCTTATTTAACATCTCTCAGGGATCCATTTCCAAAAGTATCTGCTCTTTTCACTCTTAGTTGGAAAGATTTAAGAAATGAGTCCACACTTAGAATATTTTATTTCATCTTATTTTTACCTAATTTTTCTAAAATATGGCAACAATGACACCACTTAAACAAGTGGGATACATTTTTTAAGGCAGAAAGATCTTTCCTTGTGTCCTCAAATCATAATAGCTGGAACCCTAAGGGTAAGGAAGAAAGCCATCTCTGCCTCTCCCTCGGCTATTTCGTAGCAAGACTAGACTAGCCTAGACAAAGAATAAGTCTGGCAGATAATATTCCTTACTCAACACAGTAGCTCAGAATGTCTGATAAGGCTGTTCATGGGCAATTTCTCTTCCTTGAAAATTGCTGTTTGATCTTGCTGACCTTTCTTGGAACGCTTGGAGGAAACATGTCCAGCAGTGGGAACTCTCCGACAGTTATGGGAGTAAGGGGACTATGCTATCAAGTGAGACTGACTTTGGAACGATGCCTGGGATCCCCCAGCAGGCACTCAGGCTCCCAGAGTTAGCAGCTCTCAATCCATGTCTTAAGAGACAGCTGGGTTAGGGCAATGAGAAGTATTTCGTTCTCTAAGCAAAAAGCTTCAGGCATGGAGCTTTCAAAATCTGTGAGTATATTTTGCATATTCAGAATTGCTTTTACTTTTACAGGAATTAATTTTTTATTCTATCATAGTGTGTTTGTTTTGAAGATTTTGTCTTTTTTAAGCCTTTTTTTTTTTCAGTTGTTGTTGTTAGGTACTGATTTTAAATTGTTTTTATTCCTAACCAAGTAAAAATCTTTGTTTCTTCAACTTTTTCTATGCCACTGGGAAAAAAAATGCTTCAGATTTATGGACATTTGGCCAAACACCCCACCAGTGCTTCATCATATAAACACATCTACTGGTGACAAGTTTCCAAGGATGATACTCAACTCTGGTCCACGCACGAGAAAAATGCCATGTCCTCTGGTGTGGAGCCCATGCAAAGTAGCCTTCTTATCATGCGAGTGCGGGAAATGAGGTTGCTCTGCCCTCTCTCATACTTCCACCGCCACAGTTCCTTCCCAATGCAGAATCCTCAGTTTGACATGAGCCTCAGCACTTACATAGATATATTATTTCTTTGGACCACCTTTAATCAAAATGTCTTAGATAAAACGCTCACCCCTACACCCTACAGATACTCCAAAGTAAAGTACTCTCCACAAAGTTAACTTGGGAAACACAGTTGGGAAGTTAATTCCTGGCAAAATAGTTTGATAGTACAGGAAATAATGTCATTTTTTTTTTGGAAATTCACAATATGTATTAATAAATTAAAGCCTCTGCAAAGTCCTATAGCAATGAAATGTCTTTCATATTTTTAATCCAGTGTCTCTCAAACTAAGATATGATCCCTCTTTCTTTTCTTTTACATAGCACCTGTTCACCTCAGGTCAAACCCAGTCATGACAACCTATGAGACCTCTGTAGAATATGTTTGGCTGAACAGCCCTTTGGCTTTCTTCCATCTGCCCACACTGAGTAGCATGCTGGGATGTTGTCTGGGAAGCTCCTTATTAAACTAATTGAAAGGCTGCTCTTTATCCTCACGACTGTCCAGTTTTCTCTTCTTGAAAACTCAGGCAGAATTTTTTCCCATCTCTCAGTATCAGAAAAATCATGATATCTTTGGGTAACAAATACTCTTTTATTTTATGGACTCTGTATGTATTTTGTCTTCTTTGTGCTGATAGATAAAAAGGTCAAATTTGAGCCTCTTGGACTGGACTCCCAACAGGCAGTTTATTTGCTAACCTATTTCCTTACTTAATTTAATTTTTCCCAAACACTTATTTTTCTTAACATTCTTGCTTATTTGGTTATTATAATGTTGCCCTATTCTAGTGTATGCATTTTATAAATTAATGTGCATTCCCATTGTAATAAGGAGGGACATAAAACATCATTGTTTAAAATTTCCATTAAGGGTTATGAATGAATGAGATACTTAGGCTGATCAACTTTAATATAACTATATTAGACAATATACTAGATGCTTTGAAGACTATCAAATTCAGGAAAATAGCTATCCTAGAAGCTTTACAGTTTTAGCTTTTACATTTAAGACTGTGATCCATTTTAAATTAATTTTTGCATATAGTGTGAAATAGGGATGAGATGTGATCTTTTTCCATATAGATATCCAGTTGTTCCAGTACAATTTTGTTGAAAAGAACTTTGTTTCTCATTAAATTACACTGGCATCTGTCATAGGCTGAATGGTGATCCCACCCCCCACCCCCCAACAATATCAACTTCTAATCCACAGAACCTGTGCACATTATCCTATGGTAAAGTTGTTTTTACGGATGTGATTAAGTTAAGGCTCTTGAGATGAGGAGATTATCCTGCATTATCTGGGTGGACCCTGAGTGTCCTAAGTGTCCTGCTAAGAAAGAGGCAGAGGGGGACTTCCCTGGTGGTCCAGTGGTTAAGAATCCTCCTTCCAGTGCAGGGGACTCAGGTTTGATCCCTGGCTGGGGAACTAGGATCCCACATGCCGCGGGGCAACTAAGCCTGTGTGCCGCAACTACAGAGCACATGAACAACAACTACTGAGCCCACGTGACACAACTAGAGAGAGAAGCCCATGGGCTGCAACAAAAGATCCCACATGCCACATTGAAGATCCCTCATGCATCAACTAAGACCTGACACAGCCAATAAATAAATAAATAAATAAATAAATAAATAAATATTAAAAAAAAGAGAGAGAGAGAGGCAGAGGAAGGTTGGACACGGTCAGAAGGCAAAAACAGAGAGAGGTTTGAAGCTGGCTTGGCAAGTGGAGGAAGGGACCGTGAGACAAGGAATGTAGTTCCAGAATATGGAAGAGGTAAGGAATGTATTCCCACATACACAGTTGTGAGAGTGACCCTGTCAACACCTTAATTTCAGCCCAGTGATACTGATATTGGACTTCTTGTCTCTATACATGTGAGAGGATTTAAAGAAAGCAAAAATCTTTGGCGATGGTATAAGTCATAGAGCAGGAAAAAAATGAAGCCTAGCATGAAGGAAGTCTCCTCTCCCACTTCACGGGGCAGGAAGCAAAAGACCCTCTGGATTTGGGGGAAGCACTTGAGGAGAGAATTAAGGAGACTAGACTAAAGGTAGAGATGCTACCTGAGGTCTCTGGGGACTAGCATCCTTCATTCCCTGGGCCTGCCCAGGATGGAGAGAGGTGAGGCAAAACAAACCTCAGACAACGTGAGGTGAGAATCCGAAAGCAAAGAAGGCTGTGCTCCACTTTCTTTTTTGGAATACGAGTGCTCCGGAAGCCAGCATAAAGTGGGCATGATCAGGTAGCCATAATCCAGGGAGATTTCCAGGCAACTGGCCTCAAGAGAAGATTCAGGGGCGTTTCATGGAAAGCAGCTGATAGTTTCTGAGCACCTAAAGAGGATGAGGGAGAGTACAGAGGTAAATGGGTGACTAAAGCTTGAGCTTGAGATAAAGAAGCTGAAGAAGGCAGGGAACTCTCATCTGGAGGCAGTGACTAATTTCGTTGTCTTTTGTGATGGATGTTGGCACAGTGCCCAAAAGACCAACTTTAGTGGGTATCAGCTGAGGATGCCTGGTGATACGGTGGGCTCATGGCCAGAGATTATGGGGATGAGATATTTCCAACCAACGCCCCAGGGGCATTGTTTAACTTTTTCTTGGTGCCAAGACAGTGCAACATAGGAACCTCCTTGGGAACTCAGGTCAAATTTGAGCTTAATAATAAAGAAGAGGAAAGGGAAGAAATCTCCAAAAACTGAATATGTACCCCAAAGTGTCTAAGTATTAGAAAGTAACTGAGATGAGATTTCACTTTATTATTAAAAGATCAATGGATTGCTCTAGATTTATTAAAATTGGATAAAATAATAATTTTTCACTCTGTGGAGATTGGGAGCTTTAGAAAAAAGTTGAATTTTGATATAAGAAATAAATAATAAAGTTATATTTAAGCAATTCAAATATTAATGTGTAAATTTGGACACTGCCACATACATATATTCATTAATTTCTATTACAACAATAAATAGCTAGCATTTCCATTTTATAGTTAATAAAAGTTAGGCTCAATGAGTTAAGTAAATTGTCTATGTAAATATAGTTTAAAAAGGTAGAATTCAAATCTTGGTCCATTTAATTTCCAAGTTGTGTCCTTTCCATTGCTAACACATGCCTCCAAGGGAGAAACCACTATCAAAAACCTATTAACACCACAGAGAGCTGACTTCACTCTCCTCAGCCTCAGTTTCTCCATCTTGAAAATGAAGATCCTCCTAGACATAAAAATTTATAATTCTATACTATGGTGTGGCAGAAAAACTCAGTAATTAATTTTCCTGCAAGATACTTTGAGAGTTACCATCTTGATTATGGTAAAGTTGATATATGAAAAAGTTGAGAAATTATATGCAGAGTTCAGGGGAAAGTTTAGCATATGACATTCTCATTTTCCCTACTTGTTGGTGCATTTGTTTTTGCTTTTAGGAATGGGAGCAGGGAGTCAGAAAAGCCTTGACTAGCTACCAGCATTAGCCAACTTTAAGGGAGATAAAGTAGTTGAATTCTTCTTTTAAAGAAAGGACTCTGCAATGCTTATTTGGTTCAACGTGACCGGTGGGAGCTAACCTTTATAAAAAGTTGTCAGACTTCTAACCAGTATAAACATTTCTTCTCAACTAATCTTTTATTATAGAGTTTGAGTTGCAAACGCCTTCTTCAATTGTGGTAAGAATCAATATGGGAGCGAGAAAATAGAGTTTGTAGATAATTTCCTTTATTCTTCCATAAGCATTGAGAAAAAGCATATTCTTCAAATAATACAACTAAGCTGCAGAGATATATTCTTCATTGCTCCATTGGGACTCCCCTCCCACTTATTCACTTTTAAAAACCCTTAAATTATAATTTAACCAGAACTTCTCTAATACCCACCACACGCAATTAGACAAATTCTAATATTCTGGTAACTAACATATTAGGAAATGACAGATATTAAATCTGAAACTTAGAAAATCAAATACATGGAAAAAAATGACCATATTTTAAAGTAAGAGTATAAGAACAGGAGTTGCTAAGAAACTACTATCCCTGAAGCTTTTCCTTGGAAATACGCTATTTTAAACGTACAATGAAGATGAACAAGGTGGATAGAGTATGCACAGCTACAAAACAAATGCAGTGATGAGTTACAGAAAAAAGAGGAATGCAGTTTGTAATCCACAGGATCAGATTTGTGGATCTAAGCAATTCTCAGTAAATATTTGTATGTTCTTCCTATTTTGTTAACTTTAAATTTTAAATTGAATTATAGCAGTTTCACTTTGTAAAGTTAATAGTTGACAAAAGCAAATTATATAGAAGAACTCTAAAATTAGTTTTCTTAACTGGGTAGGATTTACCTCATCCATCTGAACCAACCAACTTTGCCATCCTTAGAGCCAAAAGAATGTGGATATTGGCCTATTTTAATAGTTCTAGTTCAGACAGAAGTCTACTCTGCCCTAGAAAGTCTCCCAATGATAAGCTGAGGCATTTGTAAGGTTCACCTTGTTTATTTCTTCTCTCTCAGGAATTACATTCTACACTGACTGATACCTAATATATGAAAACCATTGTTTCATATATTTGGGGGTCTTTTGGGGGGGATTTTGGTTTTTTGTTTGTTTGGGTTTTTTTTGATTTTTCAGTTATGAAGGTAAATCTGGTTCCTGTTACTCCATCTTGGCTGGAAGAGAAGTCAATTTAATTTTATTTAATCTCATCTTTTCCCCTGTCTCATGAACCATTTCCTGGCTTTTGCCTTAGTGTAAAGAAGTTAGGATCAGTAACATTTAAATTAGTTTGGTCCCATCTCTGACTGCTGCTCTTAAGTCCCAGGTATACTTAATTCTGTCCTTTTATTATTGGGCATTTCCACTGTAAGTCTCTGGCACTGCAGTGCCCGATATGACGGCCACTTCTCACATGGAGTACTGAGTACTTACAGTGTGGCTAATCCAAATAGAGGTGGCCTATAAGAGTAAACTACAGACTGGACTTCAAGGATTTACTACAAAAAAGTAAAATATCTCCTTAATAATCTCTTATATTTATTACACTTTGAAATAAATATATTTTACACATGATTTCATGTGTTTCTCCTTACTTTTTTAAAAAAATGTTTTAAATGAGTGCACTAGGAAATTAAAAATCACATATATGACTTACATTATGTTTCTATTACCGCTTTCCAGAACACTTTCAAAATAATTTGTAAACATCTGTTCTTAATCCTAGAACCATCTCTATGTCATTGGCATTTAAAGATCAGAAAATGTGTGAAAATGAAAATGGAGAGAAACCTAAAGAGATGATTTGAATTGTAATCTCAGTTCTCTAGGAAGACGCTCACAGTGACTTTTGTAAAACTTTGCCACTTTTCCACAGGCTCTGATTGGCTTTTTTGCCGCTCTCTGCAGGTAATCTTTTTGTCTTCCGAATTTTCCTCTGTCTGTTTCAACTTAAATATTCTTCCAGGATAGTGGTTCTCAAACTGTGGCCTTTGCTTCAGCAGTAATAGAATTACTTGGAAATTTGCTAGAAAAGCAAATTATAACTCGTTAGTGATTCAAAAACTCAGCAGGTGGAGCCCAGCAATCAGGGTTTTAACAACATTCCCTATTATTTCAATGCGTGCTCCTGCCTGAGGACCACTGCTCAGTATGAGGAACCATAGTTAACATACCAAACATGTCGACTGTCTTCAAAGTCACCACCAGCTCCCCTTTTTGACTTCCTTATTTCTATTAACCTTTCTTCTTGTCATCAAGGTGCAAAACGTCAATGTCAATTCATCCTTCCCCCTCAAACCCTATGTTCAAAAAGTCATCAACTCCTGCCATTACTGACGAGCAAGTACCACAGATTGGACTAAATATGCCCTCATTCAGTGTCTCCTTTTGCTCTCCTTCCTGCTATATTCTGGCCAAATTGAACTACTTTTTCTGTAATGCTCTACTTTGATCAAGTTGTTCCCACTGGTTAGAAACTGTTCCTTACTCTGGAGAACTTACCCATTTCTAACTTCCCAGCGGTCAAATGACCTGTTCTTAAAGTTAGAGTTCAAAAGCCACTTTGGGGAGGTTTCCAGTCTTCTCAAATCTGCAGTTATTTCCCTCTTTCCTAATTGAACAAAATCTCTACCTCTTTCCACCGTTAATTTTATTTTTATCTCTTTCATTACTCTACCATGGGTTTTACCCTTCTAGTAAATTATAAATTTCTTGAGGGCAGGCTTCAAGTCTGGTTTATCTTGTTATCCCCTAAGAAATAAGAAAGGGGGAACTAATATTTCTCACATAAACTCCTGTCCCAGGGCTTTTGCACTTTCTATCCCTTGTGCTTCAAATATTCTTCCCCCAGTATCTCTATGGTTTTGCTCACTTACTTTAAGTCTCTTCTTAAGTATCACCTCACAAAGGAAACCTCTCCCCCTTGTTGTCCTTTTGTCCTCTTGTCTTATTTTTCTTCATAAGACTTATCCCTAGGTAAGACATATAAAAAAATCTATAAAGATATATAAAGATAAAAAGATATACGTATCTTTTTCTTTTTGATGACTGCTCTGTTTCAAGTATCTTGAATTAGAATTATTTGTTGAATGAATGAATGAATGAATGAATGAATTTAATTCCTGAGCCTCAATCAGTGCATCTTTAATGGTGAAACAATTATACTTACTTGTAAGAGATTGGGAGAGTAAATGAGGTGACAGAAACACATCATGTAACCACATCTGACACATGGCCGCCCATAGTAACTGATTATTATTATCTTTATTATTTCATTAGTATATACTGTTTTGAGTTCTTGCCCTTTTCCCCTTAGACTGTAAGTTCTCTGTGTGCAATTACTTTGGATAATTAGTTTTTGCATATCAGAAAGAGGTATGCAATAAATAATTCCTGAATGCATGACCTTAGCAGTGTCTGGATTGCAGTTTCTTCACTTGTAAAACAAAAGAATTAAAATCTCCCAAGTCTTTTCAGGCTGTGTCTTTTCACTAAACAACTTGTTAAAAACCCCATGGTCTGATAGTTTGGGGGCAGAAGTTAGAGTATAGAGACTGCTCCTTTTAGTGATATATTCTTCAAATCTTTACAATATCCTCAGTGAGAAACAGACATGCGCCTGTTGGATTTGATATTTGCCAAAGCCCCAAAATATCCTCCTATTCTTTTCCATATAAAAACACACACATATATATTTCTTCTCCATTTCCTCTTGATTGAGCTTAGTTCTTCTTTCTGCCTTTCTGGAGCCCACCCCTAATATATTCTTATGATCAACCAACCAACTTTTTTTTTTTTTTTTTTAATTTATTTTATTTATTTATTTATTTATTTATGGCTGTGTTGGGTCTTCGTTTCTGTGCGAGGGCTTTCTCTAGTTGCAGCAAGCAGGGGCCACTCTTCATTGCGGTGTGTGGGCCTCTCATTATTGCGGCCTCTCTTGTTGCGGAGCACAGGCTCCAGACGCGCAGGCTCAGTAGTTGTGGCTCATGGGCCCAGTTGCTCCGCGGCATGTGGGATCTTCCCAGACCAGGGCTTGAACCCGTGTCCCCTGCACTGGCAGGCAGATTCTCAACCACTGCGCCACCAGGGAAGCCCCCCAACCAACTTTTTAAAACCGCTGAAATGTTGGTGTCATTTGGTGTCGTTTGGTGTGGATTGCGCTGTACAGTGTTTCTAAGAAGTTATGTGACAATTGAGGCTCATTACAGCATTCTAAATTAGGTATCCTGAGTGTGAGAACAAAAACAGTTGCTCACAGAGCTGGGCTAGAATCCTGTCTTTGCTGGGCTGAAATTTCTGCACATCTCTTTGAGCAAGCTTGTACTCCTCTCTGCTATGATTTCAGTGAACTTTCTGCCGGTTCCTGCAGATCCTACATTCTGTTTGGCTGACTAATGATATATTCCCTTTTTTCTTGAGCCATCCTATGATTTCATCACATAAATAGTAGCTTGGTTTCTTTCCTTGAATATTTGGAATGCTACCTTTTATTTGGATTGCCTCAGACATCAGTAGAATGAGATCTGAGTCATGATTTATTTGACCTGTTTGAAGGCAGAAAAGCAGAGGCATATTTCTGATGAGAAAGAGGTTTGCTTCTAATAAAATAAGTTATTCTAAAACTAACCACAGATATTGTCATTGCTTCAGAATGACACAAAGGGTCAAGGCAGCAACCCCAAATCCCTATATGCACCTAAAGGGGCAGCCATGCCTGGCTTTGGACATTATTGCCATGCTGAACCATATGGACCCAATTTTGCCAACACTTCTGATTTTTCAAGAGAAAATATAAATCCAGATTTTAATGTGAATTTTTCTGATTTCACAGATTGACAATGAATTAACTTGAAAACAACAACAATATTTAAGTGCTAAACAAAATACGTCTGTGACCAAAAGCTATTAGTTTATAATCTCTGGTCTATCCATCCCACAGGTTTGGCATTTTTAAATGAAATAATCAAACAGGATATTATCACTGTCTCTTAAGTGTTCGTGGAGAAATACATCTTTCAGAACAATGTTATGATAGACTCTTCTCTAAATATCTGCCAGTTCCTTGAGAATCTAAAAGGCAGTAAAACTTGCATCAGTTGCCTGCTATATGCAACGCAACGTGGGAGATACAAAGCCGTCTAAGTCATCATCTTTCGCTTTCCTCAAGGAAGTAATTATTTAGTTTGGAGAAACAGACATTATACATTCTTTCTTATAAAGTACCATTCCTCCAAAACATGACAAATGTAATCACCAAAGAAGTATTTCTATAAGCTCTAACAATTTCTAAGAATTCAAGGGGGCTGTAGAAGATAAATATGAGGCTGTGTTGATCAGAGTAGACCTTATGAAGTGGAAAGCACAGATCAGACATGAACAAGAGGATAGGAAAAGTAGATTCCAGGTAAGGAGCAAAACTGCAAAGATGGGATTGCGTCTAACATTATTTGTGAGTAAATGAGAAAACCAGTCCATTGGAAACTAAGCGTTTATGTTGAGGAGTAAGAGGGTGAAAATGTGTTTTCCAAATTTGGCAAAAACAAACCAAAAAAACCCACACACACATTTTGAAAACTTCAATTATGAGGCCGAAATATTTGGGCTGTTCTGTCGTGGCTATGAAGGTGGACACATCAGCCTATCTTAGGCTTTTCGTATCTAATACTTTAATCTGAGTTAATTCTTTTTGTTTGGATTCTGTGCTCACCAAGCAATACTTCCATTCTCACTTGACATTCCTGTGAGCTTATGAGATTGAACCTAAGAGATGATACCTAGGTCTCAGATATTTTTGATCCAACTGTTTTGACCCTGCTGATTTTGCTCTTTGCTCGAAGGAAATATATATATTCACTATTATATACATATATATCATATTTTTATCTTAATTATATGTTTATCATCAACTGTATGTATGTATACCATTGATGATATACACATATACACACAGATATATACATACATACATAGTATAATGACATATATTTGTGTGTATATACACATTTAATGATAATTTTTGCCAAATATTATTTTTCAGATAAAAATTCATTAAGCTAACTTAGTTTATTGTTGACTTCCTTCTAAAGAACAGTCAAACCATTTTGAATTCTCTTTTTCCATTTTTATCTTCCTAAAATTATTTCCAGTGGGATCAATTAATTTTACTATAGATTTCATTTGATCACTTTTGAAATCCACATTGTTTTCTGCAGTATAAGTTCTTCCTTTTAGAATTTTCTCTTTTATGGTTATTATTTCTCCAAGTCTGATTTTCTGAGATCAAATTTACTGCTATAACTTTTACTAAGATGTCTCATTTTTCTATAAATACTTGGACAATAACAAAATTTATAGGCCAGTCTAGCTATTTATATTTTTATTTTATTATTTCTGTTAAATCTATTTTTGGATTCAATAGTATTCATTATGAGTTGGACAAGAGACTATTAGTTTATTTCTTAGTAAGTCTGTGAGATGATGGTGAGAGGTTTTTTCCAGACATTTCATGATTAAGTTTTTTTAGGATTTAAAAATTTTATTATTAATCACTTTATTCCATGAGCTTCTGATCATATTGTGTACTATGTACTCACCATCCTTGACATTGGTGTGGACAAAAAACAAACAATGGGGTCAAATTAATGGCATTGAAAGGTACCCCTTGATGTACAGCCACCTTAGACTTCATGGTGACCCTCTAGTTTTATACGATTGTCTTTTGAGCTTGCATTCATTTATTCAACAAGCATTTACCAAGGACCGACTATGTACTATGCAAATATAGTGGTGAGCATGTCCCCAAGCACCTGTGCTCTTAGAGCTCACAGCCCAGTGGGGAAGACAACCCAGTCAGTAGTTCCCATAATGTATGATGAGTTTTATGATAAGGAAAATGCTGGGGGCCATGGAATGCAAAACCTAATCCAAACTGAGAGCCAGGGAGGCCCTTCTAAAAAAGTGATGTTTTGGCTGAGGCCTGGAAAATGAGTAACAGTCAGCCTGATGAAAAGGAAGAGGGATGTGGTAGAAGGAACAGCATTCTAGAGAGTTGTGTCACTAGAACATAAGAGTCAGAGGAGAGTGTGTCAGGACATGAGGTAGGAGAGAGGGGGAGATCAGATCGTACAGAGCCTTGTCAGCTATTTTAGAGTTCAAAGTTCATCTAAAACACACTTGGAGCCCATTAAAATATTAAAATATTTTAAGAAAAGTGACATGATGGGCTGAGAGAACAGTGTGGAGAATGGGCTAAAGGGTCCAAGGCTGGAAGCAGAGAAGCCAGTTAGGATGGATGGCTCTTGTGAGGGGGAGAAAGGATGTTGACTTGGTTAGCATAGTGGTAGTGAGAATGGAGCGAGATAGAGAGATTTGAGTATTTGGGAGGCAAAAGTGATTGGGTAATTGATGAGCTGCAGTGGGAATGGGTTGGTGAGGGAGGGAACAAGTCAAGAGTCGAGTTCCAGGTGATCACCTTGCATGACTAAAAAGTGAGTGGAGTGATTTTCTCTAGAAATAGCTAGTTTGGGGAATAATATAACATGTTCAGATTTGCAGATGCTTGGTTTCAAGTGTCTGTGAGATATCCAAGTGTCCATGTTCAGTAGATAGTTGGAAATAAGGTTGTGGAACTCTTGAGGGAGAAGTGGAAGGGAGATATTGAGAGTAATCTGCATACGACTGTTAATCAAAGCCATGGGCATGGATAAGGATGCCTTGGGACAGTGATTAGAGTAGGAAAGGCCTCGGGCCCGTGGTAGCACTCGGAGGATCACCAGTACCTGAAGCGGGGAAAGAAGTAGGTGATTCTACAAAGGACACTGAAGCATGGACAGAGATAGCAAGAGAACCAGGAGAGAGGGATGCCAGGGAAACCCATGAATGATGAAAGTGTCTAGTGTTGAAAGTGCAAGCAAGGTGGAAGTCTGAAAATGTTCATTGGAGTTAATGACATGCTGGTGGTGGATTTTGGTGGGGCAGGAAACTAGATTGAGGGGTAAATGGGGAATGAGGGGGTAAAAACAGTGAATTCAACAAGTTTGCTTGCAAAGAAGAAGAAAAGAAATAGAACCGTAGCTGGAGAGAAATATAGGGCAGAGAAAAAGATGTTTGTTTTTGAAAGAGACATGAAGGTATTTAAATGATGAGGTAAAGATGTCCGTTAAGATAGAGAGGATGGGGCTTCCCTGGTGGCACAGTGGTTGAGAATCTGCCTGCCAATGCAGGGGATACGGGTTCGAGCCCTGGTCTGGGAAGATCCCACATGCCGCGGAGCAACTAGGCCCATGAGCCACAACTACTGAGCCTGCGCGTCTGGAGCCTGTGCTCCGCAACAAGAGAGGCCGCGATAGTGAGAGGCCCGCGCACCGCGATGAAGAGTGGCCCCCGCTCGCCGCAACTAGAGAAAGCCCTCGCACAGAAACGAAGACCCAACACAGCCAAAAATAAATAAATTAAAAAAAAAAAAGAACCATTTAAAAAAAAAAAAAAAGATAGAGAGGACAAAGTTATGGAAGAGAAAAGAGAATAAAGAGATAGGGAGATAGAGGCCTGCAAAGCAGGAAACATTTCAAATGAGAGCACAGTGGTGGGGTTTGTTTCAAAGAAACAAACATGAGCAAGTAAATCCGTATCATTTTTCCTCATGGACCACTGAAATCCAGCTTAGCATTTTTCTTGGCCTCTGTGCTCAGAAATTCCTAACCACGTCTCTCTTTTATTTTTGAGGTGCTGCATTTTGACGGGAGCCTCTTCTCTTCCCTTTCATTCACCATTCTCTATGTTAAATTCTTCCTCCTTTCCCCCTGTGAATGCATAAAGATGTCACATCTCTATGCTTTTTAATGAAAAAGAAGAGATGCTGGAGTCAGATGGCTGCGGATTTAACACTGACTCCGTCACTCATATTTGTAGTTTCACTTTGGTCAATAACCTAAACTCTCCAAGACCTGCTTTCTTATTCACAGAAATGGATATACCATTTTAAAAATTAAATGAGAGAACATTGTAGACTCTTAAGTGTATTCATTTTCCTTCTTTTCCCTTATAAAGAATTATCCCCCTCAGTTGGCAATCATCTGCGTGATTTACAAAAGCATTTCCAAGTTTTGGGACTTCCCTGGTGGTCCAGGATTTAGGACTTGGCGCTTTCACTGCCGTGGCCCGGGTTC
This sequence comes from Balaenoptera physalus, assembly GCF_965194825.1. Lineage (NCBI taxonomy): Eukaryota > Metazoa > Chordata > Mammalia > Artiodactyla > Balaenopteridae > Balaenoptera > Balaenoptera physalus. Next base: position 22,372,527 of record NC_138888.1, read on the forward strand.
AGTCCCTGGGAGGGGAGCTAAGATCCTGCAAGCCATGGGCGCGGCCAAAAAAAAAAAAGCAATAGTAATAACGGGACTTCCCTGGTGGCGCAGAGGTTAAGAATCCACCTGCCAATGCAGGGGACACGGGTTTGAGCCCTGGTCTGGGAGGATCCCACATGCTGCGGAGCAACTAATCCTGTGTGCCACAACTACCGAGCCTGTGCTCTAGAGCCCGCGAGCCACAACTACTGAAGCCCTAGTGCCTAGAGCCTGTGCTCCCCAACAGGAGAAGCCACCGCAATGAGAAGCCCACACACCGCAACGAAGAGTAGCCCGCACTCGCCACAACTAGAGAAAGCACACACACAGCAACAAAGATCCAACGCGGCCAATAAAAAATAAATTAACTGAATAATTAAAAAAAAAAGCTTTTCCAAGTTTCTCATTCAGTCTCATCTCATTTTTATTTTATCTGAATGCTGCTTTCCTCCTCATCCTAACAGTCATCCTAAAAGTCCTAAGCACAGTGGGTCATCTGTTGCCATTCTTTAAATCAAAATTTTTCTGATAGGAGGAAAGAAATTTGGGGGGTGGGGAGGGAGGAGTTAGGGCAGAGTCATTTCTAAACTTCAATCTATATGCTTATAATATATAGCAAAGAATCAGAAAAAAAATAGCATAGGTTAGACAGAAGCAGAAACTTCAATCCTGGTTTCAATACCAGAGGACATTATTGACTATCTTAAATGAAATTGTTCACTTCCTCCATTTAAAAAAAATTTTACAAAACAACACTGCAGGTCTTTTGCAAAGACTGGGGAGACTAGTGAATTTTTAAAAAATCAAACTCTTAAAATAATAACTGTAAACCCAAGGTAACTTTGTTTCTGTGCAAATATGTTGATTTCTGAGACAGAGAGTAAAACTTGGGAGTAGCCAAAGACCTCTTAGTGTAAACAAATGGCTCAGAGACAACCACTGGTTTTTCAAGTGGTCTAGATCAAATCTTGTTTTCAATGAGAGTTCTGTCTTGTCATAGGAATTTTGTACATGACAGATATGAGATGTTAAAAGCTGTATATAAATCCTGTCTTTAAAAATTATTTGATGGGAACAAAATTAATCACTTCTCCTCATTTTAAAAACTCAGGTTCATTTATGGATGAACCAGATCATTATGTCAGTACCTCACAGTATGATTCTTTTTTTCATGTTTCTATGTAATTTTAAAAGATGGTTTTCAACAGGAGCATATGTACTATTTCAACTCCTGGGCTGTGGGATGGGTACTTGGGGGTTCATTATAAAGTCTATTGAAATCAAAGCAAAGTACGAAGCCTAGACTATTCCTCTGACCACTTTGCTGGAGGCCCTTGAAGTGCCTGAAGTGCGAATACTTCTAAGAGGAGTAACTGCTCTGATTCAAGATAAATACAGAGTTGAAGACGGGGAGAGAAATTAAATCCTGGGAAATCAGAAAAGGAAATGTAGGGAAAGGCTCTGTAGTACATGACACTACAGAGTTTTTCAAGCTGTTTTTATTTAAAATAAAATAACATGCAAAATGCAACTTATCTTTTAAAAATATGTACGTGTTGGGAAGCATTTCCTTTTTGGGGTGGGGGCAGTTGGCTTCTCTTCACTCCCTCTAGAGCTGTGAACTCTCTCTAACTTGGAGACTAATCTTTCACTACATCTCATTTCCGAACTTCATGAAAAACGAGGTGTCAGACGCCGAAGTGATTTCAATTTGGCTAACAGTTCAAGAAACTAAACTACTGATTGCTTTGTAAAAGTCTCTGTCCTGAATTGAGTAACTGAACACTGTACAACTATTTTAGAATAGAAAATTCAACTGATGGCTTTAAAAGTAATCGGAAAGTCCTTAAATTGGCCGAACTCAATGCTTGTTACCCTTTAGGCTGTCCTTCACATGCTGCCCTTCACATGCTGCCCCGTGAGATTATTTCAGAAGATCCAAACTCTATTTCCCATTTCAGTTCTGACTTGTACTTGCAAACATGCTCTCTTCTTCCTTGATTTTCTCCACACCTATTTACTCAAAGAGCTATTTTGGAGTAAAATAATGGAAAAGTGATCTTGGCAAAACAAAGAAGCTGCAAAAGGAATGAGAGAATTTGAAATGCTACTGAAAACAAGTATCTTTAAAACTATATTTTTTTAGGGGAAGAGGGTAGACCTGTAGTCCATACATCAACCTAGAGTTTTCAGGACTCTTAAGATCTGGTTAAGTTTGCTTTGAATGACCTCCTAAGATTTCTATGAATTTTGGGGAGTGTATTTTTACCATCTTATGATGACCTCTGATTTGGACTTTTGCCTCTACTGGTTTATTATTTTTGACTTTGCATCTACAATTTTCATTTATCTCTACCATAGATGGCTCCCAGAGATGCATGAGGTCACTATTCTTGATTCCTATGACAAATTTATTCACAAAGTCTTGCTCATGCACTGAAAACTTTGCTGAAAGTAAGAGATTTTTTTTTTTAGGAGCAGAAAAAATTTATGTAGACTGTAATTTTTTTTTACAATAAACGAAGATGTAAACAGCTTTGTTATTAAAGATCCTACAGCTAATCTCCTGTGTTTCTTGATCATCTTTCCTCTCTTCTTGCCACCCTACCATCTCCTTTTGACTCTTCTGCTCTCTCTCTCTCTAAGGAGAGAAATCGATCCTTCCATTTCAGGTGTTTCCAGCCTTCCTTGCTTTTGCATACCTAACCATTCAACTAAAATTTTGAAATTTCCAATTAGTTTTTAGATAAGATATCATTCTTTTTCCAAGTACTTTTGTGAAAGACAGGATGGGAATTAGGTTTGGGAAAGTAGGGATCTATACCTCTTCTTGTAGCCTTAGCGGCAGTATAGTCCCAGTGTTTGCCTCTTCATCGTGGTCTTTTGTCAGCCTTCCCTATACTCTTTGAACTCCAGCCACCCTGGCTTTCTTCATGTCTGTTAAACTCACTGTAGTAGGCAGAATATTGGTCCCCAAAAGATGCCCACCTCTTAAATCACGGGAAGCTGTAACTATGTTAGGTTACAAGGCAAAAGGGAATGAAGGCTGCAGATGGAATTAAAGTTTCTAATCAGTTGACTTTAACATCGGGAGATTATCTTGGATTATCTAGGTGGGCTCAATGTAATCACAAGGATCTTTAAATGAGGAGGAGGGAAGCGGAAGAACATGTCCGTGTGATGCAGTGTGATACGATTCGACCTGCCATTTCTGACTTTCAAGATGGAGAAAGGAAACCTTAAGCCAAAGAAAGCTGGTAGCCTCTAGAAATTGGAAAAGACAAGGAAATAAATTCTTCCCTAGAGCCTCTGGGAAGGAAAACAGCATTGCTGATACCTTGACTTTAGCCCGTTGAGACCCAGTGTAGACATTTGACCTCAAGAACTGTAAGATAATAAATCTGTGTGGCATCTTTTCTTTCATTCTGCCTCTTTCCTTGCCTTTTTTTCTTGGAATAATTATTGTATTTTGTGGAATTCTACCTTATTTTCTCTATTGGTTTTGAGTGTACTTCTTTGCACTACTTATATATGTATATAGGCTGTTGTAAAGATCATAATGTGCATTCCTAAAACATATACAGCTGATATTTCATATGAAATATAAGAACCTTGTAATAGTGTAGCTTATTTTACCCCCATTATTTGTGTGAGTTTTTCACATACATTATGTCCACATACATTATGTGCCTCACAATATGGCCTTACAATTTTTGCTGTAAACAGTCATATACCTTTTAAAGAAAATAAGAAAAAAATTAGTCTTTTATATTTACCCCACATATTTGCCATTTCCAAGGCTTTTCATTCTTTCATGTAGATGAAGTTTCCATCCGATGTCACTTCCCTTCAGCTTAAAGAACTTCCTTTTTTCATTTCTTGTAAGTAAGCTCTGATGACAATGAATTCTCTTACTTCTGTATTATGTGCAACAGTCTTTATTTTGCATTCATTTTTGAAGAATATTTTCTTTGAATGTAGAATTCTGGGTTAATAGTCTTTATTTTCTTTAGGCACTTTGAAGATGACATTTAATTGTCTTCTGTCCTCCATTATGGCTCTTGAGATGGAAACCAGGATTCATATCTTGGTTCCTGGTATGCAATGTGCCATTTTTTTTTTCTGACTTCCTTCAAAGTTTTTTTTACCTTTTGTTTTCAGCAGTTTGACTATGATGGGCCAAATTAGGGGTGTGTGTGTGTGTGTGTGTGTGTGTGTGTGTGTGTTTGTGTTTAAGTTATCTTGCTTGGTATTCACTGAGCTTGTTTGGTCTCTCAGTCAATTTTTTTGACCAAATTTAGAAAAGTTTTGGTAAATACTTCTTTAAAGTTTTCTCCATTATCTCCTTTTTATTCTCTCCTTGTGGGGCTTTAATTACTTGTAAATTAGAGTTTTTATATTGCCCCACAGTCAAGAGGCTCTGTACACTTTTGTTGCTGTTGTTCATGATCCTTTATTCTCTTTTCTTAAGAATGAATAATTTTTATTGTTCTGTCTTCAAGTTAACTTACTCTTTCTTCTACCATCTCTACTCTGCTGTTAAGCCTATCTAGTCAAATTTTCATTTAGGTATTATATTTTCTAGTTCCAGAACTTCCATTGTATTTTTTATATCTTTAGTTTTATTGATAAATGCCCTTTAAGTTCATTTATTATGGCCCAATTTGTCTTGAATATATTTGTAATACACTAAGGTCTTTGAATATATTTGTAATTGCTCCCTTAAGGTTCTCATCTGCTTTTGGCAAAATATCCGTTATCTCAGAGTTTGTTTTATTGACTGCTTTTTCCTCTCTCCTAAGAGTCACATTTTCAGGTCTTTACATGTCTAGTAATTTTTATTGAATAATTTTTGTATTAGTTTTCTAGGACTGCCACAACAAAACACGACAAACTTGGTGGGTTAAACAAGAGAAATTCATTTTCTTACAGTGTCTTAATCTCTTCCTCTTATAGTGGCACCACTCATACTGGATTAGGGCCCACCATAAAGAACATTTTTTAAGTTAATTGCCTCTTTAAAAGTCCTGTCTCCGAATACAATCACATTCTGAGGTACATATGAATTTGAGGGAACACAATTCATCCCATAACAATGGATATCATGAAAAATACATCTTAGAACTGTTGATTCTGTTACATCTAATTCTAAAAAAAATGTCAATTTTTGTTTGTTTGTTTTAAAAAGCAATAATCTTGGCTAGAAACAAATCCATACTCTCTCTCAAAGGGAGCAGCAGCTGAGATCTTCTCTCAGCTTGTTGTTGTTGTTGTTGTTTTATCTTCCAGCTGTTGCTTTTTGCTGAAATCCTTGAAGTCTACCTTACACATGAAGTCTACCTTACACCTGCATAAGTAAGTGTTCAGGCATGAAATTGAATGATGTTTGTGCTCAGATTTTGGTGTTCTCTCTCCTGTAGTTTTCGTCTTTCTGGAATTATCTTCACATTTTTCAGCTGCTTTGGCATCCCTGAACCCTGCACTTTGACCCTTTAAACCAGTAAAATCAAGGCTTTCTGCTCCAATTCCTGATATCCCTGTACTGTGTAGACTGAAAGGTCTCCTCAGGTGAAAAGCCGTATAAAGACAAATCTCACCTAGTACAATTCCTTTCTTTCACGGTTCAACTTTCTCCCAGTTTCTGTCTGATTTGATTTGTTCTATGGTACCTTCAATCATTTTTTTTTAAAATGTTTTATCCAGAGCATATAATTTTTTTTCTGTGGGAATGTTGGTCTGATACAAGCTGCTAGTTTATTACCAGAATTTTAAAATAAATTTTGAATTTCTTGAGTTGATTGTATAGATACAGAGACAAGAAACAAGAGCATATTTGATTTAAATTCCCATGTTAGTCTGCATGCCATATTAGAAATATTGTATTGAAGTGATATGCACTTTATGTCTTCAAAAAGAAGCAAGAATACATGGCAATTATGATGGAAAAGCAAGGAGCAACAAAGAGAAAATGAGTTAAAATAAAAGATGAGATCAAGGCACATGTGCAAGTAAAGGAGACTCAGATAAAATAAGGAATGCAAGGAAACTCCAAATGCAGTGGCAAAACCAGAGTTTATTCATTTGAAGAAGTAAAGATAAAAATTGGGAACATAGCAAAAGGAATCAATAATTGCTATGGTCTGAATGTGCCTCCTGAAAATTCATAGGTTGAATCCTAACCCCCAAAGTCATGGTATTAGGAGATGAGGCCTTTGGGAGGTAATTAGGTTATTATGGCAGAACACTCATGAATGGGATTAATGCATTTATTAAAGAGAAATCCCTCACCCTTTCTGCCATGTGAGGATACAACAAGAACTCTGCAACCTGGAAAAGGGCCTTCACTCTCAACCATGCTGGCACCCTGATCTCAGACTGTTGGCCTCCAGAACTGTAAGCAATACATTTCTGTTGTTTATAAGCCACCCAGTCTGTAGTATTTTGTTATAGCATCCTGAGCAGACTAAGACGGTAATGTAATTTAGAGGATCGTTTGAAACATTTCCAGATGGTCAACTATGTTGAGAATAGTGAGAGGAGATTATAATCACAGAGGAAAGAGAATAGTGGTCCATAATTAGAATTCTGTTTGTTGTAAAGGAAGAAAGGTAGATGAGTGTAATAAAAGCAATAATTAAAAGTGCAAGAGAGAGTGCATAGAAAAAGAACTTGAGTCTACAAATCAAACAGAGCTTTTCACTTACCACATGTGTGTCACTATTGCAGGCTCTGGGCATACAGTAATGAACCATACAGGGAGGGTCCCTGCAACGACAGATTTTCTGTTCTCACAGAGGTAGAAGTGCAATAATCAATAACTAAGTTAATAACATATATAATTTTAGATATTTATAATTGTCATGAAGAAACATACATTTGCAAAAGAAGGATTATTCTCCAGGGCAGTACTTTACAATTTTTACATAGAATAACACACTAGAAAGGGAACTATTTCTATGACATAATGGGGTAAACTTGAGGGAATATGGGAGTGATTATATATGTTTATATATATATATACACACATACAGTTTTGTTAAGGAAAACAGAATGCCAAGATTATAAAATAAAATAAATGCTGATATGTTAAGATACTTTTAAAATTAAAATATTCCCCAAATATTTTTAATGAGCAATTGAACTTACTTCCATGAACACTAGTTTTTATTCTCTGGTTAAATGTACCCACAATTCCTAGCCACAACTTTTTAAGGGTAATTTCTTTAGATAATTTATCATTACCACTGACAATAAACTTTGTTTACCCAAATAGATAACAAATTTAAATTTTAAAAAATAGCCACCCCAAATTTTACAACAGTTAAAATGATATTTTAAAAAAACTAAGAGTTCTTCCTTTTATTTCCCTGAAAAATGCACTCTTGAAATAAATTGTGATAAAGCAAATGGGTTTATATGTAATTAAAGTTTGTATATCAATATTTAAAAATAACAAAAGCTCTAATTTGCGGTTTGTGCTGCATCACTAGAACAGCCATTCTGCTGCTGGCTTGAAAGGCACGTTAAACACAAAAGCATGGGAATACCCAAAATATGTGGTAATAGAGACTTAGGGCTGCTGCCTGGGCATGTTCCTGCTCACGTTCCCTAACATTCAGCCTCCATCTTAGCTGCACAACCTGCTCCTTGGGCATCACCACATGAACTCCTTAGCAACTGCAAGGCCTTTTGTCTATGGCAGGCAGCAGATCACTCTTCAGGTGGATGCTGAATCAAGTTCCTAAGTGATAGAGCGTTTCTTTGACCAGGCTCTGTGTACTGCGGTACAGAGAAAAGATGCTGTTATTGCATTTGTTGTTGCCAGAGTCATGTTGTCAGACTCTGTTCAGGCTATTCCCTGAGCGGTCCCAGAAAAAGCTCCCAATGAAGGGGGCCCGGGTTCGATCCCTGGTCAGGGAACTAGATCCCACATGCCGCAACTAAAAGATCCCGCATACTGAAACGAAGATCCTGCATGCTGCAACCATGACCCAGCACAGCCAAATAAATAAATAAATAAATAAATAAATAATATTTTTTAAAAAAAATGCTGCTCAAGGTTGAAGGTGACCAATCTGAAATTTCCAGCAGCCTCAAGCTCCATGAATGATTGAAGGCTTAGTAGGTCCTAGGACATAAGAGTGCTTATTAGTTGGGAAACTGTTTTAAAGTGCAGAAGTCGATAGATGTTTATTTCTCCCAATATACCAGTAGCTGGAACTTGTGTTTGGTTTTGTTAATCATTCTTTGATTGTCTAAAATTTTTGCTTTCTGTATTTTGATGCTATGTTTGGTGGCATGTAAATGTCCTTGATTGCTTTTGTTTTGTTATTGATTATAACTTTTACCAATTTATGAAAAGATTCCCTTCCTCATTGTAATTATAAGTTTACTTTGTCTGGATGGAAATACCATAACTCTGATCTCTTTTATGTTTAATATTTGCCTAATAAGTTTTATTCTTTTATATTTAATATTCCTTTGTCATTTTGATGTATATATTAGGAGCCTAGCAGCCTAGGTAGTTTTATGTTTCTTCTGAGTGTTTGTCCTTTAGAAAAGGATGTTTTCCCCTTTACTTTTTTTATTGTCTAAACTAATTTACTTGTTTTTTTCTTCTGTTATTTTGCCTTATGCTTCTCCTTTTTGATCTTTCTTGGTATTTATTGCATTTTTAAAAATCTTTTATTTCTGTTTTATTCCTGTTAGCCACATATCTTTTTCTAGAACATTTATAATTTTATTACTCTCTTTCCCTGGACCTTTATGTTGATCATAAATCGTCTTCACTCTCAATATTTTAAACTCATTCATGTTTTAGTTGAAACTGTGGGAGACACTTAAGTTGATAGTTCACAGATCAATTTATTTTGTGCGTTGTCAAGTCTATTCATTAATGCCTCCAATTCAGATATTAATTTTGGTTCTGCATTAGAAGATTTTTTTATTTCCGAGTGCTTTCTTTTTTATCTGTCTTCATCTTAATGAATTTTCTTGGTAATTTCCTACTCCTCTTTCATAGTTGCCATGTAGTCTGACTTCTTTTAATGACATTAAGAAAATACCATTTATAATTTTTTTTTTCTTTCTTACTGGAAGTTATTTTTCAAAGACAAGCCTTTTCACTGAGTCTTTGGAACTATGTTTATATTCTCTTATAATTCAGTGTCATTTCTCTAAAGATTTCTTTACATATTCTTGAATGTGAAGAGATTTAGTTAAATCTAGAATTTGCTCACAGTCATGAAAGTGGATATATTAATTCTCATTTAGTGCTCATCTAAAGCTTGACTGTTTACCCATTTTATCTAACCTGCAAATGTTCACTAAAAATATTTGAAAACACATAGAAAGGTGCTGGTCAGAGATGGTTTATCAAGAGAACTGTTTGAAGTGAAGGGAATGAATTAGGTAATCACTCAAGACTAAAATTCCTTAGAACTCCCTCCTTGCTATTATTTATTAATGGCCTTGCCCACCTCTCATAACACCAGCCTGGGGAGTTCCCAGAAGATAGTAAGCATGTGCCTTTGACTAGCAGCTCTGTGGAAAGTAGTGGTTGCTTGCACTGGATGACATCATTTCCTGGAGAATTCAAGGAGTCAACATTTAAAAAAAAAGTCTCTTACACTTTCAAAATGAGCATGAATTTTTTGCATCACTCTTTGCTTTGGGATTAGCAATACTAAGACAGCTGCAATAGCAAGAGAAATTTAAAACCTAGCCAACCACAAAGTTAAATACCAGGTTTCTACTCTTCGAAAACTCAGTAGAGAACTATGAACAAGTCAAAACTTGTCAAGTGCTTCAGAAATTGGAATGTGTGAGGTGAGTTTTAGGTAAGCAGTGAAACAAGGTTAAATTGTCAGCTTCCATCAACATACTTAAAGTTTAAAGAAAACTCAATGGGATTGACAACATTTATCACAACATAATTTGCTTTGGTTGGTCTTCATGCTGGCAAAGATCAGGAATCTGGCAAAATAGGCTACATTTCAAAAGGTTTTACAATTTCCTTGGAAAAAAAGAATGGTTCCCCCAGTTAATTTGTTTTCTATTTGTTGTGTTAGGCTCTAAACTTGCATATTCAAACCCTACATGGGAGTAGGTGTTTCTGGGGAGGATGAGCTGAGAAAAGCATGGATGGATGTGGTTTGCGAAAAGAATAGGATGTAAATTTCAGAACAGCAAAATGACTGTCTAAAACCACTTCAGAGAGAAGGAAGTGGCTTAGTGACAACATCTCAGGTGTGGGAAATGAGCTGAGATGCCTTTGATTCCATGGTGCGAAGAGAAGAATCTTTGCTTATCATTAAGCTGCTCAGACCCTTCCACCCCTTTTCTTCCTGCCTCCCTCTCATGTTCTGTGAGTTCAGTCCTTTGGAAAATAAATCTTGCTGTTTCAGCATTTAACATCATGCCATTTGCTCAGCGATGATCAGGACCAGAAAAATATCTCATCAGCAATTTAGATATTAATCATAAGTTTTTGAACTTTAAATAGATGCTTGAGCTCAGTGGCAAATCTTAATTTAGATAAATAAAAATGCACACGAGACGTTTCCATTGTAGCTCAAATGCTCACAAGTTATTTGGTTTCTGAGTCTGTGGCACCTGTAAGGAGGAAGGAGTTCTTTGGGGCCGCTTTGCATTTTGGTACTTCTGGGTAAACACAGGCTGTGAAGAATATGTAAGGTGATACCTCATTATGCATCTTCTGTGAATTTCAGGAAAATGTGATGCTTGATGTTTGATCAGAGCCGTTATCTCTTTTTCTCCACAGCTCTGTTTCACACCCATTGATGAGTCAGAGCAGACTCTCAGGAAAAAAAAAAAAAAAAAAAAGAAATGAAATGGTACCCCAGAAGTTTTTAGTTAGTGCTACATGTACTCTTATTAAAAAAGCCATAGAGGGATTTCTGAATCAAAGGGAGACTGAAATGTCATTGGTTAAAAATGGAGTAAAAGTTTTCTCCAGAATGCAGAAGACAAACTCTCAGCATTTTCTCAATGATGTTCAGTTATGTAAGAAGCAAGATCATCGTCAGAATGTTTCTTTGGTGAATATGTGAATATAGAGATCAGTTTTAAAAGGAATTCAGGGACTTCGCTTGCGGCACAGTGGTTAAGAATCCGCCTGCCAATGTAGGGGACACAGGTTTGATCCCTGGTCCAGGAAGACCCCACATGCCGCGGAGCAACTAAGCCCGTGTGCCACAACTACTGAGTCCTCCTGCCTAGAGCCCGTGCTCTGCAACAAGAAGCCACTGCACGAGAAGCCCACGCACCGCAACAAAGAGTAGCTCCTGCTCGCCGCAACTAGAGAAAGCCCGTGCGCAGCAACCAAGACCCAACGCAGTCAAAAATAAAAAATAAATAAAAAGTAAAAAGGAATTCAGATAATCTCATAAAGAGACCTTCAGCTGAGAGAGGGATAAACTTGCTCATGGGATAAAGTACTTATAGTCCCATGGCCAACACTATTCTCACTTGGGTAATTCTGAATACACTCTTGATAAAATTCTGATGCAGCCCCTTTTTCTATGTTCCATGCAGGTTATCTGCTAGTCATAACTTTTCTTTTTAATTTATCTTTTATTGAAGTAGCGTTGGTTTATAACATTACATAAGTTTCATGTGTGCAACATTATATCTCTATTTTGGTATACAGTACAGCTTGCTCACCACCAAAAAGTGATAACTTTTGTTTTCTTTATAAACATGCATATTCAACAGATTTCATATATGAATGCCAAGGACTTTGGATAAACTCTAGAGCAAGGTTTTTGACCTCTGCACTATGGACATCTGGGGCTGGATCATTCTTTGTGGTGGGGACTGTCCAGTGCATTGCAGAATGTTTAGCAGCATTCTTGGCCTCTACCCACTAAATACGGGTAACATCTCTGTCCCGTCCTGCTCAGTCATGACAATAAAAATGCCTCCAGACATTGCCAAAACCAAAGCTGCTCTAGAGTTCCTTTGGTCATTTGTTTATAAGAAACCTTTAAGTTGGTCAGTCATTTACAAATTACTATATTGCATTTTATGAAGGCCAACTTCCCCTGCTGACTAACTAATAGTCCCTGAATGGCAGAATCTATTTTTAAAAAAATCAGCATTTATTATCAAGATTCTGACTTCTTAATGGCAGATGGAGTCTGCTATATAATGTGTTTGGTGCAAGGTTCTGAGAAATAGAAGGCTATAATACATGCAGTTTTTTCTTAAAATCTGATCTTTTTATGCATGACAGAATCCCTCCATTGGCTCTACAGCTCATTTTCTCTTATATTTTCATGTACTTCAACTTCCATTATCCTCCTTTACCTGATGTCAGCCCTCCTCAGGTCTCCTGGATAAACAGTGGCAATTGCTTACATACCTTCTCATTTAAATATTTAAATATTTAAAATCTCATTTAAATATTTGATATTTAAAATTATCCATCAATTGCTGCAGTCTACTCTGAAACAGGCATCACCTAAAAATCTCAAAACCTTCCTTTTCCTTCTTTACATTATTCATTATCTAAAGAAAAATCTGGTTTCTTCCTGAGGGGGGGAAAAAAAAAAAGAGTTCTTTCTTTGCTTCAAAGTTCCTTTTTCCAAAACACTGTAATGTCACTGGACACATTGTCTTACTAGTCATATGTCTGTTTTTCTCACTAGACAATGAGCCACTTGAGAACTTTACTGTCTATTTCCTTCTGTGTTTGCACATGCCTAGCACAGAGGCAAACTGGAAGGCAGTATTGTTAAATGAATTGTGTTAGGTGAATAGAGTTGTAAGAAGATGGTACCGTAATTCTAGAAGCTGCCCCAGAGGGTGACTGCTTAAGTCATTAGACATCTAATCACATTTCTCTTCTCCTGTCTCACCATTAAGCCCATCTCTCTCCCTTTTCCTACCTCACATACTCAGGGCAAATAGAACTCTGGAGCTTTTGTGTTTTGATTATGGGTACTATAAAATGTGATTCAAGGCTGAAGTGGGAAGGGGAATTTAGAAGAAAGAATTGATTAAGCAGAGGTATGTCACTATCAAGTTTAGAATAAGGAATGATGCATATTGAAATATGAAGCCCTTCTACCAAAAGGAATTAATGAATTAACTTTCAGGAAAGAAAGGGGCCATATAATCTGTTTGTAAATTTTACCTTTAGAACATACAGAGCCTAACGTCTTAAAACAGTAAAGTTTCTAGGTTAATACTGGAATACTAGGAGGGGTGATGGGGGCAGGGGAGGCAGGAATTAAGCGTTTTCCCCCATGTCTCAAATTTGACCTTTTAAAAGACCTCCTCAAGGGTGCAGGTCATAAAAGATAGCTTAAGATCAAGTGATAGTTAAATAAGAAACTAAACCCACATATTCCTAAAGAGACTCAGTCTCCAGAAATAAAATTTGTAATTGAAGAGTGAAGACATCTATCTAGATCATATCATTCTAGAGACAGGAAGGACTCAAGTCTCCTCGTTTGTGACATGAGAAGTTAAAATAGATGATTGTTATATATTTTTTCTCGAGATCCTATAACATTTCGAATCAATTGAGGATGATTTGATTTGAAAAGCAAAACTAAAATCAAAACCAAAAAGCACCTTTTCATAAAATTCTTCAGGAGCACATCTCCTGTATGCAGTGATAGATAGGTGAATTCAAATTAGGTGTCTGCAGAAACAATATGACGTAGAAAGAGGCTGAGAATGATGCTAGGTAGCACAGAAAAATTTACAAGGAGTGATCACTTGGTAAAAATATATAAAAATTGAGAGCACCTCAGTGTTCATAGCAGTACTACTTACAATAGCCAAGATACAGAAACAACCTAAGTATCAATCAACAGATGAATGGATAAAGAAGAAGTGAGATATATATACATATACACACACACAGTAGAGTAATACTCAGCCATAAAAAAAGAATGAAATTTTGCCGCTACGTGGATGGACTTGGAGGGCATTATGCTAAGTGAAATAAGTCAGACAGAGAAAGATAAATACTGTATGATATCGCTTATATGTGGAACCTAAAAAATACAACAAACTAGTGAATATAACATAAAAGAAGCAGGCTCACAGATATAGAGAGCAAACTAGTGGTTACTGGTGAGGAGGGAGGGGACAGGCCATATAGGAGCGGGGAGTGGGAGACACGAATTATTGAGTGTAATATAGGCTCAAAGATGTACTGTACAACACGGACAATGTAGCCAATATTTTGTAATAATCATAAATGGAAAGTAACCTTTAGAAATAGTATAAAAATAAAAATTTTTCAAAAAATAAAAAGAATTGAGATTGGTGCTCTGTAGACGCCCCTATACACACAGCGCTACACTGAACTGTGTAGCCATCTACACAGTGTTCTCGCCTGATACAAGTGCCTATGATCAGGAGGGGATGTTCTGGCCTGGTCTTTTCAATAGTAGAGATGGATTTAGTCTGGTGCCTCATAATACCCTCTTGCGTGTTCTTCTTTGTGGCCTTTGAAATAGGATTTCTGAACAGCTCGGACATAGTCTGAGATCATGAAACTGTATTAGACTAACAAGGGCCAAGGTCTTGTTTTTGGCCTCCTAGGTGAGGGGATCTCTCCAGGTGAGGGAAAGGCCACATAAGGAAGGTTCAGTGAGCATGCACCCAGCTGTTAGGGCAGAGGTTCTCAGTGTCACCTGCATCACTGCCCCTGGGGAGGATGTTCAAAATGCAGATGTCTAGGCCCTTCTCCCAGAGATTCTGATTTTAAAAGTTATACATTGGGGCCAGGACTTTGCATTTCTAACCAGCAGTCCAAGTGATTCTAAAGCAGGTGGTCCGCTTTGAGAAATGTAGTTCTAGAAGTTCAGTTGATTTCTGCCTCTCCTCCTTGGCTCAGGTCCTTTGAATTAGGCCCATTAAAAGTTTTTTTTTCTTCATCTGCTCCTATTTTGATGAAGCCAGTTTTAGAATCATAATTTACTTCTAGAATGCTCTTACTGTTATTCAAAATAGTATCATTTGGCAAAGTGGAAATGATTTTGAGAAGAGGGAACATAAAAAGCTTTTGAAAAGAAAACCAGATCATAAGATGGCCTATTAAGCAGCAAGAATAGATTCAACTTTGAAGCTATGGAGAATTTTAGCAAATGGTCTCAATGAGGAAATGACTAATGGAGATTTTGGGAGCCAAGGGAAAGAGAGAGAGTATCATACTTCTGTCAGTAGTTAGACCAAGAATGTTTGTTCTGCTAGAAGACCTTGTGACACAGAGGGAGCCAGGTGACTGGGAGATTAGTGTTCCCGTCACAGACTTTTATTCACTTATGTGGAAACCATTCCAGCTGAATTTGCGTTTCCAAGACTGTGAAGAACATCTAGGGAAAATTTGCCTGGATTTATATGAAGTCTAAAAACCTTGGCTTCAGCATGAGTGTTTGGATCTTAGGTTAGAACAGCTGAGAGATCGATTTTGTGGTCCCCATTATTAGAAGAGGCCAGAGTGGTTAATTAGCCAGTATGGGTCATGGTGGGAAATGGACTTAGGCACACACTCATGAAACCTGGGGAAAAATTTGGAAAGAACAACATACAGATACAGAGGTGTTTGCCCTTCTGTCAGAAGGATCATTTTAGTAAAACAGAAAACAAACCAACAAAAATGCACATGAATTGACAGTTGGCCAATGTATGTCAAGAAGTATAAGGATTAACAGCAAAGGCAGTGGAAAATGCTCTGAAATCTGTTCTCACTAGAGTTGAATTCATACATTCACCATGGGGAGGACTAATAAATAATAATAACATTGAAAAAAAAAAATACTGAAGCAGGCAGTCTGAGCCAGTCCTTTTCTCAATGCCCTCCAGCTTACCTTTTTGATAACTGGGGCCCAGGCTTCCTGTGTCTCTAGACCGCCCTCTGGCCATCGCTGCTGGTACTGCTCAGTCTCTTCTAGGCAGAAAGTCTGCAGAAAGCCTTGGAAAACAGATGGCTTTGCATCCCATTGCCTTCTTGTTTCACTCCCTTCTACTAAATCTGAAAAGCCAATGATGTTTAAATACTTCTAATAATGGAATCCTTTCTTCAAATAACATTTCATGCAGAAGGGCACTACATAAAACAGATAGAAGTAGACCTGCTTAGCCTGCAGGGGGAAGGATCTGCAGTCATAATCATTTGGCCTTCAACTGGAGCCAACCCAATAGGGCACAGTTAGGCAACTACTGTGACAAACTCATTGTGACAATGGACTCTTATTTGTCATCTTAAGGGATATTTTTGCATTTAAGCAGAGGCATCCTGAAAACAATACGTTCATCAGAACTCTTTAGGTTGGAATGGACAGAAACCCAAGCAAATTAACTACAGCAAAAATGAAAACTTCTGTTTATGAATCTTGCAAATGCAAAGGTGTGATCTGAAATAGGACTAGATGCAGATACTCAGAGGACGTCAATAAGAATTGTCTCTTTCCATCTCTCAGGTCTTTGTTAAAATGTGTTGGTTTTACCCTTTGTAAGTTCTCTCCACAGAGTTGCAAAAGAAGATATCTAGGCTTACATGGTGGACATAGCTAGACTGTCATAAAAAGAGACAACATCTTTTTTTCCTTTGCCTGAGTCTTGGTCCCTTCCCCACCACCCACGCACTCTAACTGGCCATGGTCAGGACCAGGATCCATCATTGCATCAGGCACTGATGTTATATATTCATGCCTCCCACGTGGAATGAGTGTATCATTAAGGATCCCTATTACAGAATATGCAACTTTTTTTCTCTTTTCTTAATAAAGGGAACAGATCATCTAAAGTGAAAGCCAAGAGGGGGTTCAGGATCCAGAGGTCCACAGTGTCATTAAAGCTGTAGTTCCAGCTCTGTGCGCTTGGTTCTGCCCTCCTCTTCATGTCTGCTTTGTCCTCGGGCTGACTTCACACATACTAGTACGATGGATGCAAGGAGCTCCCAGGGTCACATGCTCTCTCATTCATATATATTACCTAGTGAAAGACCTGGGCTTCCTCTGACTAGATCAACTAGGCTAATGGGCACAGCCCTAAGTCAGTTACTGCTGGGAGGAATTGGGAAATCACTGTTTGGCTCGGAACAGTCAAGGATGACTCCTGTAGGCAGGGATGGCTCAGTGGATAAAAGGTTATAGTTTGAGAATAAAGCGATAAAAGGAATAAATGCCCTTCTCTATAATATATTGGGGGAATTTAACTCCCAGTAAAGAACTGTGTCAATCTGTGCTTGATCAGAAAAGCAGAATAACTAGGAGATATAAACAGATATAGATATAGATATATTCTCTATCTGGTTATGGACCAGATGATGTCCCCCCCCCCCCCAAATTCATACATTGAAGCTTTACCTCCAGTGTGATTGCATTTGGAGATAGGGCCTTTAAGGAAGTAATTAAGGTTAAGTGAGGCCATGATCTTGGACTTCTAGCCTCCAGAACTATGAAAAAATTAATTTCTGTTTTTTAAACCACCTAATCTGTGATATTTTGTTATGCAAACCTGAGCTGACTAATATAGATTTTGGTACCAAGAAGTGGGATGCTGCTATAACAAATGCCTGAAAATGTGGAAGTGGCATTGGAACTGGGTAGTGGGTAGAGTCTGCTAGAGTTTTGAGGTGCATCCTAGAAAACGTCAAGATTGCCTTGAAGGGACTGTTAGTAGAAATATGAACATTAAAGGCAGTTCTGGGTGAGATCTCAGAGGAAAATGAAGAACTTGCTGTTGGAAACTAGGGGAAAAGTGATCCTATGAAGCAGAGAAGGCAAGGACAAAGTAGAACCTGCAAAGAAGTATTAGAGGTCCCAAGGATGCTTTGGAACTTGCTGGTCTCTCATCACCTCTAGGACAGCAACCTTGATGATGGAGTGACCTGAAGGAGCAGCTGGCATCCTTTGCCATGGAGCTAACCATGCAGTTGTCATGGGAATCACAGAAACTAAAGGAGGTGATATGGCAAAGCAAAGGGGCTGTGGGTCTGGCTGCTGCCTGATACTAAGCAGGTGACTCAGTAGGTAAGTGACAGCATGTCTGAAATCAACAGTGCTTCATGGTCTGCATCAACCTTTCAAGCATGAAAAAAAAAAAAATGAAAAAATTAAAAAATAATTGCTGTTGCTTCATTTCTGCCTGCCAGATCTCATGCAAAATGTCTCATGTAGCTAATGTTAATCCAGAACTATGCAGTGATGGGAATTCTAAAAAACATAGTGCTAGATTTTCTAAATTGACACAGTACAAATCTACCACAGGAATTAACACAAGGTAGAAAGAAAGGTAACAGACAGCATCTTAACCATTGGTCAAACTGAGGATTTTAATCCACAGGAGTCCTCCATGGACACTGGAAAACTTTCTGTGCCTATCCTAGGGCACTCTGTCTCCTAGCTGGGATTGTAGCAGGGTCTGTTTTCCAGAAAGATTCAGGCAAAAGCTAATTCTGAATGCTGAAGTTCTGTAGAGGTTATTAAAAACAGCAATCACCTTACCTTGGAGTCATTCTTTTTTTTTGAATTTAAGAATTGACTGTTTTCTGGAGTGTTCTAGGGAAATGTTTTGCTTCCAAATCTTTCTTATTTTCTAATGTTTAAATTTATTCACATAGGAACGAAGATGACAGAGAGCACACAGGAGAAAGAGAGAAAAAAGAAGAGCGATTGGGAAATGGAAAGGAAAGAGAGAGAGAGTGGGAGAGAGAGAGAGAACAAATTTAGGATTTCCATCACTATCAGAAAATAGGTCGTACCATTGGGTAGGACTTTTTAAAAAATGAGCTTTACTGTAGTGGTGAAGCTAAGTGTTGCCTTTTTAAAGTCAGCAGGGAGAACTGACTATGAGTTACACCTAAGAAAGTGTACTATTTGTATATATTTGTGTATAAGATGAACTAAGGAGACTGGAGTAGGAATACATTTATAAATCCAAGGATCAGAGTTAGAGCCAGAGAAATCTGTGGGTAGCTGTAATACATAGAGCTGAAAACAATAAATTGTGTTTTATTTGAAACTATTGGGTGCTCTGAGAGGCAGTAAAGTGAAGTGCCTAAAAGCATGGCCTTTTGAGTCAAACTACTTGAGTTTCTACCTGGTTTCCACTGTATACTAACTAGCGGACCTTGGACGAGTTGCTTAAACTCTCCTTTGACCTCATTTATTCATATTTAAATGGGGATGAGGGTAAGAATGGCTCCTTGTAGTAAAAGTGCTGAATAGTACCTGGCATATAGAAAACACTATGAAAGTGTTAACTATTATTATAATTCTACATCTGTAGGAGTTAAAATGACGGAATGTCATTGTTAGGGTTTTTTAATCAGCATGTTAAGAAACACCAAAGATACTATTTTTTAAGGGGTTATCATCTGTTGAGTACCTGTTATATGGCAGCTGCTGTTACTGAGTCCCAGCTCACTCTGCTCACTGCACGACAGGCCAATAAATCGGGAGACGAGGTGTTGAGGCAAGGAATACCGACTTTATTTGGAAAGCCAGGAGACCAAGAAAATGGCGGCGTAGTGTCCCCCCAAAACATCTTATCGGGGTCTGGAAGCCAGTTTCTTTTAGAGTACAGAGAGGGGAAGGAGGTGAGGAAGTAAAGTAAAAAGGCCATTAGCTTTGCAAAATATCTCCTGGCTTGGCCAGCGTTGGGAAGGGGATGTGTTAATTTCTTCTTTTCTGCAGCCATTCACAAGTGGGCAGGGTCAGAACGTCTCCCTGTGAGCTGAACAAAGACACTTTAGTTTAACATTCAGGCAGAGGGTCAGGGTTCCCTGAGGCAGGCTATTATGTATGATTATAATAACAAAAGCAACAAAAAGCAAAGGTTAAAGTAAAATAAACAGATCCAACATGGAGTCAGATTCTGCTCTTCCCTGTTACAGTGCTACACAAAGTACCTTCCAGTTATTATTTAATTCGTACAACAATCCAAGAGTATAGATTTCCTTATCCCCATTTTGTGAATAAGGGAACCAAAGCTCAGAGTTGTTGAGTAATTTACCCAAGGTCGCCTAGCTAAAAAAGAAAACAACACGGATTTTAACCTGAGAGCTCCTGAGAGCTCTATTATGCGGTAAAGCCACACCCCCATCCTTCCAGCAGTGAGTCTGCCCCTGAGGCATGCCCTTTTGTGCACGTTTTTAATCAATCTTTCTCTCAATGCCTTGACAAGAACCAAGTCTTGAGCTTTCTGTACGGGGCACAATTTTTGGCCTTTTTTTGTATTTGTTGTTCTGACTTTTGAGGAGAGTCCATAAATCTAGAAAGCCTTGGGATCCTTAGCTAGTTTGGGGATGAAGGGGTTGGAGATAAAGCTGTGAATATTGGGAACCGATTTTCACTGAGGTTTTGCCCCCAGATCAGAGCAAGGAGTTATCAAAGGGAAGAAGATGGAGAGGATTGATGGAACATATTGGCAAGACCCCTGAATATCTGAGAGCCTTATCTGGCTTAGGCAAGATAGCCAGAGAGGCCTGCAGCTAAGGCAACTGCCCCTAGGCAGTTTTTGAGGGATAGAGTGATGAATCCCCTGAAGAAGCTACAGTTCCCCAGTACATTTGTGGCTGCCTTAGGCCACTCAGGTCTTGGTACTGGACTTGCCCTTTAGGTTGTTCTCCAGTCCCTTGGGGATTATCTCTGAATAATTACTTGTGACTCAAATTGCTGATTAGAGACTAAGCAGTTCTTTCTTTGTCAACATGTTATGTGTGCTGCAGCCAAATGTAACAGCTTTTTGTTGTTGTTGTTGTTTTTAAATAAAATATTTGCAACGGTAGCACCTACAATGAATTTCAGGGCCACTATAGTCACATTGTGAGAAAGACATATGTTTGTATATAGGAAAATATTGCTCTATTGACCTCCTCTTTGCCCCAAAAGATCCTTTTTTTCATGTCCTGGGTGTGAAACTGCTCAGAAGACCCTGGAAGTTTCCTGACTACACATCTGGTGACTGACGGGAGTGTGTGTGTGTGGGTATAAAGGTGCCACTGACTCATGTATCTTATTCCACACCCCCTCTCCTTCATCAGCTCCAGGGAACTGATGCAGAATCAGTACAGCACATATTGCCTACATCAGAGACCTTTCTAAGTGGTCCTCAAGTATTTGAGAGAACTCCCTTTGTCATTTGTATCAGCAACTTCATGGCCTCAGGGTAAACATTATTTTTGATTCTATAAAGAGTCACAGAAAAACTACCTGGAGAAAATTAAACAGAAAGAGAGGCTGTTGCTTATTTTTTAAGAGTATTTTTTCCTCTTCTAAAAGTAATGTTGACCAAGGTAAGTTTGATTCACAGACAGGAAGAGAACTCTGTCTCTTCCACATCTTATCTGTTCCACCTGGAGACAAAAACTAATGATTGGTCATAAATGGTTAGCTGATGCTTCTGTATTGACTTGTGGTTTGCTGCAGCCTTACTTCCTTTGCTTTGTGACATCATTTTCCTGTTCATTTCCCACACTTGCATATGTGGGTTTATGGGATCCACACTAATCCAACAAATGGAAGAAATTATGTACCATGTCAGAGAGCTTTCAGGAATAGAATTTGGAACAAAGGGGTCAATACTTGAAGAGTTCATGAAGTGAAAATGATGATGAGATAACTGATGAGGAGTGCTTCTCAGCCAGCGATTAAAGAACCCTGTTCACCAAATGTTTTGAGTGGATTGTGGTGATTCTCTTTATCACAGATGATCTTCATGCTGGCAACACTCACTTCTGGGCTGGTGAGCATGTTGGGCAACTGGACAGATATTTATCCTACAAAGCCTGACGGGGTTGACCAAGATTGAGTAGTCAGTCACCTGTGGAAGTCATTTCCATCAGCAGGAGAGAAGAGGGCTTCTTTGAGGTAGTGTGGTTTGAGGGAACCATAAGAAGTCCAAGAACCTTAGGATACTGGTGCAGTTCTCATGGAGAGAGAAAAGAGGGATTGAGGGTGTTCCATTTGGCTAAAATGCCTTCAAGCTGGAAAATGCTTCCCGAGGTAGCTTTGGGTCACTGTAAATTCTGTAATCACTTTAACCCTGACAACCTCGCTGCCCAATGACACTAAGAGCATCCTGGAATTTCAGGGGAGTGTCAGAAGTGCCCCTTGACTGATGATAACATTTACTCTGAAGGATGATACCTTGCAGGGTACTTTTGTTGATGTTTTCTGCTATAAGGAGCACCTCTGGTAGTTGCTGACTGAGATTCTCTGTCACGCTGCTGGGGTTTCAGCTTGATAGTCAAAAATAAGGTGCACTGCTGTTTGGTGTCTATTCATTTCCTGTGTCCTCCATGCACTAGATGCTACACTTGTAGGAGGGAGAGACACTTACATGTTGAGCTGACCACTTCCATGAAGCCCGTTATCCAAACAGTTTTCACTCAGAACTTACCTGACTGTAGAAGAGGCACCCTCTTTTCAGGAGTCTGACATAGTTCTCAAAATGGATCTGGAATAAGCCAGGGCTAGCACATGGCATCTGCAGAGGTTCAAGGAAACATTAGAGTCACAAGGTGTGTGGCAGTGCTTGATCATGGGAAGGTCACATGGTTATCAACAAAGCCTGGGAGGACAGCAGATATGAGAAAACTAAAAATTTAAGTCCCAAGAGACTGGGTTATCTAAGTATCTTCAGTAGAGTTTTTCAGTATTTATGATAATGCCTGGCATATAGGAAGTCTCAGTAAATGTCTTTGAATGGACGCCAAAGGAGTGCTTAGGCTGGGCAGAGCCCTCGCTCTTTACATGATACTCCAGCCTGACTGCAGATGTCTCCTGCAACTGTTGGAGCAAATGCTGCCATAGGACTTTCTCTTCAACAGAGAGTCAGTGGAGCTTGATATATGGAAGAAAACTCTATGATTACAGTGACTTAGCCTTCAGAACTTCAGCTTACTCATCTATAAAATGGGATACGGAGACATACAGGACTGGAGCAAGTATTAAATTGTATTATAGGTTATTGTAGTTGGAAAAGCATCTAGTACATATACATATACACTTAGACACACATATAGAATGTCATATGCTATCTCCTCTATTCTTCACAATAACTCTGTAATAGTCTGTGACTTATATAGACCAGTTGAGCCTTAAATACTTAAATAACATATCCAGCTAGTAAATAATGAAACCATAATTTCAGTCCATTCTATCTGATTCCCCAGCCTATGCTCTGTCCTCTACAGGATGCTGCCTCCCTGTGGGTACTGTAAATTGGGTGAGAAGAGTTTAGAACTGTTGAGTTTTTTTACTTTTGGCTACAAGAGAAGAAAACTTTAAAAACTTTTAAGTTATTTTACTTAAAAGTTAGTTACAACTAACTTTTAAGTTAGTTGATGTAACTTAATTCTCTGCTTGTTTTCAAGAACATCACATGTAAAAGAGATCTGGGCAAACCCAAACAATTGTACCTAATTGTCTAGTAGTCTATGCAAATTAATTTTAAAACAATTCTTGTCTTTGAGAAGTCAAGTAACAACTAACATTTGTAATTGACTAATTTGATTTTCCTCCAGTTTTAGTTAATTTCTATTTTAGCATTTCTTTGAAGTATTGATGCAATTGAATTTCTTTTCTTTCTTTTTTCGATTTTTTTCTTGTCAATTTATAGGTTTGTCTTTTTCCAGAAGGAAAAGAAATTCCTTTTCATGTTTGAGAGATGAATGAACCACCATGGATAAAGATACTATAATACACGTATACACATTCGCGTGCACACCCCCCTGTGTATATGTATATATGCATATGGGATATGTACATATGTAGATTACATATGATAATATGATATATATGTAGAAGATATATATATTCTACATATGTATATACACTCTTTATGTATTCCCAACAGGATCAGTGTGAAGTAAATTATTATTCTTAAACCTCTTATTTGTCTCACGTGCCTTCTACATCTCTCATATAACATAGTAATTTTCTTTCTACCCTGTTGCAAAATGTACACCAGGATCACTCAGAACAGATATTCATGAGTCCTTCCTGAGAAATTGCTTTTAAGTGTCTACTGTCATCTCACAACTTGGACCATCTAGGCTTTGACCCCAGGAAAATTCCTATCTGCTATTGCCTTTAAAGATCTCAGAAAATACACTCCCCATCAGTCTAGATGTATACATCTCTATCTTTTCAAAAGCATAGGTTCATCCACTTGTTATTCCAACATCTGTCTCCAGGCTGCTGAGCCAGCCTTCCAGGTCTTAGGCCTGCTGTGGTGACCCCTTTGTCCTGAGCCAGTGACCACTCATTGCAGAGGCACAGCTGGTTCTCTCAAACAAGCTGAGGAAGACAGTGACCAGTTCTGAGCTGTTTGGCTGGGTGCAACTCCTCAGTCTGAAATGAAGGACACATGTAGGTAAGATTGGCATAAAATGGCTGAGATGAGGTGCCTTCCGTGTGCCCGCCATCCCACTGCCCCTCACACTTCTGGACTCTGTAGCAAGCAAATGTCCGTTGTCCAGAGTTCCAGTGTGCGGGAGGGGTAACAAAGGTGACATGTCAGCAGTGTGGTCTTTCAGGTTCCACTGCTCAGGGGGTCTTCTATTTTCTGTCACGACAAGTGTCCCAAAGGCTGCCACAGAGCCATCATCACCACCAGTAACATACATCTACATTTCTTTCCCTCACTTACTATCATCCCTGGGAGAATTTTGATGATGGGTTTTCACCCTTAATTGGATGATTAAGCCTAAGCTTTGATAGTCCATTGGCCTCAGGTTTATATGAACACTATCCTTTTATATGTCATTGTATACTTTTCTAAATCTTTTATTTAATTGCTCACAAGTCAGAACAAATCAAAGTTGTCTACTGATGGTAGGAACTTTTTTCTTTCAATTGCTTCTGTGGGAAGAAGAGTGAGTTGGGGTGGGAGTGGTGTTGAGGCAGATGGAGGAGTATGGAGTGGACTGTAGCTGATTGTCTGATCCTCTGACTCAGATGCATGAGTGAGTGAGGCAGGTGGAGTCTAGACTTCACCACCATCACCAAGACAATTACCTGTTTGTCTTCACCATCATCATCACCAAGCACAATTTGTAAGCACTGTTTGCACATGGTTGGAATGAACGACCACAGTGCTCAGATGATTGTTTCTGAGAGCTATCGTGGGGCATAGGAGTCAGCCGGTATCAAGCCCAAGGTCCAGCACAATGGAGGTCAAGGCCATTAGTTAGCTAGCTTAGAGTACAAATTGAGGCTTCCCAGTTTTTCCCCAATCATGCAAAATTAGAAAATGATAATGTTTCATGGCATTTGGGTAAGTGGATAAAGATGCTCTTGGCCCAAGCCCACTGGTCCAGGAGCTTTGGTGACTCCAGGCCCCACATGACTGCCATAAGGCCAAGGAAAATGGTATCTCAGCAGCCGATGGCCTATCCATGGCCCAACATTGCACTACTACCTGCCAGTAGAGAAGTGCTGATCTGTATTACCAATATTGATGAACCACATGTGTACCAACTGACAAAATTCTATGCCTATATAATATTTGAAATATCCCCTAAATTAATGAATGTATTTAAATATTCAACAAAATGCTAAATTCCATTGATTGTTCTTCTGTGAATTCTAGCAGCTCAATTGACCCTAAAGGCTCATAGAGACTGGAGGGAGAGGCGGAGTCTGTCACGAAGTATGTCAAGGTTTCATTACTACCAGGTGTCTCTAAACCATAGATCCACTGTTTTCAGAGTGTTCAGGAATTTGGTAGGAATATTTCTACTTGGTTACCTTTAGAGAGATCAATCCCAGGCAAGTCCAAAAAATAAATCAAATGCTCCACTGGATATGGTAGCATGAGAGGGAGACCAGATGGTGTTGCCAGGGAGCATGGGAGGTAGCTAGATGGTGTTGTCCAGGGGGTTTTCAGATTATAGCAGCACTTAATAG
This sequence comes from Balaenoptera physalus, assembly GCF_965194825.1. Lineage (NCBI taxonomy): Eukaryota > Metazoa > Chordata > Mammalia > Artiodactyla > Balaenopteridae > Balaenoptera > Balaenoptera physalus. The sequence continues at coordinate 22,398,449 of NC_138888.1, forward strand.
TTGCTTTAAATAGTCACAATGTAATAGACTCAGGCCACGCCCTCTAAGAGAGTATTATGCGAGGATGGTCCTCAGGAGAAATTGAATGTACTTGTCGTTCAAGATACAAGTCTGAAGCCACTTCCTCCTAAAAGTTTGTGGCTGTGCTTCCCCAGGAGCCCCCTTCTCAGGAAAGCATCTTGTTTCCTCTTCTATGACAGTCCTGCATGTACCATATGGTAATTGCTTCTTAAGAGTACGAACTCTTTAAGAGCTGGGACCATGTCCCATGCATTTCTGAATCTACAGCTTCTCGCAAGTACCCAATAAACTATCAAATGACAGAGGATGTGAAATATGAAATTTGGGGAATATTTCTCCCCTATTTTATGAATTTTATTCACCACAGATGATAAGCTGGTGTGTCATAGACAGTTTGCCCCCAGTATATAAACATTGGGCCTTCCCAAAGCTCATTTTATTAGGTAAATTGTAGGAAATTCAGAAAGGGTTTCTTGGAAAAACATTTAAAACATTTTTTATTTTATATCGGAGTACAGTTGATTTACAGTGTTGTGTTAGTTTCAGGTGTACAGCAAAGTGATTTAGTTACACATATACATACATCTATTCTTTTTCAGATTCTTTTCCCATATAAGTTACTACAGAGAATTGAGTAGAGTTCCCTGTGCTATACAGTAGGTCCTTGTTGATGATCTATTTCATATATAGTAGTGTGTATATGTTAATCCCAAATGCCCAATTTTGATGTATGGTGGGTAGGTTCCCACCTAAACTATAAAATTCAGTGTAACAGGGAGTGTCGTGGAATCATCAGACTCAAGTAACAAGAAGGAAATCGGGACTGGGGGACAGTGGTCTCATAATGCAGAGATCAAGGGAAAGGGTCTGTCTTCTCCTGTCTGTTTGGGGTTGGCCCTTCAAGGAATGTTTATATTTAAGATTCTTCCATTTATCGTAGAGCACTATTTTGCCTCATCCTAGATCTGTCCTATTTCCTAAAATGCTGCACTTTTAAAAATATCCCCTTTAACTCCAATCACAACGCAGATTTTCTCACTGGATGAGATCTCACGCTTGCGTTCGACACAAAACAATCTCATCCAAATGAATCCCACGAAAGTGAATGACTTATCTGTGAGGCGCTTGCTCTGTTGAGTGGGGATTGAGGTTAGTCCTCTAAACTGTTCTTGATTTTCCCAGATTTTGCCTGGCTTTGAGGATCCACGGTTCTCTCAGTGCTCTGTTATTTCATTCCGAATTTCTTGGAAACAGAAATGCCAGTGCTTCCTTTAGCCTAGGCAGGAATGACCCTCTGTGTCACTCCTGGATCACTTATTTATAAACTAGGAATGTGAAAGTCTGGTACTGTCTACGCTCAGGAAGGCTGACTAAGGTTCCCCACCCCAAGGCGCTGGGATGCCCACTTCTCTAAACCTTCAGAAGGCGGCTCCTGCAGCTCCCGTGAACAGCCTGGGGAACCTGGGAGCCACCCTGGGGTTTGGAGGCTTGAGTTAATGAGACGCCTGGCTGTGGTTACTGGCGGCTTTGCCAAGGTTGTTCAGCTGGTTGCCTGTGTGTTGGAAGATTCTGATGCCCCCTGCTGTATCCTGGATTGCCAGGGAGAGCAGTTCCAGTGGGTTTAAGGCGAGCACAATTTATCTTTTCTCAAAAGCATCCTTGTTCCTTGGCTCCTGGCAGGTCGGGCTCAGCTCAGGTTGTGGTTACGTAAGTGTTATACGCTGAGCCATCTGCCTTCCCCAGGGACCAGGCTCATTTACAAGCGAGGCATGGATTTTACTTCAGACTTGAACCTCCAGAATATTTTGTGCTGTGTTCACTTCCTCGCATGGATAAGGCAAGCATTCCATGCATTTTATTTTTTCCCTTTCCTTTTTGCCTGGATTGTTTATTTACCATAGTGTCGTATAATACCACAACCATTGCTTCAACTCTCTTAATCTCCTCAAATGAAGATTGTTTTTGACTTCTATTCAGTGGCTCTCTCTACAGCTGCTGGACGTATTTCAAATTTATGCTTTTATTAAATATTTAAAAATGTATTTTCAGGGATGGAACATATTCTCTGTTCAGAGCTGTGCCAGCAGATTTATCTCCTCTACTGGTGGGGAGATGAATTTATGAAAGGCTATGAAGTTTCCCCAAGTAGCTAGCTGCAAATGGAAATATCAGAGGTTTTATGTTATTTGCAGCTTCAGACTGGCCCTTATTCCTAGAAGACCCTTGGTACACAGCAGTATTACAGGGCTGTGAGATTCCAGGGTCAGCAGCACAGAATTAAACTGAAATGCATAATGCATGCTGATTTAAAGTAAAATGTGTACCCCCTGAAAGAAAATGGTAACATTTAAATTCTTGCAACCAAGGCAAAAATCTTTTATTCAGTGAACAGGGCTCCTGCAAGTAAACTTTGCAAATGAGATCATCTTTTAACATTTGTGTGGACCCCTCCAAGTGTTTTCTGAGCCCCTGCCATGTGCTCAGCCTGCTGGTGGAGAGGGGCTGATTTCAGAAACAGCATTTTAAAAAAGCCTCTGCGACTTTGCCAGAACATTAAGAGCTGAACCCAGTCCTGTGAGGGCATCAAAGGTTTTTATTCTGAACGCTGGCTTTCCCCATGCACTGCCTCCAGGGTAAGTGATGCTATCTTCTAAAAAGGAGAATAGAGCACAGAAGGGAAGACAGGTGCTTTGGCATTGACTAAGTAAGAACCCCTGGGAAATACCAAGCCAAGGTGACACATAGTAAGAAAAATACAGTCTTAAAACAAACATAAAGTAATTTATTTAGTCGACCTTAAATGCAACAAGCATTATGATACCTAAAGGCAAATCAGAAAAAGTGTGCGTACTAATTGTCTTTGCATCCTTTCAGCTCCTCCTGGTCTGAGCATTATAAGGGCTCTTATCCAGTGATTGGCCAGCAGTCCTCCAGTTACTGCACTAAGCCCCACTTCATGTTTCAAAAAAGAGTAAGCACACACTTGCCTTGATCATTATACCCAAATTTCCCTGGAACTAGCCTCTTGCTTGCTCCTTCCAGATCCTTGAGATACTGTATCTTGCCTCTTCACTCCAGTCCCATAAGTAGGTACCTGGTACTTGCTGCCAAACCTTCCTCAAGCTGCCTCCCAGCCTACCTGTCTGCCGCCTCTCACCTGTCATTACGTTCTCTCACCTGTCATTACATTCTCTTGTACCCTCTCTGCCTCCCTGCTTTCATCTCCTCTCGTTTCCCACTGCTGGGTTTCACCCTCAGACCCCTCACCCCAACACACACATACAATTCAAACTGGACCTGTTACATACTGTCTCTTTGTAAGATATGTAATCTTTTAATTTTGACCTAATTCCATCATTGCCACTGGCTGTTTTATCATCTTTAAAATATATATACCTTCTGTTCTAAATAATTAAAGTCCCAGTGAAAATTACAAATTAATATTGTTTAGAGTTTAAATACCTTCCATCTTTCTGTTTTGCTTATTTCTTGGATTTCAAAACAGTCAATTGCCTCTTCCTGAAAGAACCCCCCCCCCAAAAAAAACACCTTCCTCCTACATCAAACTGCCATCTAAAGTGAAGATTTCTCTTCCTGGAGCGGCCCCTCTTGCTCTAAGCTTCTTGCTCTTGTGTGTGACCACCCTCCCTGCTCTGAAATTCTGAGATCCTGTTTAGGTACCTTATGCCTGTGCGGACCAGCTTCTGATGACTTCAGTCTTCCAAATCTTCAGGTTTGACACTAGGCAAATGATTTAATCACTTAGCATCTTTTGAAAAGACCAGAGTTATTTTCATGCACAACATATGTTAAAACGAATTTAATCTCACACGTAGATATATATAAACAAATAACTTCCCTCACAGTCCCTGATTACAGTCTACTTGAGGAGACAAGCCAAGCACATGTACATTAATTCTGGAACAATATAAGGGTGCTAAGCGAGGTGCTAAATCACATGGACTGTCAATAAGAAACCAAAGAGTATAGGGAAGTATGGGAAGGGTAAAGGCAGCAGGTGTGAGTGAGCTATGAAGGGTAGTCTTTGAAGACCAAAGGGATTGAATTACGAGAAGGAAAAAAAGGAGGGCATGTAGGGGAGAAGAATAATCAAACAGAGGCGAAAACAGGGATATGGTTTTAAGGGGTGAGAAGAGGGTGTTTAAAAGATTAGCTGACACACGCATGGCTGGAAGTGATGAAAAATAAGTTTGAATAAGCAGGGTGAGTCCCAGTTATGGAAGGCCTTAACCAGACACTGGGACCTGGATTTAGATGCTCAGGTATTAGGTGCTGAAAATGTTTATGAACACTGAGTCTAGAGAATCTGAATTCAGGAATTTGGCAACAGTTGGGAGGTTATTTTAGTTATAGATTTACAAGACAATGAGGTTCTTGTCCAGTGATTTTTTTTTCTTTAATAAAGGATTAAAGAAAAAATTTCCTTTCTATAATTCCTCTTTATTGATATGAAACAGAGTATAGATATGATTAGAATCAGTTGAAAAAAAAGACGGTAATAAGTGAGTGGTCAGTTTACATCGGTACAAGTGAATCTCGCTTCACTTCATCCTCTGTCATTTTTCAAGTATCCCAGAGGCAGAAGGAGAGTAAAGGCAGGTTAAAGTTACCATTTAGCTTATTATCAATAATGGATTTGGTCTTGTTTGCATTACATTAGCAGCAATGTCAGGAAACCCAAGCAGGAGTCAGAAGTGCTCAGGAGGTGCGCTCATGACCATCAAATGACACGTTCTTGATTTGTGACATGCTGTTCCTGCATGTGGAAGGGTTTCTCTTTCCCTGCTACGTTGCTCTTATGGAATAAGTTGTAAACACTCTATTTACTTGAGACATTTTTTATAATGAAATATACCTGAATTAAACTAACTGGCTAAACTTAGTAGATCTACCTTGTATATTTGTCAATAGTACATATAAATAAAATCAGCGTTTTCAGTGCTATCTCTGTGAGCCGGCGCTAGTTTTCTGCTATGCAATCTACTAATCTTGGTTCAGTGGGTATTGAACCAGTATCAAAGAAGGGACTTCATGGCCTGAAAACCTTTGTGTGTCGTGTAAGCAATATCAAGGAGAGGGCCAGTAGGCAATGACAGGCTACCAGAGTGCCCCTAAGGGTCCTCGGTTAGATTTCACCATCATTAATGGAAGAAACCAAAGACCTGAGATAGGCCATTGCAAAGAATATTGGAACATTCAGAATTTTGCCAGAGTGGGATGCAGAAGTGTTGAAGAAATCAAGGATAAGAAGTTTGGGGATCCGTATTTTCAAAACAGTGAGGGAAATGAGTAGCGAGAAGGGTTTAATGTAATTGTACAAGTCCCCTTACAATTTGTGTAAGGAGGACGAATGCCAGAAATCTGAAGACTGAGGAAGAACATTTGATCTGGTGAAGAGGAGCTGTTGGATTAAATATCAATATGGGGAGATTGGGGTTTAGATGTGTTTAAAGTAAGAAATGCTGAATTTATGAATTTATGTTTGGCATTATGCTTAGGTGAGTTTAGGACTTGTAATTGGGAGGTGACTGCTGTCCGTTTCAGAAATAATTTAGAGACAGAATTTAGCCAATCTAGTCTAGAAAAATAGACAAAATTTTTGTTATTATCATTTTAATTTTAATTAAATGATTAACATAAATATTTTCAATTACAGGAATCAAAACATATGTCTCAGTAGCTACAATGTAGAGTAGGGAACCCAATGATTAAGATCTTAATGTTTGAATGAAGAGAAGCCAATTCCTAGCAGAATACCGGACAGCAACACTGTATCATAGAAACTTACCTTCTAATCTCCTCTCTCTAAAACTAATTTGCTCAAAATAGCATAGCTATTAAGAGTGGGACCTAAACCCAGATGATCTGATTCTGAAACATCAATATCAATTTTGGGCCCCTTGCTTCCACTTCACTTTCATCTGTAGATCACGCTGAAGCAATCTGCAGCTGAACTGGTCTGTCTTTGCTCAATCCTCTTTCAAAGCAGAAATGTAAGGGATTTAATATTCCCTTCATATATCTGTTTATGTCACTCAGAGCAGCTATACGTGCTCGAATTTGTAATTTCAAATTCAATGTATGCACCTTTAAAAAATTAATAATGGATCTTTTAATCTCCTGAGAAGGAATGCTAATGCAGACAGACAAATAGATAAGCTTTATTTCTGGTGGGTAGGGTTAACAGAAAATTTGAAAAGAGAATTAAAGGGAGTGTAGCAGCTAGCCTGGGGGTCCTCAGGTAGGTTACACGAAATACCATAAAGTAGGCCTCACCTTTTTCTTACCTTACACATGCCTGGGTTCCTATCAGGCTCTGTATCTTTAAGTGACTAATGAACTTAGTTTTTTTTTTTTTTTTAACATCTTTATTGAAGTATAATTGCTTTATAATGGTGTGTTAGTTTCTGCTTTATAACAAAGTGAATCAGTTATACATATACATATGTTCCCATATCTCTTCCCTCTTGCGTCTCCCTCCCTCCCACCCTCCCTATCCCACCCCTCTAGGTGGTCACAAAGCACCGAACTGATCTCCTTGTGCTATGCGGCTGCTTCCCACTAGCTATTTTACATTTGGTAGTGTATATATGTTCATGCCACTTTCTCACCCTGTCACCTCTTACCCCTCCCCCTCCCCATATCCTCAAGTCCATTCTCTAGTAGGTCTGTGTCTTTTGAACTTAGTTTTTGGTGAGCAGTATATCCTTCATTCTATATTCTGGGAAAGTATAGGTAAAGGAACAGCCCTTTGATTATGGTAACGTATCAATATTTGTCTTAGTCAGAAACAGAGGTCATTCAAAGAAGCTATTAAAAGTGAGTTTTACCAAGGAATTGGTGGGATTAAGGAAAAACAAAATGTTAACAAGCGCCTTGGCATGATGATACCACCCATAGGGTGGTATTGTCCCCATAAGGGACAAAGAGAGGGACAAGTTAACAGAACCTAAAGATAATGTGGTACTTAGTAGTAGAAGTAGTTGTAGACGAGATTGGGCAGACAGGAGCTGCAGCCTTCAAACAAAAAATGGGAAAGAAAAGAAAAACTCAAGCAACGCTAGTGATGACCCAGCTGTAATGGGGCCAGGGAAACACACCCACCCTGATTGTCCTCTCCCTCCTCACTCTGATCTCCTCCCAGCGCCTCCCATGGCAGAAGCCAGCCAGAAGCCTGGGGGCAAGAGAGGCTTTGCTGCAGAGGTGGAGCTCAGTCCCCCAGGGCTCCAAGAGCAGGTGAGGGGAGTGGATCTGAGAGGCAAACGGAGAGTGACCAGAGCAGACAATGATTGAGAGTAAGATTAAGGCAAAGTAAACTTTCTGTGGACCAATGCTGATCATATATGATTGACAAATATTTGATAATTATTCTCTAAACTAAAGGCTCTTGGGAACAGAGATTCCCTGTTAATAACACCCTCAGAACCTGGAAGTGAACATCACTGTCTGAATCTGGAGTTGGAACTGGGAATACTTGAATTCTGGCCAAAGCTGACAGGGCTCTCAGAAGGAAAGACAACGGGAGGCTAGTGGCTTTCACTTTCCTAGAGAAACAACCAGGAGGGTGAAGTAGATGAAACCAGTGAAGAAGGAAAGGTTATTTCATGGTCAAGCTTCTTCTAGATATTGGAAACAAGAGCCAGCTTAAACGTGTTTTTTGCAGATGAGTTGGCAATGTTTCTTTAAAGCCAGTTACACTTACCTCAGATGGAAAATGATTGTGACCAGTGTTGTTCTCATTTTAAATCAGGGGTTTGAGGTTCGTTTGTGAGAAATCAGTGTAACCACATTTACCCTTGGCCTAGTATTGAAACAAAATAGTTACAGTAAAAATGATTCTAGTCTTTTGAAGCTGTGGGTAATATGAGTGATACTGACTGAATGGAAATTTCAGGTTAAGTGTATGAAATGGCAATTCAATAATGATGTGGAATTTGGGTACAGAGCGTGGCGGTAGATTTAATCTAAAGACACATAGGTAATTTATGTGCAAAAAAATATCATTGTGTTCCAGTAAATGATGTGACCCTGAAATGTCCATGGAGTGGGTACCATCACACTGCCACAGCCGAGCACATTTTCAGCACTGGTTAAATATACGCTGGGGATGCAGTAGAATAAGGCCTGCGCTGATGACAGCGAGCCTTGCAAAAACCAGCCCCGGCAGAGTAGTCCCCTTCTGTTTTCCTACTTCCAAGAAAGGGCTTCAAGCGTTCATTTGAAATTTGTCTCTTAATCTGTTTTCCATTGATGGCAGCAACCGAGAAAAGTTTTCAGCCGGAAAAAGTTAAGTTAAATCAAACCAGCCTTGCGCACAGCAAGCATACAAATTGGCTATTTTTTAAAAATCAGAAGTTAACCATATGCTTTGAATTCAGAAGTGAGATTACATACTCAAAGGCTGCATTATCGTTAAATCATCCCGTCTGTGTGTGTGGGTGTGCCGGCACAAGGGTGTATGTGTGTGTGTGTGTGTGTGAGCGCACACGTGTGCGTTGGACTGTTCTCTCAGCACCCTACCTCGCGGTGACCCTCAAACAGGGACAGTGCGATAGGGGACGGCTGCCACAGAGACCTGTACAAGGCCCCGCAGGCAGAGATCGTCTCTTAGGGACACTGGAGAGACAGTTTCACTCTACATACGCTCTGGGAGAATACGTACAGAGCCCCAGAAAGCACAGAGAAGATTTCTACAAAGTATCTTTAATAAATGACACTTGAATAAATATGCTCTTTTAAAATAAAAGTAGGGGGGTAGATAGTATTCCTTGAAGTTTAAATAATTCCCCACCAGCTACTGTGTATGAGAATGTTCTACAGACTAGATCTGAGAACAGGGAAAGGAGTAAAGGGAGACCCCCCCCCCCACTCCCACCTTCACACACATGCCTCTGCAGCAGTTATGGAGCTGGCTGAATTCAAAATGTAAAACGGATGGCTAGTGGAAAGCTGCTGCATAGCATAAGGAGATCAACTCCATGCTTTGCGACCACCTAGAGGGGTGGGTTGGGGGGGTGAGAGGAAGGCTCAAGAGGGAGGGGCTATGGGGATGTATGTGTGCATATGGCCGATTCACTTTGCTATACAGCAGAAACTAACACAACGCTGTAAAGCAACAATAATCCAATAAAGACGTGAAGAAAAACAAAAACAAAAACAAAAAAACAAAAGTAGCTCTAGAAGAGAGACTGCTTCAATGCCTCAGATTTATATACCAGGACTCCTGAAGTTTCAGTTTGGGGTTGGTTGGTTTGTTTTCTGAGCAGTGTGTATACGCACGTGGCACTAGCCCTCCTGTTCTCACAGGGGGTGGAGCCCAGACGTGGAGATATCCCATGGGGGTGCTGAAGGGACCAACCAGGGATGCGACCTCATGTTGTAACCAAGATTGGGTGAGAAGAAGTGGCGTGTTGTAAGACCCTTGCCCCAATTCGACCTTGTTTTAGGGCAGCCACTTACCTCAGTGCTCGCCTTTCCTGGGAACCCTAGTATATTATCCTTAAAATGCAGGTGCGTCCTTTGCTCCCTTTCCTAGACATGTTATAGGTAAGTGAATTACTGTATAACCTTTCCCAGACCTGTTATTGAACCTGGAGGCAGAAACATGTGCTCCAAGGTCTTTGTGTCTCAGTAATGTTTCCAATTATCCACTACTATTTCACAGATGTTGCATCAGTGTTAGGAGACTGTTGGGGGCAGTGCCTTATTTGGGTACTGCTCCATTCTCGCCCACACTGAGCGATCAGTGATGCCTGGAACCGGGTGAGAGTGGCAGCAAGCAGCGACCACCTGGGATCTTGCTCCTCTCTGAGTAGGGAAGACCGCCAGCTGGGCATCTCAGGTCAGGCTTGAGGTGGGAAAGAACGGAATTGGGGTGTGCATCTCCTTCCTCTCTCTCCTACTCGCTCTGATATGTGTGGGTACCTAGGTTCTCTGGACTTTTGGAGGATGCATGTGACCGGACACATTGGAGAAGAGAGTGGAAACATAGCTACAGACAGAAGGATCACAGCCTTTACCTAACTGCTGGACAGCATGCAGTGTTCATTGGGCCACCGTGGGCAGAAATAGAGGAGCACAGCTGCCGACAATGCTACAGATGTCTAAGTAGAAAGTTTCGGCACAGCAGGCCTTCCCCCACCTCCAAGTCTTGGTAAACTTCCTCTCTAGTCATAGATAAATCTAATTAAATTTCCGGAATACTATTGTGTTATAATCCCTGTCATAGTCTATCATTAATATTTTTAATATAAAAAAGTAAGCAAAGGTTTTGACAATAATTCCCAAAGCACTGTGGCTGTGAGGTAACTCCTAAGAAGCAAACTATAGTTGCACTATAGCTGGATTCAGACAGAAATTTTGCTTTATTTATTTTTAATGAGATCAGCAATCACAGATGGGTTGACCTTCCTGTGGTTTCCATAGCACCTTACATTTTGCTATCACTTGTCACATGGTATATAGTGATTTCTGAATTTTTCAGCCCACAGCATGCATTTAAAATTAAAATATTGGCACCCATCATTGGGCTAACCGGATAGAGCTGTCCACAGCTAGAGGCAAAATTGGTCTGGGGCTCCGGTCAGCCAGGGCCCCACTGGTCTCCCTGGGTATTGAGTTGAATTCTCTGTAGGCTTTAAGAATGTCTCCACTGCCTGCAGAGCAATGGAGATGCTGGCTAGTCTTGTCTTTTGAGAGACTCAGTCTCTTCTGTGTATAAATGGTGTGAAACTCTGACACCTGAAAAATGCCCTGCAAACAGATTAATGTGTGAAGTGACCTGAGCTGACTTGATGACACATTGATCCCAATCTAGGTGAGGTTCACTTACACTGTGATTGCTTATCCACCACATCTGACTTACCTTGCCTCTGGCTGTTGTGTGCATGCTGCCTTAGGAAGTGAGCTGTCACCGTGTTTCCTCTAGCATCACGGGGTCTCCCTGTATCTTGACATGTCAAGAAACAATGAAAACATGTAACACATTTTCTTACCTACATTGCAATCACCTTGATTCTAAAGGCCTAGTGTGACTCCCTGGTACTCTGCCTTAACTGTGAGAGCATGATATACAGAAGTGTTAATAAAGTTAAATGCAATCTAACCATCTAATAATATTGAACGTGAGTATGAAGATCCCAGACTTTGATTCTGTCAGTCAAGATAGGCTATGACACCAAAATTCTTTTGTCATTAATCTACCTTCCATCATGATCTGGCAAGAGCGTTATCCCCACCATAGACACCCAGGAACCTGGGATGGTGGAGGCCCCATCTCACCACACGGTTCCATAATGCAGAAGCAGGGAAGAGAGAGGGTGCAAACCACACGCTGGTACTTAAAGTTTCCAACCAAATATAACACATATTTCTTCTGCTCAGATGTCATCGGCTAAACAAGTGCTGTGACTGAATTGCCTTATAGGCAGGGACACGGAATATTTGTTAACTGTAATAGAGTATACCACTGACTGAATGGCCTCATTATCCAAAAGAAGGCATTCATTAATTCAAAGAACACTTTTGAGCACCCATTATATATCAGGACTCTTTGAGGTTTTTGTGATACATTAGAAAACAAAATGAACAAAGATCCCTGCCCTCATGGAGTTCGTATTTTAGTGGGGAGAGAAAGACAATACAGAATAAGCATCATGTATAAGAAAATTATATGGTTTGTTAGGAGGTGGTAGGTGTTGTGGAAAAAGAAATCGTAGAACAAGGTTGGAGGAGATATCATGTGATTGGAAATGCTAGGTCAAGAAGAACGGCAATTTTATTTTATTTTATTTATTTATTTTTAATTGAAGTATAGTTGATTTACAATATTGTTTTAGTTTCATGTGAACAGCAAAGTGATTTGGATACATATATATGTATAAAATATTATATATATATATAAAACCGAATATCTGGTTTATTACAAGATATTGAATATATTTCCCTGTGCTATACAGTAAATCCTTGTTGCTTATCTATTTTATATATGGTAGTGTGTATCTGCTAATCCCATACTCCCAACTTACCCCTCCCCCCCTTCCCCTTTGGGAACCATAAGTTTGTTTTCTATGTCTGTGAGTCTGTTTCTGTTTTGTTAATAAGTCCTTACTTTGAGTCAGTTAGGAAATCAGTGATGGGTTTTGACCAGAGGAGTGACATGACTAATGTGACTTCTGTTTTAAAAGGAACTGCTCTGTTGAGTGTAGACTGTAGGATGCAGGATAAACACAAGGAGACACATTAGAAAGCTGTTTCAGGAATCCAAGTGAGAAATGATGGCAGCTCAGATCAGGGTAACAGCAGTGGAAATGATGGGAAGTAGTCAAAGGAAGGAAGGAAGGAAGGAAGAGAGAAGTGAAGGAGGGAGGGAGGGAGAGGGAAAAGGAGAGGAGGGAAAAGAGGGAGAAAGAAAGAAAGATGCGTGAAATCCATCAGTGGCTTCCTACTGGCCTTGGGAGAGACTCAAGCCTCTCATTACCTGCTTGCCGCCTCTCCAACTATCTCCTCCCTCCCCTTCACCCACCATGGCTAACTCTTTCAATTGTTCTTACTCCTAAGGATGCTTTTCAGGTCTCAGCATAAGTGTCAAGTCTCTGACCCCACCCCTCAACTCCCCCCAGACTGGGCCAAGGGCCCATGATACTTGCTTCCACAATCCCCTTATTTCTCTTATCATTACAAGCGTGATACGTTGCTATATTTGGATTCAGACAGGTTGTGTTACTCATCCACATACACCCAGAGCCTAGCATTTTGTGAAGCATTCAACCAAAATTTATTAAGAATGTTAGTAATAAGTGACAAAAAGGACACTACAGCTTTATTCCATCTATAGAGTGTTTGCTTTGTAACAGGGATGAAAGCTTTGGTTTAAGAGCTGAAGCTGTCATTGGTGTTGGGGAAGAAAACTGCAAATGCGATTGGGGAGAAAACTCTGAACTGCTCAAAATGTTGGGAGCAGATAAGGAAGTGGCAATTCCCTGGGTCCTGCTTCCTTTAAAATGTGAGCTGAAGACGGAGGATGTGATGTGTCCGACAGGGGTGTACGTCCTGCACATTCCTTGGCCACTCCCCTCTCCTCCTTCTCCTCCTTTCTGCCTTAGCATTTCACAAAGAAGGAAGCTTTCTTGTTTACTTGAGTTCATGTAAATTTATTTGGAACTACCTCATTCTGAAAGCTGTTTCTATCTGCCTGTTTTTAATTTACTGGAAATTTCAGAGAAGAAGATGATTTATGGATGTGTCAAATAATTCATGTCTGAGGTAACCTAAATATCAGCATTATTTGTCCTGCTGAATATTTCAAATATGAAACAAAATATCTGTCTTTAGTCTTCGGAGGCTTTAGTAGGAACTATCTGGGAATATGCGACATCTTCCACAGCATTTTGATTGCTCCATGTCCTCATGAAAAGACTACCCAATATTTCAACCTTTCTCTTTCCTTCCTCCCTTCCTCTTTTTCTCCATTTCTTTATATACAGATTCATGGACAAGCAAATTGCTTAGCCAGTTAATCGGGAAAGATTGGAAGAACAGGATTAAGGAAGTCTGGGTAGAGAGCTGTGTCTGGATTTATGGGAGTGGAAAGGTAGATCCTTGCATTCCATGTTAATGGTCACCAGAGAGCATCCACTACAAAAGAATATCTACCACTAAACCACCAAGTACACAGGACAGAATAACTTGGCCAGATCGGCCAGCCTCTGTCATCAGATGCCAGTGCACAAACAATGGTGCATGAACGGAGTAGCCCTGGTGGCAGCGATGAAGGGGTCCAATATAATATGCCTTATAACTTGAGACCAATCAGCCACCTGATGGAAAGTCCTGCTGTGCCACCACCACTGAGCTTGGAATCTCATTGCTAAGTGAAGCTTGTACCACAGTAGTTCTTCCTGCAAAGATCCTCTGCTATTGGCTGAACACCACTTGTTCCTGATCCCCTCTAGTGGATGCATCTCTGTGCTGTTTCTCAGCTCTTTTGCCCTCTTTCCTCATGCTGAGTTTTCATGGAAAGGACAGCTAGGAGAAGGAAAGTAGAGAAAAGGGAATATATGGAAGGAAATGCCTCAAGAATTGATGGTTGCATGATTATAATTTTGTATTTCATTGTATAATTTGTAGGTTAGTCTATAACATTTATAGGCACACTGTTTAATTCAACAAATATTTATTAAGCACCTACTATGGCTTAGCCTACTCTTTATTAAGCATGTGCTAGGGTTGGGCAATGGTTATATAGAGATAAATAAGATAATGTCCTTGTTTTCACAAGAACTTACCTTCTTAAAATATGTGACCTATAAGCAGGTAAGCTAAGGGTTATAGGTGCTAAGAAAAACTCTGTTTAGGTAGAGTAGCTAAATAACTTAAGGGGGGCATTAACTTGGGATAAGCTGACTTACACGCAATATCGGGACAACAGCATAAAACAGAACGGTCCAAGAAAAACCAGGACATAGTTTCACATTATGAATAAAATAAGGCATACAAAGCACACAAAGGAAAGAGCAGCCAGTTTCACAGGCTGATATCAGGAATGACTTCATTAAAGATATTTTTGAGCTGAATCATAAACGATGGGTGGGTATTGCAGGTGGACACTGAGGAAACACATTTCAAACCATGAAAAGCACCAAGGTGTGGAAGAGAAAAGAACAAATAACAAGTGATTCAGCCTGGCTGGAGTGGAGGTTCTGAAGAGAAGAGGTAGAGACTGAGACTGGAGAGTTAGGAGAGTATAGACCATGGAGACAGGACCTTGTATGTTATACTGGGGAGACTGGAGTTCCTCCAGTGGGGATAGGGAGCCACTGCATGGCTTTAAGCAGGAGAAGAACATGATTGCATTAGAATTTAAAAAAATTAACTCTGTCACTAATGCATGAGATGGATTGAAGGGGCTGGAACATAAGGCTATAAGCATATTTCAAGCTTAAGGATCAATTTTGGGAGGATTTGGGGATCAGTGATCCTACAAAGGTGGTTTGCTGGTTATCTACTATGTTCCAGACTTTTACGGGGTATTGGGCCATTTAATTCTACAGCCACTGTTGGAGGCGAAAATTACTCTGATGGGTTGAACTGTGTCCCCTCAAGATTCATATGCTGAAGCCTAATTCTCAGTGCTTCAGAATATGGCCTTTTTGGCAACGTGGTCATGGCAAACATAATTAGTTAAGACGAGGCCATACAGGAGTAGGCTGTGATCCAGCGTGACTGATGTCCTTATAAAAAGGGGAAATTTGGACACATACAGAAACAGAGAGAACACCATGTGAAGATGACGGCAGAGATCAGAGTGATGCAGCTGCAGCCAAGGAACACCAATGACTGGCAGAAAACCACCAGAAGTTAGCAAGGAGGCACGGAATAGACTCTCCCTCACAGCCCTCAGAAGGAACCGATTCTGCCAACACCTTGATCTTGACTTGAGCTTGACTTCTAGCTTCCAGAACTGTGAGTCTATAAGTTTCTGTTGTCTAAGCACCCAGCCTGTGGTAGTTTGTTATGGCAGCCCTAGCAAACTAATACAATTACTTTTCCATCTTACAGATGAGGAAACTGAAGTTCAGAGAGACTAAGCAATATGCTCATCAGACGGTAAGCAGAGTCAGGATCTGAACTAGCATCTGTCCTATCCGTAGCTAGTGTTCTTCCCACCAACCGCACATCATTAATTCTTCAATGTTGCACCATTGGTTAACATACATATGCCACAGTGAAGTCATTGCTTCATGCAATGTTGTCCGTAGAGCTCAAATGGGAACTCTGGGCTCTGGATTCTGTGTCCCTACAGAGCAGCTGCAGTGTTACTAGAATGTCATCATCTCTCCTTAGTACAGAAAACGATTCTGGATTTCTTGGTGGAGTAGGGCGGGGGGGACTTTTGTAACACGAGATTTTATTCTAGCCAGAGAAGTAGAGAAAATCTCTTATTTTGGTTGATGTGTCAGCAACAGAATATATATGAGCTGTAAAGACAAGCAGATGTGGCTACAAAAGCCAGGTTGGCATCAGAATATTTCGACTAATGTTCCAAGACAACAGCCTTTCTGTTTAGAAATCTGAAAATGGTCAGAAATTCTGCAACCCTTTTATCCAGACAAAAGGTTGCAAATTGAAAGCCAGAGACTTTGCAGATGAGTCTTTCTTGGTCTTCAACATAGTGTAAATATAATACATTACACTGTTGCTTGGACTTGGTCTTGCTTTCTAAAATATTTTTTACTTATATGACAACTTTGAAAAATCATGCCCTTATTGAGTTTTACACTTTGCCATAGTCCTCGCCATTCCACAATATTTACACTGGCCCTGCAGCACTCATTTAAGATCTGTAAACATTTCAGTTTATGACCCCTTGTCTAGGTATTTAATAGTTTTTTATGATGTTCTGAGTTTCATGATTTGATAGCTCTAGTGTTTAATATCCAAACGATCCAAATGCAAAGCCCTTTTCATTTTCTTTCCCTTTTTAAAACAAAAGAAGGAAGACAAAGCTTCAGTCTATATTATATTTATACTCAAAGGAGCTAATGATATCCTAACCTAAGGACATATCTGGGAGAAAAAAATTAGTTTTGTTATTTAAGTAGAGTGCAAATTTTACCTAGTAAAAGCTTTTAAAAAATTTATCCTCAGAGAACACTTACTTCTCTGCCTGAGTAGTGCTATATGCCATTCAGACTGAAGGACGTAGATGTGAGGGTAATATTTAATTCATTCCTCTCATTTCCATGTCTTTGGGGCTTTTGTGCTAACATTAGCTGTAATGTCAACAAACACTAACTTTGAAATTTCCAAAGGTTTTCTTTTTTGCCCCTCTTTCCTCAAAAACATCCCTCTTCCTTTTGCACATTTACAAAATAAATCTGAAGCTAGAACTTCAAACTTCTTTTAGCAAGAGCCCCGTTTCTTCACTAATAACAGGGTTTGCTTCAACTAAGCCCCAGAGCTTGCCAGCTCTCCACCCTCATTGGATTCCAGGGAGGAGAGAGGGAGATGAAGCAAACTGGTGATTGATGAGATCTTGTGGGGATGGCAGAAAATATTTCCAATTTTAATTTACTAGGCTTATATTGACAAAGAAACCATAAGCTCTTTTTTTTTTAATTAATTAATTTAATTTATTTATTTTTGGCTGCATTGGGTCTTTGTTGCTGCATGCGGGCTTTCTCTAGTTGTGGCGAGAGGGTTTACTCTTTGTTGTGGTGCGCAGGCTTCTCATTGCGGTGGCTTCTCTTGTTGCGGATCACGGGCTCTAGGTGTGCGGGCTTCAGTAGTTGTGGCTTGCGAGCTCTAGAGCGCAGGCTTCAGTAGTTGTGGCGCATGGGCTTAGTTGCCCCATGGCATGTGGGATCTTCCCGGACCAGGGCTCAAACCCGTGTCCCCTGCACTGGCAGGCGGATTCTTAACCACTGTGCCACCATGGAAGCCCGAAACCATAAGCTCTTAAAAGCTTACTTTATTCACATATTTTTTGGCCAGCGAAAAGTTTCACCATTGCCAAGTAAAAGTGCTTCCTTTATTTCTCTCACTTCTGCTAACATATAAATTTTTTTGGAAAGGCTTAATTAGAATCGGAAAGTAGCGGATCCAACCAGAACTGGTGATGGAGACAAGGTGTTTGGTAGCTGGATCTTGCTAGGTTTTTTGTTATTTTCCTGGTTTTGCTATAGACGGGAGTTGAGGAGGTACAGTCCTTTGACACAAGAGATCGCCTCTCACCCTGGAGTCCATTCACTACTGGGGAAAAGGAAAATGAGGGCTGTATATACTATTCCTACCAATATGGATGCTGCTGACCTTGGAGGTTTCAAAAGAATAAATGCTGTTTTATGATTCTTGGAATAGCTGCCGCAGTGAAAAAACGACTTGAATTCTTGATGAATTCTTTAGAAAAATGATATTTTCAGTCTGTTCAGCTCTGTACTTAAAACCGGAAATGAAAGAGTTAAAGAAGCTGAGAAAATAAAGACCTTCTCTAATCAGGAGTTTGGGGGAAGAAGTGGGTGGATCCATTTGAAGCTTGCCAAATCTTGCCTTTCTGTTTACTTCCCTCTTGTGCAATCATTCTTCACGATGCTCTTGTTGATGTTAACACTTAATGAGGGCCAAAAATATGCTAAGCCCTCAGTGGTACATAGAATGAGCAAATCCCTTTCTCTGAGGTTCACATCAAGACACAAAGGGGGTAGAGAAAGAAAAGTTGAAGACAGGAGCCATAACTATAGAATTATAAAATGAATTCCACCAGCTGTTCTCAAAACAACAAAAAATACTGCCCCCTCCCAATAAAAAACAAAATGCAACCCACAGTGAGACACATCAATTGATAGTCAGACTATATATACTAGAATATGTGAAAAAATATATTTTCAATGAATACATGTTCATGAATTTATTCCTTTACTCTCCTCATTCAAAAAATATTTATTGTGTTATTACAAAGTCCTGGTTTTGCATGGGATAAAAATGTGTTTCCATAATATTCCTGACCTAAAGGAATTTCTGATCTGGTAAGAAAGATAAAGACAAAATATGCACATGCACATGGTATCTGTTGATTAGATAACACCACACTCTTATTAATAGGAAGTCAATGACTCTTCCCACCCAAGTACCATCTATTTATCTCCATCCCCAAACCTTAGTCTGGATCCCAACATGTCCTTCCTGGTCTCCTAATTTCAGTCTTGCTCTTCTCTTGTCCATTCTTTATTCAGTAGTTGGAGGGCTTTTCTTATCTGGAGAAGGCCCGGAACGTATGTAAGATTTGGACTCCAGAAGGGAACTGGGAATGTTCTCAGAAAAAGAAATTCCCATGTGAAGGAAGCAAGTGAAAGACTAATAGTTCCTTTGAGTAAATGAAACATGTTCCTGTGCCTGGGTGTTGGGTTATGCAAAGAAGGAGGTGGTGAGAGATGAGGAGGGACATGCAGGCAGGGTCTTGCAGGTTACGTGAAGGAGCTTGTGCTTTCTTTCATAGGAGAGTAATTGAAAGCGTGGAAGGGTTTGCAGAAATGCAGGGCATCCCTTCACACTTCCTGCTTTCCACACCTCTCCATCTTTTGTGCCCATTGGACGTTTTACTCTTCCTTGAGAGCATTCTATTATGATTCTTTTCCATATCTGCAAATGACAATCAGATTTCAGCATCCAGAATTATGGCAGATTGAGTTAACACAGATAGATATCTTTCCTTTTAGATATACTTGTCTGCAGTGGATAAAATACTTAAAACAAAATAAAATACTATAAAATTTACCCATAGGGAAAGGAAACTCTCAAGTGCTAGGAGGTAAAATGGGATTTTTGAAGCCAAAGCAGTGAGTGTCTAAGCCAATGCTAGGGGGTATCTAACCCAAATAAAAGCTCTTAAATGCTAAACACTGAAATTGTGATGTCCTCACAGGGAATCCCAAGCCAGGACCATATTATTATAGTTTGCTAGACTCTCATAACAGCACCACAACTGTACAGCTTAAAGCCACAGAAATTTATTCTGTCACAGTTCTGGAGGCCAGAAATCTGAGATCAAGGTGTTGACAGCCTTCTAGAGGCTCTGAGGGAGAATCTGTTCCATGCCTTTCACCTGGCTTCTGGTGGTAGCTAGCAATCCTTGGTTTTCCTTGGCTTGTATATCACTCCAATCCCTGTGTCCATTGTTAGATGGCCTTCTTTCCTGTGTTTCTGTATCAAAATTTCCCTCTCCTTTCTCTTATAAAGATTTAAGGGGGCTTCCCTGGTGGCGCAGTGGTTGAGAATCTGCCTGCCAGTGCAGGGCACACGGGTTCGAGCCCTGGTCTGGGAAGATCCCACATGCCGCGGAGCAACTAGGCCCGTGAACCACAACTACTGAGCCTGCGCGTCTGGAGCTTGTGCTCCGCAACAAGAGAGGCCGCGACACTGAGAGGCCCGCGCACCGTGATGAAGAGTGGCCCCCGCACGCCGCAACTACAAAAAGCCCTCGCACAGAAACGAAGACCCAATGCAGCCAAAAATAAAATAATTAAAAAAAAAAAGATTTAAGTCATTGGATACTATATATTGGATCCAATACGACCTCATCTTAATTGGAGTACATCTGCAAAGTTCCTATTTCCAATTGAAGTCACATTCACATGTATTAGGAGCTATGACTTGAACATATTGTTTTGGGGAACACAATTCAATCCACTACCAGGACATTAATACAAAATTTGGTCCCAGGGTAGTGAAATACCGATAGTGCCACATCAATGCAAACATCTCCTCCAATCAAGTCACGTAGGACTCCAACACACACACACACACACACACACACACACACACACACACACACACACACACATCTGAAGATTAGCTCACAGTAAAAATATTACAGCGCATACAAGGACATGATCTACCAATGTTCTACAATAAAGAAGTATCACGTAAAACACTAAGGGACAAAAATTTGAAATAATAAAAATATCCAAAGGATTTGCAATTATGAGAAGAATCCAATATAAAATAGTTACTGAAGTGTTTAAGACATAAAAGAAAAAACAGAAAATAAAATGAAAGATGAGAAGAAGAGTAATGTGGACTTGGAAAAGAGAACATAGATCCTCTAGAAATAAAAAATATAGTTATTAAAGTTACAAACTTAATAAAGTGACTAAGCAATAGATTAGACATAGCCAAAGGAAAAAATCAGCACATTGGAAGATGAATCTGGAGCAAGTGTTCAGAAAGAAGCACAAACTGTTGAAGACATTAAATGTATATATATGCATATATATGTAAAAGACTGAGTAAGGGGCATGGAAGACTGAAAAAGAAAATCCAATATGTATTCAGAATAACTCCAGAGGAAAGAAAGAAAATTAATGTGAATGAGGCAATATTTTAAAAGACAATGGCTGATAATTTTCCAAAATTAAGAAAAGTCATGATCCTCAGATTGACCCCTGAGCACTCCAGATGCTCAATAGACAGCAGAATACCAAAAACAAAGAAGAAATATTTAAAAACAAACAAACAGACAAAAAACCTATAAAGGAACAGCAATTAGATTGGCAACAAAATTTCTCATCAGTAAAAGTAAAGGCCAGAAGAAAATAAAACAATACCTTTAAAATACTACGAACAATAACATTCAACTAGAATTATACACCAGGGGACCTATTGTTCAAGAAGGAGTCTAAGAGAAAGCTAAACTGAAAAAAGGGTAAGAGAATGAGTCACTAGTAATATAAAAGCCATGATTTAGGAAGTAAAATGAAACCCAGAAGAAAAAGAGTAGAAATACAAAGCAATAGAAATTATAAAAAGTAAAACCACTAGCAATCCCATCTAATGAACACAGGTATAAAAACCATGAATGAAACATTAGCACATCAAATCTAACAGTGTACCTTAAAAATACAGACAGGGTGCGGAGAAAGAGATGAATAGGCAGAGCACAGAGGCTTTTTAGGTCAGTGAAACTATTCTCTATGATACTATAGCAATGGATACAGGTCATACATTTGTCCAAACCCATAAAATGTACAACACCAAGAGTGAACCATAATGTAACCTATGGATTTGGAGCAATAATGATGTGGCATTGAAAGTTCATTGATTGTAACAAATGTACCACTCTGGTTGGGGATGTTGATAATGGGGGAGGTTATGCATGTGTGGGGGAAATAGGTACATGCCTCTCAATTTTGCTGTAAATCTAAAACTGCTCTAAAAATTAAAGTCTAAAAAAATCCATGTGACAAGGAAGGGTTTATCTCAGTAATATAAGGATGGATTAATATTAGAAAATGTAATAAAATCACAAATGTGTAGGAAACACATTTTAAAATGGAAAAGGGGGTAAAACAAAGTGCATAATATCTCAGTTGATCTAAAAAAAGTATTAGATGAAATCCAACATCCAGATGTTACTCAAGATACACACACACACACATACACATACACACACTTAGCTAACAATGAATAAGAAGGGAACCCTTTAAACAGGTAAAGAATATCTACCTAACACTTACAGCAAATAACATAATCTACTTATTAAACATTAAGGGCATTTCTGCAAAGTCCCAAATAACACAAGGATGCTAATTTACAAACATGATTGTTTAACTTTTTACTTTGAACTAATTTTAAACTTACAGAAAAGTTGAAAAAAAACTAGAGAAAGTCTTTTTATATCGGTCACCCAGCATCCCCTAATATTAATACTTTATATGATCATAGTACAGTTATCAAACCAGGAAATTAACGTTGGTACAATATAATCAACTAAGACCTTATTCAAATTTTGCTCGTTTGCCACTGATATCCTTTTCCTGGTCTAGTTTCCTATAAAAGATTCTACATTATATTTCCTTGTTTAGACCTAACTGTCTCAGTGATTTGTAATAGTTCACCAGTGTATCCTTGTCTTTCGTGACCTTGACACATTTGCAAGCGTTGATCAGTTATTTTGTTGAGGGTCTCTTGTTTGTATTTGTTTGATGTTTTCTTATGATTGGGCTGGGGTTATGCAATTTGGTAAGTCTAACACTGAAATAAGGTTGTATTCTTCTCAGTGCATCATACCATGGGGCTCAGTACCTCCATATGTACAAGGTATAACAAGTTGTCAGAACAGCAAGACACTACAAGCCAGAAAACTTACTGGTTTAAGAATTGGAATGAATAAAGCAAATTGTCTTTTTTTTTTTTCACATATAATGCTTGTCTACATAGAAAAGCCAAGACAATCACAGACCAATTATATAGTTTAGCAAGTTTGCTGGATAAAAGATCAAAATATAAACTACCTTCATATTTTTATTCACATGCATTAATCAATCTGAAAATGTAATAATAATAGAATAAAGCATAACATGAAAATATCCAAGGTACCTAGAAGGAAATATAACAAAGATATACAAGATTTATGGAGAAATTTATTAAAAATTTATAAAACATGAAAGAATAACAAAACGCATATGAGATACACTTCATTCATGGACTGGAAAAATAAATAGTTAAAATAAAACAATTCTCCCTAAATTGATGTATAAATTCAATGTAATTTGAACCAAATTCTCAGCATAGCTTTTCTTGGAATTAGACAACTGATTCTAAAAAATTATAAGAAAATAAACCATCAAGAAGAACCAATACAATTTGATGTGAGTTTTTTTATAAAGCTTTAGTAAATAATACTGTGCTTTTGATGCAAGGATAAATAAATTGATCAACTGAAAAAATGGAGCAGAAACAAACTTACATATTTTGGATACCTGGTATATGAAAGAGATGGCATTAAAAACCAATGAGGAAAGGATGGATTACTCAAAATGGTTTTTTTGATAACTGGTTATTCATATTAACTGCCATGTCACACCATATGGATTAAAGGTCTAAATCAAAATATCAACACCCTTAAAAGTCTAAAGGTCTAAAGTTAAAAAGTCAAAATTGCAGAAGTTCAGAAAACAACAGAGGAGACTATCTTAATGGCATAAATTAGGACAACTTAAAGCCTAAATAAATAAATAAGCCATACAGTAAAAATTGCATACAATTGACTACTCTAAAATTAAAAACTTCCACCCAATAAAATACACATAAAGTAAGTGAAAGGACAGGTAAACAAAACATCACAAACTCGTAAAATGGACAAAGAATTAGTATCCAGGACATTGCATAACCTAGATTATAAAATGCACATTTTTCACACTTTGATATCTCTAAATTTGGATATATCTTACTATTGAGAAAGCAATTGGCGATAGCTGATCAAGTTAAGAATGCTCATACCCTCTGACCCAGCAATTCTGCTCCAGATATATACCCTAAACCAGTGTTTTTCAAACCTTAGGTCCTAACTCATTGTTGAATCACAGAAGTAATTTAGTATGTCATTCTCAGAATTTAAAAAGGAATAGAACAGAATAGAGTAGAAATACAGCAGAACGTACCTCAGTTTTGTTTCAGTTAAATGCATGTAAATATGTTTCTGTGTGTTTGCACCTGGGCCTGCGGATGACGATACACAATGTAGTCAGACTGTGGGTCGTCGTCAAAATGAGGATGAAAAACACTGTCCTAGCGAAATTCTGACAGACATGAACAAGGGGGCGTACACAAGAATGTTCACTGGAGAACTATACTTAATAGAAAAAACTTTGAAATGTGTAAATATTCATCAAAAGTAGAAAAAATCGATTATTATAAACTCATAACAAAATAACATTCAACTGCAGAATATATTGAACTAAGTCTACAAGGATCAACTTGGATAAATGTCAAAAACATAATTTGAATGGAAGATGTAACTTCCAAGAGGGCTTATAGAGTCTGATACTATTTTGAAATATTTTTAAAAATCAAAATCATACATTTTATAAATACAGGACCACCAGGTAACGAGACTAGTAGTTACCTTTGGGAAAGAATGGCGAGAGAGGAGGGAAGGAGAGAGGGAGAAGGAAAATTAAACTGTTGGTTGAAAGCTCTTTAATTCTGTTGGTAACATTTTCTTTTTTACCAATACAAGATCTCCAGAAAACTTGGCAAAATGTTGACGTTTATATCTACTTAGTGTTATATTAATGGCTGTACTTTTTGACTATTTGCTTTGTTTTATAGTAAAAAAAAAAAAATAATTTCTTGAGAGCAAGACAAAGTAACACATGTATCATGTCCCATATTCTCAGCATCCAGGGCATGTTTGGGATACAGTGTTTTTAATTCATTGGTTAGTCAACCAATGGACTTTGGAATATTTAATGCCATTAGAGAACATTCTAGTACCATATCTCATGTATGAAATAACCTGGTAGAGTCCTCAGGCTTGCAGGGAGAGGGTAGGCAGCATTGGCAGGTGACAGCCTTGTGGCCAGTGGCTCCATTCATTCCAAAGGACTCCACAGGGAAGCAGTAGGAGATTTCAGACATCCCAGACAATGTATTTGTGATGAAGATGACAGTATGGAGAAAAATATCATTATCCTTCCTTCTTTAAGAACTCGAGGTCAGAACCAGGAAGGGATGTTTGGTTGCCGGATGCCTTTCATCAGTGTCAAGAATTCCCAGGAGGATATCTTTCTCCCAAGAGACTGGGGGAAGGAGGAAAATCTTAGGGCAGCAGGGGACCACCCAGTGTGTCTTAGACTGCCATCGAGCTGGAGATTCAGAGAAAGGGTGGGGGGCGGGAAGAGAGAGGCAAAGAGGGTCTCTGGCTCCGGGGAATGGCTGAATTCCTGCTCTGACCCTGTGCGGTTCTATAAATTCCACTGCAGCTCTCCTGGTGAGGAGTAGAGGCAGCTGTTTGTACTCAGGACACTTCCCCTTCCAGGCTGCAGCTGTTGCTCTCAGGGACAGGACAGAAATAGGTTGGTGAAGGCATACAGTTCCCTGGTTTAGAGAGAGAGAGAGAGAGTTGACAGAGAGAGGAAAGATTGTCCACACCCACTCTTCCCTGTCTGAGACGCTGCTTTGGAGGGTACGCAGTTCCAAGCCCTTTGAGGCTGATTAGAAGTGAACGTCCACTTAGTAGCTGATCACAGTGTTAAGGAATCGATTTGCCCCAAATTAATTTTTAGTGCTTGTTACAGACTGACCATTGTTACCAGTTAGGGGAGGTAGGGGGCAGAGGGAAATTTCTTAAATATAATTTTAAAATCTCCCTGACTTGACCTCTTTTAAGAGAGAAATCTGATTTATTTGGACAAAGAAGAGGGATTTTCTGTTCTTCTTTCCCTAGCAGTGGACTTGTCGGGGCGCAGGGAGAGAGAGGGTCTGTTCTCATTTGGAGAGTGAATGCACTGGCAGACCAGAACAAAACGCAGGCTGGACAGAGCAAGTCCAGGACTGAAAAAGGATGCACCAGAGGAGAAAAGGGTTAAGGAGAAGGAATAGAGAACTAGAGAATGAAATAATACCTAAAAGTTATTTGGAGTTTACTATAGATCAATCACTGTTCATAGCATCTTACATACATCATTTTATTTAACCCTCTAACAACCCTCAGGTATAAGTACAGTAGAATTATTACAAATGAATAAAGTGAAGTACAGAAAGTTAAGTAACTTACCTGTGGGAGTCAATTAAGTCAGCTCACCACTGTGGCTGTCCGTCAGTATCCGCGGCAGATCAGTTCCAGGACCCCCATGGATACCAACATCCTCGGATGCTCAAGTCCCTTATACAAGATGGCGTAGTATTTGCATATAACCTATGCACATCCTCTTGTACACTTTAAATCATTTCTAGATTACTTATAATATCTAGTACAAGGTTAATGCTATGGAAATAGTTGCCTGTGCATGGCAAATTCAAGTTTTGGTTTTTGGAACTCTCTAAAAAATTTTTCCAAATACTTTCAATCCTCATTTGGTTGAATCCATGGATGTAAAACCTAGGGGTATGGAAGGCCTGTACAACAGTTCCCCTGCTTCTGAGTACCTGACAGGATCTCACATTCCTGCTTCCTGAAGGCAGATATTACCATTGACTTGCTTTGTCCTATAAAATATGAGTGGAGGTGACACGTGCCACTCTGGACAGAGATTTAGGACATAGTGCTTCCTCTGTCCTTGTTCCCTTCCCCTTACCATGACAAATCAGAGACACTCCAGATGGAGGCATTGCCATCAGCCTGGGTCACAGAGTGAAGAGACATGACCGAGTTGTGCATTGATCAGAAAGCCCAGCCTAGAAGCTTCAGCTATTTAAACAACTGTGTAAGCAGCTAATTCAATGAATTCAATTCTTTCTTACTTAAAATACCTGCAGGGGTTTCTGTTTCCTTCCCTGACTGATACACTTAAATAAGGACTCCTGCAGAATCTGATACAGTGAACCACTCCCTTCTTGACCCTCTCCCCTTTGTTTCCATGGCACTGTTCTTTTCTGAGTTTTCTTACTCCTTCCCAGTGCCCTTTACACGTTTAGCATCTTCTGTCCATCCATAAATGTTGGTGTATTTCAGATTTGATTCTTGGGAATCTTCTCTTATTGCACAGTTTGCCTGTAAATTTATATCCACGTGTTTATTTATCATCTATATCTATGCCTGCCAATAATACATGGATGGCTATCTTCAGATCAGACCTCTCTTCTGAGCTCCAGATCTGTATTTCCAGCTGACTCCCAGAAATCTCTGTCTCAGCATTAAAATTCAAAACAAAATCCATCCTCCTCAATAACACCCAACCTGCACCTCCTCTGGTGTTTCACATCACAAATCAGTTCATGACTTCTAAGAGAAACCAGTCTTCTTCAACTATTCCTTTCATCAACCCTCATACGTCACCTCCTATCCGTCAGCAGTGCTTCTCTTTCTGTTACCTTTTCATTTGTTCAGAAAATATTTATGAAACACCTAAATGTGTTGGGAATATCATGCTAGACAATGGTGAATAAGATGTGGTCCCTGCCCTCAAAGAGCTTAGCTTAGTTCACACTGTCACCATGTCTCCCCAGCCTATTACAATAGCCTCCTAAGTGGTGCATCTCTCCAATCTACCATGTTGTGGCCCAGTGACCTTTCATTATTGAAAACTGAGCTTAGAATATGTCTCCTGTGCTCAGAGAGGTCTGGTTCTGAATACCTGCCCTTAAACTGGTTAGTTGTATACCCTGTGTAAATTAACTAAAAAAATTTTTTTGTGACTCTCCTTTTATGTGACCTAGACATCAGGTAGCTCAATAAATATTAGTTAATATTAGTAAAATGCAAATTTGACCAGGTGACTAGCCAGCTTACATTTCCTTTGTGAATCTTTACTGTGGATAAGATAAAGTCCAGCCTCTTTGGCATAGGGTACTAGAAGCTTAGTGACCCAAGAGAGGATGAATTTGCTTTTAGTTTCCTCCACCCTCACACTCCCGCTATGTGTTCCTACCACACTGAATGACTGGTACTGAATGTACCTGTTACAGTCTTTCTGGCCTCTGTGTCCTTGCACATTTTGTTCTTTCTGCCTAGAATGCTCTTTTCTTGGTCATCATGGACTCCTGATCATCGTTCAATTCATCCAGCAACATTTATTGGCCATTTATAATTTTCCAGACACTGCATTAGGCATTCAGGACTCAATATTTTATAAGGCATTGTAGCTGTTCAGGAGATCCTTACAGTTTAATGAGAGAAGCAGCCAGTAAGCAGGTCATTACAATACCAAGTGACGGGAGCCGTGATGGGCAGAGGAGGACAGAGGAAAGTTGTTTACCTTGGATTCGGAGGGTCCTAGAAGATTTCTGGGTTGAGGAGATGCCTGAGCTAAGTTTTAAAAGAGGAGATGGAGGAGAGGAAGAGAGAGTATAGTCCATGCTTTTGAGGAATTTTGCTGTATAGGGGGACAGAGAAATAGGATACAAACTCTTGGAGGAAATTGGGTTGAGAGGTTATTTTTTTTAAGATAGGAAATACAAAAACATGTTTGTATACTGATGTAAATGACCCAACTGACCCAATATAGAGAAGCAGTAATTGATGGCAAAATGAGAGGGGAATAATTGAATCACTTTGCTGTACACCTGAAACTAACACAACATTGTAAGTCAACTATATTTCAATTTTTTAAAAATGAGAGTGGACCACGCTCCCGGTGCAGGGGGCCTGGGTTCGATCCCCGGTCAGGGAACTAGATCCCACATGCATGCTGCAACTAAGAGTTCGCATGCCACAACAAAGGAGCCCACATGCCACAACTAAGGAGCCCGCCTGCTGCAACTAAGACCTGGTGCAGCCAAATAAATAAATTAATTAAATAAATATTAAAAAAAAAAAATGAGACTGGAGAGTTGCTAAAGTGCTAGCTTCGAGAAGACAAAAGAAGACAGGATCCAATGTGCAAGTAGAGGGCTTGGCCAGAGATTGGAGCATGGGGGAGGGGCGGGCTCATCTGCAGTAACCTCATGTCTGCCTTCTCCTCTGGTGTACTCCTTTTCATCTTTCTAGAAGTCCTTATTACCATTTTCCCAGCAGGGATAGGATTTTAACCATACCTCTGTATGCAGAAGGCTCTCAAAAATTTATCTGTGGAATGAATAATGAATGACGAATGACCTAGATACTGTACCAGCATGTGCAAACCTAAAACACAAAACTTGCTGTCCAAAGGAAAGAATAATTGAATTACAAATTATCCTTTGGAACACACTTATTCCTAAGTTGAAAAGTGCCTTTAAATTTCGTTATTGCCAACAATTTGACTTTTAAGTGGACTTAAATGATATTGTAACTTTTTTGCGAATTCTGTTTACACAATTGTCCACTTCAAAAAATAATTTCGTGTTATGCAGAGAAGCCCTCAAATTTTGATATTTTGAATATTTGCCATGAACTAAAGAAAATAGTTCTTAAAGTAGAAAGATTTAATTATGTAATCATTCATCACAGCAATGTTAATAATAATAAAAGAATTGGAAAAAAGTAATCTGTAAGAGGAAATTACATTAAAATATTTATTAAATTCGATACAACCACGAAATTAATGAGAAAAAGAATAGGCATATTTAATGACACAAAACCTATTTATGACATATATTTAAGCGAAATAAACAGTTTACAAAGCATATGTTTAATATTTGTTTTAGGAAAAAATATAAATTTAGACATTGAAAAAATTCCTGGAAGGATATATACCAAAGTGTCACATAATTTTCCCTACATGTTTGAATCAGGGATGGGTTTTTTCTTTTTTTTTTTCTTGCTTTTCTATATTTTCTAGTTTTTTTGGTGATGAAAATATAGTATTTCTGATTTTTAAATGTTATTTTTAATCAAGAAAAATGCATATTCTATCAACTGTTTCAGTCAACATTATACCTACATGGCCCGTAGTTCTCCATCACTAACATCCTTAATAGACCACATTTTCCTGTACCTTTTTCTTTCACAGGCAAAAAGCAGTTAACTCTCGTGTTAAATCTCTTCTGACACAAAAGGCTGTCCACACAGTGTTAGCATTCATCTGGGAGGAGTGTAACGGTGTGGCAAACATTTTCTATTTTCCATTCCAGACCAGGAAATTTACAGGTGGTCTGGGTATGTCAGGAGTAAATATTCATGATCAATGGGTATCTTGACTATCCTGATAAATGCTCTGTGGAAGTGTGACTCTTTCTTCAGGTGGTAGATTATTATTCATTTATCATCTCAGAATATTTCATTTTCTCCAATACAAGTGTGATGTTTAAAAAAGAGCCTTTGGTTTTTTTTCAATTGAGGGAAGGGAAGCGTCATTGAAACTGGTGAATGCACTGTGCCTTTAATACAGAATCTATAGCATCTTCAAAAAGGCATTGAAGAAATATTACAAAACAGGTGTTAGTGTTTTCGAGCTTGGCTGGTTATAGGTTAAAGTAACATTTTCAATTTTATGTACTTAATGCCCTCCATCTCAGCTATCCTTAATTTCCACTGTAATCTTCTCCAAAATTAACTTCCAATAGAACACAAGCTTTCTCTCCAAATATAGCCTCCACCAGCACTAAAATAGCAAGCTTTTTTTTTTCTTTCTATTTCTTCTTGGTCACAATCAGAGAAGAGAGAATTCAGTAAAATTCTTCCCTTTGAGGATCATGTTAGCATAATTTGAATCCTTCTGGGAAAATAACAACCCACTCTAGATATGTAGAGGACAGGTGTTTGAACTGTTAATATTTTATGTGGCTAGTGTGTTCCTTCAGCCCTAGAATGGACTTTGACGATGCAGCTGTGTGGACTTCTCCATAAGTCAGGTGATGGGAAGCAGGCAGGCGGTCAGTTCGTCTCACGCTGTACATTTTCATTGGTACTGGGGCCGAGAAGAATGCTGATATGTGTGGAATAAAGAAATTTCAAAATAGAACATGAGAATGGAAAGGATCTTCACATTCATGGGGGGGAATGCAGAATTATAAATATATGGGGAATAAGTGTCAGAGAGAAAAAAATGGAATAGAACAAGATTACTAGATTAATTAGATGTAGGATGCCCAGCTAGCTGAGAAAATATCAGTCCTAGTCAAAGGGAAAGAGGTATAAACTGGAGATTTACAGAGCTTTTTCCACATAAAAAATTAAGAACAGAGCACAGGAGAGGTATGAGACTAGATGCATAATAAATGTTCCGATATGACACCTCTTTTCACCCTTCAAAGGGAGAATTTTGAAGTGAACAGGGAACACATGCAAAGGGAAATGTAGTTTATTTGGAGAGAACAAGGCTTTGGAGAGGGAAAGATTTGAGAGTGGCTTTCCAGCTGTGTCTCATGGGGCAAGAACACTTACCCCTCCACCTTGTCTTTGCTTTCTCTTGTTTAAAATGAGCAAGTTAACCTCTACCTCCTTGGAGTTTTATTATCTCTGAAAGTAGGTGGTATAATGCCTGATATATGATGATGCTAAACCAATAGTACCTATAATTATTTCAGAGAATGTTCAAACCTTTAAATATAGCTTCCCAAGAAATGTTTGGTTACTCTGGCTTTGGGGTATGAATAACATAGTGATGCCCCAACACGTTTGTCCAATGTAGCCGATGTTCTTCACTCTTTACGAATAAACCAATGTAATACACCAGTTAATTGATAAATAATATGTTTTTTCACCAAGCATCATGATTCAGTGTTAAAAGTTGTAAATATATTGTAGATATGTTTTGCTTTTGTTATATAAATTTAGGAACTAGACAGCGACCAGAATGGAGAAATGGATAAGAGAGCAACAGAGGGCAGGCTGAGTATGACCACAGTCTTCGGCTCTGGTGTCAAACAGACCTGGTTTGAAAGACTGGTTCTGCCCAGTTAATGCTCTGTGACCCTGAGCAACTTACTTAAACTATGTAAGTATCAGTTTCTTCAACTCTATAAATAAACATAGTAGATATTAACTATTGTTATTAGTGATTAAGGCATAAGTGGGTGACCAAGAGTGGAAATGCAACAGATCTCAAGTCCTTGCCTTGCCTGGTACAGAGTTGCAGGCTTATGGTAAGAACTTGGAGTGTCCAAAATGGGATCTAAAAGCAGGCATTATGTTTGTAGGTAGAAACATGATTTTCTCTGACTCTTGATTAGGTGTTGACAGCTCATTTCATATTAAATAAATCATTTTGAGACATTTTTTATGTTACTTTTAGGTATAGTGGGATCTACCCAAATGCTGCCTCTGTAAAGCATAGGTCATCACAGGCACATATGTATATTGGTACAAGTGAAAAAGTGACATGTGTCATAAGAAAAGTATAGATCAAATGTTATGGGAGTTTAAAAGATTATTACTTCCAGTTGGAGGGAATAGAAATGTGATTTTTAAAAAAGCTCCCCACACTTTAAACCCAACAAATGCCATATCTGAATAGGGGGTCATTGAGACACAAACAAGTTCTGTGCTCCAGTTCAATCAGGGGACATTTGGGTACAAATTGGAACTGTGTCAAAAATAGCACCATAAACCAATATTTGGTTCCTTTTTAATTTAAGGTAAAAGATCGGTTTGTATTCTTTTTTTTTTTTTAACTTCTTTATTGAAGTATAATTGCTTTACAATGGTGTGTTAGTTTCTGCTTTAAAACAAAGTGAATCAGTTATACATATACATATGTTCCCATATCTCTTCCCTCTTGCATCTCCCTCCCTCCCACCCTCCCTATCCCACCCCTCTAGGTGGTCACAAAGCACCGAGCTGATCTCCCTGTGCTATGCGGCTGCCTCCCACTAGCTATTCTTGAGTGGCAGTTCCAGTATGTAATATTGGTGGAACGGGCTGGTCAGAAATTTTGGTTCTGATTCAGTTATCTCATATAAGATTAGCCTTAGAGAAGAAGGAGCTAATTGTATCAGAACTTCCAAAATATGACAAGGGCTATAAACCAAAGATTAAGCCTTACTAGTGATCATTACAGAGAACTGTTCATCAGCCATCACTTTTCGTCTATACTCATCTACATGAAAAGCAATTTGTCCCAAAGACTCAAAACCACTATCCTGCATAATATGACATGTAGTCTATTGTGAAAAAGAAGTACAGTTAGTTAGTTGAATCTGGAACTACATGGGGGTTAAGGGATACCAACTCCTGCATAGTCGAAAATCCAAGTACTGTTATCTCTGTCTCAAAAACGAAGGAATGATTCACCCAAGGGCAGGAAGCCGAAACAATTGGATAGAGTCAGGACTCAAACCCTAGTTCTCTTGATTCTACACATTGTGCTCTCTAATGGAACACAAACTTTTCCCCATCCTTACTTAATTTAAAGATCTGTAAAATGAAAATATAGGTACTTTATTTATATTTTAAAATCTGTGTTGTTCAAGGGTCAACTGTATAACCTTAATTGTAAACGGGCTCACTACTCTCAAATAAAATAGTTCTTATTTTGAATGGGGATCAAAATAGCAGATTTTCCTCCATGTGGCAAAACCAAGCAATGAAAAGAAATCCTTTCCACAGATTCTATATTTGTTGTGACCTATGGATTCTTGAACAGTCTGTTGTTGCATACCTAGAGTCTCTGTGACTCTAAGATTTCATAACTAAAAATTAGTTTAGACCACTTGAAGTCTCCCTTGTTTAGACTACTTGTTTTTAAATTTTAGTGATGAAAAGAATCAGCTTATTACAGATTCCCTATGCCCATTTCCAGATATTCTGATTCAGTGAGTCTTGGAGTCAATATACATCACAGGAGTCAGAATACATCACAAGCAGCACCAAGCCATTCTGATGTAAGTAGTCCATAGACTGCCTGAGAAACCTGCTATAGATTTACTAAGCTTGATATAATGGCCTCCTTTAATCAAAGATCTAGTAAGTATTTTCTTCCTTCAGTTTCTAGAACACATCCTGTTCCCATTTTCACTTTTTCTTAAAAATGGCACTCATTTCTGGGCCAAATCTAGGCCAGGCTGTGAAAGAGAAAAATATTCCTTGTGCACAACTCTTTCTAAATGCTCGACACTAGTGGTCTTCTAAGTGGTGTGTGTGCCCTAAAATCTACACGAAGTGACTTACTGGGGTGTGGGGAAAAATTAGAATTTCTATTTCTATTCGCTTTATCTGAAAAGAAAAATTAAACTTCACCAATTTGAATGAATTGCGACAATAGTGTGTATGCACTGTTTCTAAGTAAGTGAATTTACACATAGAGGCACGCACACTCTGACACTTTTCACTGATAGAAATGAGTAGTGAAGAGGCTGAGTACCAGCTGCTGTAATCAATAAAGTTCCCATTTCTCTAAATCTTTCAGCATTTATTATTGCCTTGTATCATTGCTTATGTTTAATGCATTTATGCCTTCTTTTCCCAATTAGAATGTAAACCGGAAGACAGGAATGGGTTATTCAACCCTCTCCCCACACCCAGCACTCAACCCCAAGTTTCCAATTAGTGAGCATTTAACAGCTGTTTGGAGATGAACAAACTTGTCTTATGTCTTTGTCTATTAGGTCTTTAATTTCAAGGTGATTGGCAGTACCACTGACTGTCCTTTCTCACCTCTTTGTTTCCACACATTCTGTCATCCAGAACTGCTCTTCACTCACATTCCCTTCTGATGAACATATATGTCTTCTCTGTGGCTCAGCTCCAATATTATCTCTTCTCTGCTGGCTTTCCTACCTCCCCAGCTTCAGTTAGCCCCACTTCCTTCCTGGCTTTCCAGAGTAACTGATACATGGCTCTTTCATAGTAACTGCCATGCTGTGTGCAAGCCTGAACTCTCCCTGGATTCCAAGTTTACACTCAATGCCTGTTCTTGAATGATTGGTTGAATAATGAATGAAGGAACCAAAAAACTGCCTTTATCCTTTGTCTGTGGATTTTTTAAAAAATCTTAGAAATATGTTAAAAGTCTACAAGAGTACATAGCATCATCTAATCACCTTAAAGGGATTTTTCACAACAGCTTTTCATTTCAATGTGTGAATATAGAATTGTTGTGCTAGAGCTAAAAAATTTTAGGCAATGCTTTAGTTCAGTTTCCTTTCAAAGGTAGCAATTTATAAACAATTACTAATGAGAAATGCTCTGAAGAATGCACAAGCACCCGAGTGCTGATGGGTTAATATGGTGATTTCAGAAAGTAAATAGATGAAGGCAACTATAAATAAAAGAATAAGAAATAAACTTAATTAAAGTGCACCTTATTGGAATAGACATTTTAAATGACTCTCTCTCCACGTTTTGTTTATCTAAATGAATATTTGAACCTAGTGTTTGGAAATTTTCTATAAATTGTTCCAATTATTTTTAAACCTCATATTTCCTAGCGGCTGAGAGTGACTCCATCACATTAAATGCACATTTCCAGAATGATTTCAACTGAGATGTTTTGCAATGTGCTCTGGTTGCTATTCTGTATTCTATACCTAAAACTCTAAAGAGATTACCAGAACTCTGGGGCCCAGGAAGTGATTAAAAGGCCTTCTTTTATTCTGAAAAAGAGGGACAAAATGTTCTGATCTCTAAAGTTAGTGAATATTTACACCTATCAATGGGAAAATACTTTATTCATTTATTTATTTATTTACTTATTTATGGCAAATCCAGTGATTGAGGTAAGTAATGGGGTTGTAAAAAGTAACTGCTATTCAACACTATTTGTCTGTAATGGAATTGGCACTGAGTAAGAAAATGACTGTCTCATTTCCACAGCCAAATGTCCATTTACTATTGCATAGGCTAATGAAAAGTAGGTCTAGGCCACTTATCTGACTCAGGAACATTTAGAAGGGCAAAAATTGCATGTAAATACAAATTTGGTTACATCGACAACTTTGATGTCTTGCCTGGTGCTTTAAACATCAGGCATCCAACTCTAAATCTCACTTCGGTAACATACTACCCATCCTCCTTCCATATTTGAAATTAAAATGACAACAAAGTGTACGGGAAGAAGAAATAGGAAGTCACAACTGTTTTTTCTCCATTCCAGATGCTGGGAATTCAGAAGTTAATAAAACAGAAGTATCCCTTCCCCCAAAGAACTTCTTGTCTGGGGAGACAGGAAATGAAGAAGTAAACACATAAAGAAACAAAATCATTTCAAACAATGAGAAATGCCATGATGGAAATTGGATGATATGAGAGAAGATACCTTCTGGGCATGGAGTGGAGGAAGGTGGGTCCTACTTTGATATTATTGTCAGTTTATACCGATTTGAGAGGACATTCAAGCAGAGACTTGGAAGGTTCCTCCCTATGAGGAACCAAGCAGGGAGAATTCAATTATCAAGCTCTGTGGTAGGAAGCAGCTAGCGTATCTGAAACAGAATGAGCAAGGGATTGGGTACAGTAGGAAAAATAAGCCAGCTAATGTGGTGTCATTATATATATATGTCACGTCACTATACGTAATGCCATATTTCTGCCAATAATACATAACCTGAATTTAATCATGAGGAAAGAAAAGATAAACCCAAATTCTGCAAAAATAACTGATGTGTGATCTTTAAAAATGTCAGTAGTGAAAAAACAGTGAAAGATGGAGGAACTGTTCCAGATTAAAAGAGACAAAAAGAAAAAAAAAAAGAAAGAAAGAAAAACACAATCAACTGCAATGTTCAATCCTGAGATTGGATACTGGATTGAAGGACATGTGGTTGCTATAAAGAGCATGACTGAGAAATTGGCAAATTTTAAATAGGAAATATTAAATAATATTATGGTATCAAAGTGCACATTTGATCATTGCACATGATCTTAGAGACTATCCTTGTTCTTAGGAAACTCATGCTGAAGTACTTAGAGATACATAAGCATGAGAGAAAGAAAATGTGGCAAAATATTAATGATTAATAGATTTGGGTAAAGTTAAGTGGGAGTTTATTGAACTATTATTGTTCTTCTCTACGTCTGGAATTAGTTGAAAATTAAAGGTTAAGAAATATCACTCTGGCTGCTGTGTGAATTCTTTTTAAGGAGACAACAGAAGCAGTGAGGCCAGTTAGGAGGTCTCTGAAGCCCTCCATGTGAAAGATAGTAGTGGCTTCAGGTAGGAAAATTATAACACATTTATCTTTATCTGATTTTAGGAAGAAATTTCACAATTAAGTATGATGTTAGCTTTAGGTTTTTAATAGTCATTGTTTATTAGATTCAGGAAATTCCCTTCTATTTCTGGTTTATTGAGAGTCTCAGGAATAGACATTGGACTTTGTCAAATGCTTTTTCTTCATCTTTTGAGATAACATATGTTTTTTTTCTTTTTTAGTTTATTAAAGTGGTGATTTTCATTGACTGATCTTTAAATGTGAAGCCATCCTTGCATTCCTCAGATAAACCACACTTGATGTCCACTCTCCCGCTAGAACAAGAAGTGGGTTTTGCAAGATAGTAGAATATGAGCTCAATTTACGAAATCAGTTGTATTTTTACATATACGCAACGAACAATCAGAAATTGAAATTAAAAAACACTATTTACAATAGCATTAAATTATGATCTACTTAGTGGATAAATCTAACAAAAGATGTGTAAGACCTCTACACTAAAAACTACAAAATGCTCCTGAGATAAATTAAAAGATATTTAGATAAATGTAGAGCTATACCTTGTTCATGTCTTAGAAGACTCAATATTGTTAAGATGCTAATTGTCTCAGAATTGATCTACAGATTCCAAACAATCTCAATCAAAATTCCAGGATGCTATTCTGTAAAGATTGACAATCTTATTGTAAAAATCATATGCAAATGCATAGAACCAAGAATAGATAAAACAAATTTGAAAAAGAAGAACAAATTTGTATGACTTGCACTACTATTTCAAGATTTATTATAAAGTGACAGTAATCAACACAGTGTGGTATCAAAACAAAAATAGGTAAACAGATAAAGGGAGCAGAATAGAGAATCCAGAAATAGATCACACATTTATGGACAACTGACGTCTGACAAAAGTACAAAGGTAATTCCATGGAGAAAGAATAGTCCTTTCAACAAATGGTGCTGGAATAAGTGGAGATCCATATGCACCTCTCCTCCAAAATGAACTTTGAGCTATGTATCACACCGTATATGAAAATTAGGTCAAAATGAATTGTAGAACGAAATGTGAGACCTAAAATGATAAAATTTACTGAAGAAAACATGGGTGAAAATTATTGTGACCTTGAGTTGGGCAAAGATTTCTTAGATTCCACACTAGAAGTCCTAAACCTAAAAGAAAAAAATGGTAAGTGGACTTCATCAAAATTAAAACCCTTAGCTCTTCAAAAGATGCTGTTAATAGACTGAAAAGATAGACTAGAGAAAATATTTAAAAGATACATATGATAAATAACTTGTGTCCAGCATATATAAAATCCTCAAAACCCAATAATAAAAAAAAAACTTAATTCTTAAAAAACGATCAAAATATTTGACTAGACATTTCATCAAAGAAGACATAGAGGTGGCAAACAAGCATATGAAAAAATGCTCATCATCTTCAGTCATTAGGGAAATGCAAATTAAAAGCATAATTACAGACTTATTAGAATGGCTAAAATTAAAAAGACTGACCATACCAAGCACTGGCAAGGATA
Organism: Balaenoptera physalus; assembly: GCF_965194825.1. Taxonomy (NCBI): domain Eukaryota; kingdom Metazoa; phylum Chordata; class Mammalia; order Artiodactyla; family Balaenopteridae; genus Balaenoptera; species Balaenoptera physalus. The sequence continues at coordinate 22,436,971 of NC_138888.1, forward strand.
TGGAAGAATGGGCACTCTCATTCACTTCTGGTGGGAATATAAAATGGTATGCCTTTCTGGAAAATTTCATCAGTTTCCAAAAACGATAAAGATGCACCTTTTATGATCCAGCTATTCCCCTCATATTATTTATGCGAAAAGAGAGCGTTTGCCATACAAAGAGTTATACACAAATGTCAGAGCACTTATGATTTCCCCAAACTAGAAATAATTCAAATTTCCATCTACAATGAATGGATCAACAAATTACGGTTTATCCATAAAATAGAAAACTACTTGGTAATAAAAAGGAATGAACTATGGACACATGCAGTGATATTGATGAATCACAAAATAATTATGCTGAGTGAAAGAAGAATACATACTGTCATTTATATAAAACTCTAGAAAATGCAAACTAATCTCTAGTGACAGAAAGTAAGTCAGTGGGTGCTTGGGCATGGGGTCATGGATGGGATGGGACAGACTATAAAGGATGAGAGGAAACTTTGGAGGTGATGATTTTGCAGTTGTATACAGGTGTTGAAACTTTAAAATTGTACTTATTTTTGTACAAAATTGTATAAAAATGTTAAATTGTACATTTTAAATACATGCAGTTGATTGCACATCAATTATATCAAACAAATTATGAGGCATGTGTTAAAGATTCTAATAAAGTATTTTAGAATTTATAAACCAAAAATGACGATTGAAAAGCTTTCTTATAATTGTATTTATTTCATTTTTCTTAATAACTAATAAGTGAAATAAAAAGAACTGTTTTCTCAAAAGAAAATTCCAGGAAGATTTGGTTATCCCACTAGTTCCTGGGTAGATGTTTTTACCTTTTAAGGTAGCTGGATCCAAGCATATACCTCCACAGTTTATTCAGTAAATTTTATTTAGGCTAATTTCTCATATACTCCCACATATTGCTAAAAGCTTTATTGCTTCTTCATCTCTGATTATTGCTAAAATTTTATTGCTTCGTACAACTATGATCAGAGTCAAGTATAGCCAAGTGACATGAAGTCGTGCTATGTGTCAGTCACTGTTTCAGTAAAAATTCCTTACTTCACTGCTAATCATCTGAAGACACTCTGTCAAATTTAACTATAACTTCTTTATGGTTGGATCATCTTTAATCATTTATAATGTAGAAATAAGAAAAAAAAAGTCTGATATCTTTAGCCTCAATATGCTATCAAAATGAAAAATGGCATATAAAATGTACTTAGAAAATTGCCAAGCATCACTCAACCAGTGGTTTTTAACACGGTTATCCCTTTCTCATTGTATCTCAATGAATGTCCATCCATATGTCTGTCTATAAGCATCACTCTCCTAGGTGTCTGTTTCTAGAAAGAGCAAACTATCAAACATCCCAAGGTAAAAAAACAAACAAACAAACAAACAAAAAAACCAAGAAACAAAAAGCAGCTAGTAAATGATGGAGCTGGACTTCAAACCCTCTCTACCTGAACCCGAAATCTGTGTTCGTCACCATTCTAGTGCTCTGCTCCCGACAAATGCCAACCAATGCCCCTGAAATATAGTATAATAGATTCTCATAGTAGGTGCTTAATAAATATTTCTGGAATTGAACAGAATTGAAGCTTGTATTAGGAAGAGGAGATGATTACATTCCAATACTTTTTTGCATGGTAACATGACCTTTGTGTGGCTTCCTTAACAAAGAGCAATGCAGCTTAATTTCTCTGCAGTTCCCTCAATAATTTCCCACTGCATTTGCTATGTATCCTCCTATTGCCAAAAAGCCAGATGCTCTTTCTTTGATCTATATTTGTTCAGTAGTTGTATTGTGCATGCTATTAATTGGTCAGTAGGGATTCATAATATTTATTCCTTCACGATCCAAACAATACTAATTCTTTGTGGGCAGAGAGCAGTTGTTGATGATGTACTTGGGCCTGGAGATCTTATTCTGTAAAACATCAGCCTCTGCTTATATTTGCCTTTCAAAAACATTAGAAGTCAAAAATCTTTGTTTCTTCCTCTCAATTTTGTTATAAACCTAAAATCGCTCTAAAAAATAATCTTTTTAAAAAAAATTCTTGTTTCTTCTTCTCCTTTAAATCGCATTCCAAACCTCACCACCAATCCAGAGAAACCATGAAAAAAATTCAGAGTGTATTTAAACTTTCTTATATTTTACATAATGAATATATGTGTCTGTGTCTGTGTATGTGTGTGAGAGAGAGATTTGTGCTTGTTATAAATGGATTTTTTAGCTGATATTGGTATATTAATATTTAAAAGATCTAATTTTCCAAAAATATTTTGGGGGAAAGACCCAACATGTCATGAGTGCCTACTGTATATATTAGGATTTTGCATAGTATAAGCAATCCTATGAGAAATGATTTTTTTTAAAATGGAGGTTCTGAGAAATTAAGGAAATTGTCACATTGTAGTGACAGTAGTGATAGTAAGTGGCATTATTTGGATTTTTCAATTCCAGTTTTCCCTATTTTAATGTCCCACACTAGAGTTGCTGGGGTGAAAAGAGGACTCTTATCTTGGGAAATCTGCTGCTTTCTAATGGTCCTAACACCCTTCTATCTTGAGTCCATCTAATCTCCTCAAAGTTAGGAGGGGTTAAAGCTAATTTTAAAGAATCAAAGTTTAGTTCAGCTGTAACGTTGACCCTAACAAGAGCCAGAGTCTCCTCATCTCCTTGCTTCCTGTTACCCGCAGTGAAGCTCTGATAAACTGGTGAACTTTGGAGCAGACCAGTGTGAAGGAACTTGTCAGGCATTTCACAAGCTCCCTGGGGGCCCCGTCCATATCATGGTGGCCACCATGAAGTCTCTGTGGTTCTACTCTGGAAAGGCAGAGTAGAAAAACTAGGAAGGCAGTTAGTGGAGAGAAGACATTAAAAACAGAACTGGGCATAGTGACTAAAAAAAAAAAAAAAGAAGAAGAAGAAGAGGAAGAAGCAACAAGCAGAGAGCATAAGGGTTAGAGGTCAATGATATGTTTCATTAGCTGCTCTGGGCCTCTAATGGAATATGGATTAGTTTGCCCCGTGAAGGATGGCTATAGCATAAAGTCAGTGGTAATGTTCTTGCAGAATACATTATTAAACTTGTTCTTCTGCCGTAGCTGATACATCATGGTTTTATAGTAAGGCAAGCATAAGTGACATAGTGAATTTTTTCAAGGAAGAAGCTTATAGAATAAAATTGATAAAACAACATGAGGGAAGATATTAGACAAGTTTACAAATCTTCTCTTTTATGAAATGTACTTTCAACACATCATATATCACCTAATTTTAATAATACTTTTGAGTTGTAGGACTCAAGGGTACCATTCCCAGCTTTTGGTTGGGAAAATTTAGGCAATACAGGCAGTTCCAAATTTACAATGGTTTGACTTACGATTTTTCAAATTTACAGTGGTACAAAAGTGATATGCAATCAATAGAAACTGTACTTCAAATTTTGGCTTTTGATCTTTTCCCGGGGTAGTGGTATGTGGTGTGATACTCTCTTGTGACGCTGAGCAGCTTTACGGAACTTGTAGCTCCTGGTCAGCCGTGTGATCCCCAGGGTAAATAATCAGTACACTTACAGTTATTCTGAACGAGTACAACCATTCTGTTTTTCACTTTCAGTACAGTATTCAATAAATTACATAAGATACTCAACACTTCATTATTAAACAGGCTTTATGTCAGATGACTTTGCCCAACTGTGGGCTGATGTAAGTGTTCTGGGCATGTTTAAGGTAGGCTGGGCTAAGCTACGATGTTCGGTAGGGTAGGTGTATTAAATGCATTTTCCACTTAGGATATTTTCAACTTACAACTGATTTATTAGGATGTAACCCCATCATAAGTCAAGGAAGATCTGTATGATCAAATTATTTAGCCAAAGTTTACATGGTTTGCGGCAGAAACACAGGTGTCCCAACCCCATGTGCTGTCAGTTACTGGTTAAACTTCGTATGTTCCCCTCCTGCCAGGAAAGACTATGCCCTCTGATGTGGTTTCTAGAGCTTGGCTAACCTGAAGTAAAATGTCATCATTGTTTTGAATTATCGCCATCATGAAAAAATAGGCAGATCCTAAAAGTAATGATGATATACCAAAAAGAACAAAATTTTTAAATTGTCTTTAAGAAGATAAGCATCCATGAATTAGGCTCAAGCAGCACCACTTCTGATCTTGACATTGACTTTTCTTGTCAACTACAGGGTTCTTTGAATATTTACGAATTAAATGACTATGAAGGAGGAACTAGGGGTCCACCAATGGCTTCCTTACTAGGAAATAATAGTTTTTACACTTCGAGTTCCATGTCTATCTTATCAGCCTCTCATTGGAAGGAGGAAAAATATTTTTTTTTCCTGTTCAGTCATTTAGATCAGAAATAGTCTTTTGGATTAACTTGTTTGACCACAATGCCTAATATAGGCCCTCAAAACAAAAAAAAGCTCTGATGAGAATTGCTTTGGATTTTGAATTGACAGAAATTGACGTGTGCAGACTACCCTGTGTCCTGGCCAGTGTCTCGTTGCCCAGTGGAAATACTGAAAGAGGACTTAACACCTAAACAAGAGAAGATTTTTTTTTTAATTCCTCATTTCTTGAATTTTGAAACTACAGAGGAATGTTAATTATTCCAGTCTTTCCCTCCCTCTCTAAGAAAAGAGAAAATATTTTAATCATCATAGAACATGATTCATCACCTCTCTCAGATTCAGGTACCTTTTATTTATTTGCCTTTTGAAATTTAAATGAAATGATTCTGCAGCGATTGATTTGCAGCCTGACCCAGTTTCCTGGGCTGAAGTGGAACACAGTTTGTTGGGTTCCGCAGAGATATGGGATTTGAAGTGATTTGAATTCAGGCGTTGGAGTTGGACAGACTTGGATTCAGTCCTCATCTCTACCACGCACTGGCTTTTGCACACTGGACCGTTACGTAACCATAAGTGTCTGAGGACAGTTTTCCTAATCTGTGAAATTTGTATTACAATAGGAAACAGCTCATATTTATTTTTCCTAAGTATTATCTGATACAATGCCTGAAAGTAGCTAGCCAAAAAAAAAACAACAACAAAAAACCCCCACTCACTGCAAATGTTAGCTATTATTATTAGCATTACTCGTGCTGGCAGAATTAATAAGGTTTCTAAGCCCGATCACTAAAGATGGAAGGGATCATCCAACTGTAAAAGGATCATAACATGTCTTGACTGATGTAGTTGGAGCTGGGATGGATGAGGTGCAAGTAAAGTCAAGATAACCACTGGAACGGATTTTGGAGTAAACTGGTCAAACCAGGAGTTAGAACTGGGAACTAGTCATGTTATTGGGAGCAAGAGCCAGAATATGACTCTGGTTAATGTAGCTCATGGAACTGATGGAGATACAGGCTCGGGAGCAAGCAGGGACGTAGGTAGCCTAAGCAGAAGGTTCCAAAATCAGTGCCCAGAACCCGCCTGGAGACGCCATCAGACACAGCCCGGGCGCCCCTGCCTTTGCCGACCCTTCAAAGTGCCTGGTGTTGCCACTGCACCAAGAAGGCATAAATTCTCACTTTGCCTCCTTCTTTTCATCACAATCTCCAAATTCAGAGCTCTGGAGAGGTTGGTCTGATCAGCAAAAGGGCCGAATAGAGCAAGCCTAACTTTCTACTTTCTAAATGGGAGTCAGTTCCACCCACCACGACTCAGAGGGCGGAAGATCCCCAAGTAAAGAAGGACAAGGAGATGCTGACCAGCCAAAAATCTTTGTCCCCTGTTATGAGGACAGGATCAGTGTCAGTTGTATTATCAGAACCAAGGGTGTGAGACAGTCTGCAGTGGGATTCATGCTTAGGATGTAGTAGGGAAGGTCAGTAGTTAGAGCCACTGAGTTATCTGGAGCCTGGGGCCCATCACTGGTCATTTTTTTCTGGGAGGCATCTGGCCTACTCCCACGGCAGCCCCTCAGCTATCCCTGTTTGCTCTCAGAATGCTTATGGAAAAAGCTGTAGATTGACCTGTTTGGGAATGAAAGCAGTTTCCCTCATCTTGGTGGATTCAACAATTCTTTCCAGGCCTGAATGGGAGAAGACAGTATAAGGCTTTGATTTGGAAAAGGGGGACACCCATAGTACAGGGTGGGTATCAATGCCCTGTCCTCCCAAGTCCAGCCTTAGCCCAGACTCCTGAGTTCTCATGTTTGGGGTCAGGGAAGGGGGAAGTCTTTGAATCTCTTCCTTAAAAGGGAATTAGTTGACTCAAATTTAGTCTAAACAGAGAACATAAAAATAATTCTACCAATTACTGATGCTTTAAAAAATAAGCACATGGTTTTATATAAAAGTAATAGAATTTTATTATTTATTTTATTTTATTTTTTTAACATCTTTATTGGAGTATAATTGCTTTACAATGGTGTGTTAGTTTCTGCTTTATAACAAAGTGAATCAGTCATACATATACATATGTCCCCATATCTCTTCCCTCTTGCGTCTCCCTCCCTCCCACCCTCCCCATCCCACCCCTCTAGGTGGTCACAAAGCACCAAGTTGATCTCCCTGTGCTATGCGGCTGCTTCCCACTAGCTATCGATTTTACATTTGGTAGTGTATACATGTCCATGCCACTCTCTCACTTTGTCCCAGCTTACCCTTCCCCCTCCCCAGTAATATAATTTTATAAAAGGGAATATTTAAAAACTAAAGAAAGGAGAAAAGTTCATTATCCCAGCATTCTACAAAACCACTTTGGGCCTTTGGGACTGTTTTCTGTCACAGATCCTCTGCTGTTAAAAGCCATCTAATTGATCCCCAAAGTCGTTCTTATAAAATAGAAGTAGAGGATCAGCTGCAGGTGTATGTGTGCATCTCTGGAGGTTGCGGGGAGGGGAGAGGGAACCAGCCCTGGGTGCTGGCAACAGGAACGTGAATCCCATCTCTGCCCTTTACAGCTAGTGACAACGCCGACCACACACATAGTTGATATGAGAATTAATGGAGCGGAATAAAGCAGCAGGTGGAACAGTGGAGAAAACACATGCGCACAGAGAAAAGAAATCGTAAAAATCGCCACTTATTTCCTTTTTTCTCCTTGGACTAGGCAACTTACGCGGACCATCCAAACTCTAATTCTGTTTATTAGTGGCTGTTATCTAACCAGCATTTAAATACGGCACTTCTGTATGTCAGGCCCTGCTATAAGGGTTTTATAAATGAACTCATTTGCCCTGTTAACAACCTGTAGGATGGTATTATTCCAGAGATAAGACGACTGGGTGCAGACAGTGTCATCACTTACAGACCTCAGGTGGCACAGCTGGTAAATTGCAGGGCTGGGATCCAAGTACCGTGGCCTGGACCCAAATCCGTACTCTTCACCTTCACAGTCCACTGCCATTGGCTGAGCCTGGCAATACTGAAAATGGAAAACAATCACCCTGTTCCAGCCCAGTGGTCTCTTTGGGGTGGCCAGAGTGTTTCTTTTTAGGAGCTAGTGTTGGCTATTGTTCTCCTGAAATCACCTGAAAAAAACAATTCTGAAAGTGGCGTCTTTCCTCTGGATTTTATCAAAGGCTGGCACCTTGGGGCTGCAGACCAGAAGGAAGACACATCTGTACAGAAGTGTGGACCTGTCTTGGGATTATTCACTCTTTGAAGCCATATCTCAGACTTTGTTTAAAAATAGACAGGCACTAAAATAATCTAAATGTTTCCCAATTAGGAAGATGAGATAAAAGAGTAAAATTTCACCAGCCAAAACAAAACCCCAAGAGCACAAAACCACCACAAGTTCCTTTGAATAACATTTTTAAAATATCTCAAAACAAAGAGATAAGTGTTGAGTGGATGCAGGCTCAATGCAAGGAGTGCTTCTTAGCAGGAGGCAGGGGGTGAGGGCTTCCAGAGGGTAGAATTCTCAGTTGGAAATTCCCTGTGGGAGAAACCTCACCCTGAGAAATAAGCCCCTTCAGGTGAATTGTGCAGTTTCCACTGGGGATGGAGAGAGGAGGGAGGTGCTGACCTTTTGGCCCATAGGGACAATATACACTTTTCCTCAAGTAGACACCCAGAAACTGCTCCCTCCCAAGCCTCATCCCTCAACAACAGATGACCTCATTTTTGAAAATAAGAAAATTGACTGCCCAAGGGGGCTATGTCTAAATTTCCACTGGTAACAGACCTGAGGTCTCCAAAATATCCTAATAAGCTATTCCCTAAGTACTCGTACTTACCTGCCCTTTCTCTTCCCCCCTCCTTTCCTCCCTTCCTCCCTTCCTTCCTTCCTTCCTTCCTTCCTTTCTTCCTTCCTTCCTTTCTCTCTCTCTTTCCCTTTCTTTCTTTCTTTCTCTTCTCAACTCTGCCTTATTCCTTAAATACTTGCTCTCTCTTTCTCTGTCTTTTTCGCTGTCTCTCTCTCTCTAACATTTCCTCTCAACTCTTTTTGCCAGTTGGATTAGAGAATGTTAAAAAAGCTCTTTTCTTAAGAATTGTCAAAGAGTTATAAGTGCATTCTCATGTTACATGAGTAATAACAATAGATACTGTCCTGTTAAGCACCTAGTGTGTGCAAGGTACTTTTGACACACTGTTTCTGATCCTATTAAAAATATTCTAACAAGTACTTGTTGTTAATTCTGTTTTACAGGCAAAGAGAGTGAGGCTCTCAGAAGTAAGCAACTTGTTGAGGGTCACACAGTGACCTTGTATTAGAGGTGGGATGGGAAGTGAGGTGCACATGAGGCAAAATCCACATTCCTTTCTCAGGCAGCCTGTCCTGGAAACTCAGAAGACTGTCATGCTTGGGGTAGATTTGGTGTTTAAAATGGAGTGCTTGTAGATAGGACTATTTAATTTGAGATCAAATGGTTATATCCCAGAAACATTTGGCTTAACTGAATCTAAGGAGGTATTGCACGCTGCTTCTTTGTCAATCTGTGAGCCATGATGGGACATAATTTTTATGACATGTGTGGTCCTGAAGCAATGGCTCCAAATGGCCAATGAATGAATGAGTGAAGCGTGGCTTGAAAGAAAGTGGAAATAGGAAGCAGTGTGGTCTCTCAGAAATGATGTCATATCCCTCCCCCACCGCCCCCTGCAGTCTATAAAACATCTTCAGAACAGGAGTCCTATAGAATGGAAAGACTCAGAGAATCAGCGCTTAATAAGTCCAGGCATTTCTCACCCATACATCACGAAGCTCCCTTCAGACCAGAGTACTCTGAGTTATTCCCCCTGCCAGGTAAACTCTGTGACATTCCTTCTCCCACACTCACTCCCACCCTCACACGTGGCTTTGTTAGGGAACATGTGGCACCGTGATGTGTTTAGCGCTGCCAGGTGTGGAGCGTATGTCTCTCTACAGGAGTAGGTGATAGGCGTGGAGGGAGAAACCTCTTTATGTGCCTTTGAGTAACTCCTTCTGGGAGAGAGAAGTCAAATAGCTAGTGCATAAAAGGCTTTTAGCTTGTCATTGGTGCAATTTAATAAACAAATTGTCCCTAGTAAAGGAAATTGTGAACTTTGTGGTCCTTGATACTCTTCCAGAGTTTTAAAACTGAACAAGTTTGCACAAATTCATCTGTCCAGCACTGTGTCAGCATCAGTTCTTCACACATACTTCATTGTTTTATGCTCCAACTGGCAGTGCAATCTTTGTCTTTGCATGTTGATCTTACTCTGCTGATGCCTTTGGAGCTGAGGTTCTCTCTTTAGGGTGGTGTGAGGACGAGAGGAATGAAACCTGAGTTTAGCCACCCGACTAGATCTTCAATTACCCCTGAGTTGTCAAGCCTGGAGAGTTGAACAGCTACATTCCCTTCCAGCAGCCAGATCATACTAGGGCTGCAGGTAACAGTTTGTGAGCATTAGCTGACACCATGCAACCTTGGGGATTTTCCCATCCAGGTACGTTCAGTGGCTCCCAAGCAGCCAGGAAGGTATCAGGTATCTCTCTGCCTCTCTCTTTCTCTCTCTCTCTCTACCCTCTTCCTTTTCTTTTCTGGGACTGAGGAAAATATGAAGAAATTCAAGGATTCTATAATACATGTAGTAAGCGCTCATTATAAAAATTCAGAAAAATGGAAAGCTTCAAAGAAGAAAATAAATGGCTTGAGGAAATATACAGTTTACAGATGAACACTGTTAATACATTTTTATATAGCCTTCCAGCTCATTTCTACTATGTTTGGAAGGGGGAAGAAGGTATGAAAGTATTAAGCCCTTCTAAGAACGTATTGTGCTTCATCTTGCAAAAGTAAATATAACTTACCATAAAATACTGTTGAAGTGTGAGGACCGAATTATAATATTTCCCATGGGCCACCCTGAAACCTATATTCTTCATATTTTAGCATACTATTTCATAACAATTTTAGATTTATAAACAAGTTGAAAAGATACTATAAAGTATTTCTGTACATCCCTTAACCCAGATTCCCAAACATCGCCATCTTCCCACATTTGCTTTATCATTCAACCTGTCTTACTTTCTCTTCTATAAATAATAGATCATAAATAGGTAATTTTTTTCTAAACCATTTGAGAGTAAGTTGTAAGTTGCAGACATTGTACCCATTTATTGATGAATACTTCAGTGGATATTACCTAAGAATAAGAGCATTCTTTTCACAACCACAATTTGACTATCAAAACTAAGAAATTAACATTGATACAGAAACATTTGTTTCTGTATCTAAATCTACAGACCTTTGGCAGAGACCTCTGTTTGGTTCATGGGTCAAAATTTTCCAATGTCTGTGTAATGGAATAAAGCACACTTTATTCTTGATACTTGAGACAGAGCGGTCAGAGAAGACCTCTCCGAGGAGAAATGTTTTAACTGAGACTTTAGGGAAAGCCAGTGTGTTCTGGGAAAAGAAGCAGTAAGCCTGAGAGCTCTAGGACATGGCAAAGGCTTGGGCTGTTCCGGGAACTGTCAGGAGGCAAGTGTGGCCGGAGTGTGGTTGGCAAGTGGCAAATAAATGTTGGAGGGTGGACACGGAAGGCCGTGCAGGGCTTGCGAGTCAGCGTGGGAAATTTAGTTGTTCTCTCAAGTGCAAGGGAGAGTCACCAAAGGGTTTTAAAAATGGAGTGATGTGACCTGACGGACAATTAAAGGTCATGCAGCCTGTGGAGAAGGATTAGAAGGTGACAAGAGTGAGGAACCCAGCCTGGAGGCATTTGCAAGAATCCTGTGAGAGACCACTGAAACATTTACTTACTGCTATTATTTGTCCTATGAGGTCTCATCATTCCTAGGAAGTAGTTACTGTTATTACCCAAAATTACAGTTTAGGAACCAAAGTAACTTGTCCAAAGTGATGAAGCAGGGATGGAAACCCAGGGAGATGAATTCTCAGGTCTGTGGCAGCCAGCCTCCCGTAGTCCTTTGCCCTTAAGTCGCCCTTCCCACCACTGTTTGTGGCTTTGTGTTTGAGTGGTTTCCAGAAGCCTTTGGCTCCATTCACCATGATTCAGCAGTAAGCCGTACCACCTTTGGATTTGGGCACTTACCACAGCCAAAAGCCTGTGTATTTGATGCCTAAATGCAGGGGAGCCAGTGTTCTCCATGGGCAAACTTTTCACCTCTGAGATTCTGTGCCAGAGGATGTTCGCAGCTGAGACCTGGCTGAGCGTGTGTCAAGCGTGAAGATAATGTCCTTATTCAAAAGAAATTGTGCTGCAGATATTGAGAATGCTTTAAATATCACTTTCTCTTTGTTCTTGACTGATTGCACCGGTTTGTCATAATCTTCAGGATTTAGGGTTGGTTTTTTTTTAACCAAGCAGCAAGCACATTTTGAGATTATTACTCTCTCACACTTGATTCTATGCATTTGGGGAATGATGGATGTTTAGAGCTGGAAGGTCTTTGCAAGATCGCTCAGGGTGGTAGTTTTCAAACTGTGCTCTGGGGAAGCTGAAGATTCCAGAGGAGGAAGACAGAAGCTCAAGGGGAACAAATCTCTTTCAATTCAAGCATTTTGCTTTATTTTACTTACTGAACTCTTGGATAAGATAAAAAAAAAAAATACTCCATTGGTAAAAATGTTTGAACCTACTTGCCTCATCCAATGCCTTACTTTTTATAGAAAAGTAAATTAAGGCCCACTTTGAATGATTTGCTTAAGAACCCACAAAGAGTCAGTGGCAGGACAGGGACCAGAAGCTCTTCAGCCCTGAATGTGTCACTTGAAGAATCATTGTAGTGAAATGCTGGAGAAAATGTTGGGTCAACTGACTTGCATCTACTACTAGCTGTGTGTTTAGGTGAATCATTTTACCTTCCTTAAGTCTCCTTGTTTATAAAAGAGTTATAGTTGTCTTTTGTTTTTCTTCTTTTCACTATAACACTTTCTCTCAGAAATGTGACTTTCAAGGAGCTGAGAAAGGGTGTAGAAGGAGAAGAAATTTTAAAAAGACAAGCTGGAGCATTGTGCATCTTGCTTGTGCAACTTACTCCACTAGAATATTCTTCATCAGAGCAGAGTTTGCGTCTGTTGGTTTACCAGTGTAACTCGGAGTCTAAAGAAGAACCTTGCACACAGTAAGAGACCCATAAGCACTTGTTTAGTCTATAGATCTCCGAAGAATTGAACAACCTACCTTGTTCTAATGGTTTGCTCAACCATTACTAATGATGCAATGCCACCTGCTGGCAATGTGTATAATTACAGCTACATCCCTGGGAATGGAATCTAGAGGGACACTTTCCTTTTTTTGCTTTTATATTGCTTTAACAGCGTTTAGAGAAAATATTGTGTGAACGCTTTCTGTCTTTTATAATAAAATAAAAAATTATGACCTACTTAGACCAGAAAATCTCTTCATTTTCCCTGCAAAATGATAAACTATGTACCCTCACCTATACTGAGAAATCTACGCAAGCCTGGGAAAAGAAAGGCTGGATATAAACAGATGCACCTGAGAGAGAAGGAATCAAACAATGGTGAGGGGTGCCTCCCTGGACATTCAGAGCCTTACCTAGAATGAAGGGATGAAGGTTCTACCGGTAAGACCCTTTCTTAGAGAATTTAATAATGGTGAGATTCCTGAATCCCTAGAAAAATCCGAAGTCTCATTGATTATTGGGCCTGGTTCTTTACAAATAAAATCTCCCTGAGCATGTATAAGTTCTTCCCACCACGTTTTAACACAAACCCTTGTGAGCACAATTTGTTTATTAGAAGTCAGGATAAGTTGCTGCCATGTGGGATTTCTCTGGGCTTCAAGTTTGTCCTATGAAATATGGATTGCTCTAGAGAAACTGTAAGGTAATTATAGCTCTGAAAACCATTGAATATGATAAGCAATTCAGCTTTTCTGTTCTCCCCATCCCTTCCCTCTCTAGGATGTAGTACCTGTGAATATGAGAATTTACATGGCAAATGGGACTTTACAGATATAATTAAATTAAAAATCTTCAGATGGGGGGGATTATCCTGAATTATCCGGGTCATCCCAATGTAATCACAAGGATCCTCATAAGAGGGGGAAGGAGAGCCAAAGTCAGAGAAGGCAATGTGACAACGGAAACAGAGACTGGAGTGATACAGCCACCAGCCAAATGTGGGCATCCTCTAGAAGCTGGAAGAGGCAAAGAATGGATTCTCTCTGGAACCTCCAGAAGGATCCAACCATGCCGACACCTTGATTTTAGATTTTAGTCCCAGAAGACTCAGTTCAGACTTCTGACCTCCAGAACTTTAAGAAAACAAATTTGTTTTTTAAGAGAATAAATATGTTGTTTCAAGTCACCAAATTTGTGGTAATCTGTTACTACAGCAAGAGGGAACTGATACTGTACTTATCTTTAAGAAACAAGAGTTTTGGGCTTCCCTGGTGGCGCAGTGGTTGAGAATCTGCCTTCCAATGCAGAGGACGCGGGTTCGAGCCCTGGTCTGGGAAGATCCCACATGCCGCGGAGCAACTCGGCCCGTGAGCCACAATTACTGAGCCTGCGCGTCTGGAGCCTGTGCTCCGCAACAGGAGAGGCCGCGATAGTGAGAGGCCCACGCACCGCGATGAAGAGTGGCCCCCGCTTGCCACAACTAGAGAAAGCCCTCGCACAGAAACGAAGACCCAACACAGCCATACATACATACATACATAAAAAGAATGTAAGCAGACAAGAATATCATTAAAAAAAAAAAAATTAAAAAAAAAAAAATTAAAAAAAAAAAAGAAACAAGAGTTTTTAATATAATCATCATGCTGTCACACTTCACAAAATTAATCATTCCTTCATATCAAATACCATATTCAAATTTCCTTGATTTTGTAGCTCTAATCAAGATGTATGTCATCACCTGTTTGATACCTACTTTCCCCAACAGACCATGGAGCTTATTAAGAAGAAGGGTTGATTCCATTCGGTAATGTATCTCCTACAATGCCCAGGTCCTAGCATATCATAGATGCTTAATAAGAGCAGGCTGAATTGAAATAAATCACATCAATAATAGCTTTGATGTGAAATTGCTGAAAATTCAACTTCACTATTGTAACTATATACACCAAGTCAGAAAGATATCACACTATAATGACGAAGTCACCATTTGTTGATTGGCCACTCTGTGACAATTCTTTTTATGTACAGTTTTAAATTTAATTGTTATAACAGCTCAGAGAAATAGGTAGTATTATCTTATCATATAGTTGGTCACACTGAAATTTAGAGATCGGTAACTTGGTAAATATCATCCAACAGGTGATTAAGAGAGACAAGATTCAAATCTTGGAAACATCTCCTGTTGAAACCACCTTACATTCTTCATGAATAGCTGCTGCTTAGACAGCTGAAGTGTGCAACAAATGTACGATGGGCTGGGGGGCAAAGCATGAGTGCTTAGGCAAGAACACCGCTTGCTCTAGTTCCCGTGGCAGAAGTGTAGGTGAGAGACTAACAGTCTAACAGAGAGAGTACCTGAAAGCCAGGCAAATTGGAATGTGATGATTAATATCATTTAGTTCCTGAGTTGAGACTGAGTAAGAATGTCATCCCGGCCCCGCCCACACAAAATATCAGCTGCGGTAAAAGCAAAATGAAACCATTCAAAGGCTATGGTGTGATATGGTTCCTGGATATCGGCTGGATTTTTCACTCCTTGACTTGCTCACTGTGGGAGGCTGAATTCTGCCTCCTAGAGATATCCACAGATGTACCTGGAATCTGTGAATGTTATCTTGTACGGCAATATGGACTTTGCAGATGTGATTAAATGAAGGCTCTTGAGATGGGAAGATTATTCTTGGTTAATTTCACAGGACTTAAATGGAATCACACGTGTCCTTAAAAGAGGGAAGCAGAAGGAATTACACACACAGAGAAGAAGGTGATGTGACTGAAGTAAAAAGAGATTTCACTTTAGAGGTAAAGGAAGGGCTCACAAGGCAAAATTACCTAGAGCCTCCTCAAGAGCAGAGCCTGGCTGACGCCTTGATATTAGCCCAGTGTAACTGATTTCAGACTTCTGGCTTCCAGAATCACAAGAGAATAAACTTGTATTGTTTTAAGCCACTGAGATTGTGGTAATTTGTTACAGCAGCCATAGGAAACTAATACAGTCACACAAAGAGATTACCTCCAAGTGCAGCTACACTTTAGCTTATAGAATAGGCATGCATCAGAAAGGACTCCTAAAAAGTATATAGGTGTCTCAAATCAATTTTTCCACTGCTTTTCATTATGAAATTGCAGGTGTTATTTTTATAGCACCCCAAGGACAGCTGTCACAGTTGCTTCTCTAACAACCATCACACTGTTTTATTTTTAAAAATACATACATAAAGAGAAGCTCACAAATCATAAGTGCAACTTGATGAATTTTGAAAAAGTGAATGTTTCCATGTTATCACCATCCGTCAAGAAATAGAACATTCCCAGCACCACAGGAAGCCTTCCCGTAGTGCCTCTTCATAGTCACTTCATATTACTACCAGCTTTCTCCCGAAATTTACCTCTATCTGACTTTTTCCTGTTTTGAACCTTATAACAAATGAAATCAACAGCATATAATCTTTTCATTCTAGCTTCTTTTACTTGACATTGTGTTGTTGAGTTTTGTAGCTGGATTGTCTTCATTTTCCCAACTGAATACTATTTTGTTATGTGATTATAAAGCAGTTTATTTATCTATGGCACTGTTTATGGACAGTAACACTGGGGTTACTGCACGCAGTAACATTATGGACATCATCGTGCATATTTTTCTTTTTTTTTTCTTTTTTTTTTTAAAAGAAACCTACATATTTCTTTTTTTTTTTTTTAATTAATTAATTTATTTATTTACGGCTGCATTGGGTCTTCGTTTCTGTGCGAGGGCTTTCTCTTGTTGCGGCAAGTGGGGGCCACTCTTCATCGCGGTGCGCGGGCCTCTTACTATCATGGCCTCTCTTGTTGTGGAGCACAGGCTCCAGACACGCAGGCTCAGTAATTGTGGCTCACGGGCCTAGTTGCTCCGTGGCATGTGGGATCTTCCCAGACCAGGGCTCAAACCCGTGTCCCCTGCATTGGCAGGCAGATTCTCAACCACTGCGCCACCAGGGAAGCCCGTGCATATTTTTCAATACACACAACTTGTCGTTCCATTAGTCACATAGCTAACAATGGACTAGCTGAGCATAGAGCATGTGTCTGTTCAACCTTAGGAGTTATTACTACCAAACAGGTTTCCAGACTGTTCTATCAGTTTATATTTCCACCAAAAATGTATGAGTGCTACGTTCTTTTGTTATTGACGGTTTGTAAATGTTAGCCATTATGAGGTGTATATGATATCTTACTGTGAGTTTAATTTTAATTTTTTGAAGTTCCTGTTCAAGTCTTTTGGCCCCTTCTCTATTAGACTATCTAACCTTTTTTTTTTCTTTCCAAATGTAGGATTTAAAAAATATTTTAGATGTGAGTTTTTGCAGGATATATGTATTTCAATATTTTAATAGTGTGCATTGTCAGTCTCTTAAATGGTGTTTTTTGATAAACAGAGGTTCTCAATTTAAAACTGAAGGACAAAAATTCACAATATTTTTGTGTTGTCTCTAAGAAATATGTACCTACTCCAAGGTCACAGACATTGTCTCCTATGTTACTGGATAGAAGCTGTACTGTTTTACTTTTCACATTCAGATTTACTAGTCACTTAGATTTGATTTTTTTGTGTGGGCAGTAGGAGTCAAATCCTATTTTTTCCATATGGGTATTCAACTGACTCCACGTTACTTATTGAAAAAATTATCTATACTCTACTCCATAAGCTGTTAGTTTTGTCAGAAGTCAAGATACCATAATAAACCTGTGGGTTTATTTGTGGACTCTCTATTCTATTTGTGTATTTGTCAAATCTCCATGACCATATCACATTGTCTCAATTATTGTAGCTTTATAGTAAGTCTTGATACATGGCAATGTAATTTTCCACTATGAATCTTTAAGATTGCCTTAGTTATTATCGACCCTTCATTTTTCTATAAAAATTTGGGGGGACCTTCAAGATGGTGGAGGAGTGAGATGTGGAGATCACCTTCCTCCCCACAAATGCATTAGAAATACATCTACATGCAGAATAACTCCTACAGAACACTTACTGAACTCTGGCAGAAGACGTCAGACTTCCCAAAAGGCAAGAAACTCCCCATGTACCTGCGTAGGGCAAAAGAAAAAGAAAAAACAGAGACAAAAGAATAGGGACGGGACCTGCACCAGTGGGAGGGAGCTGTGAAGGAGGAAAGGTTTCCACACACTAGGAAGCCCTTTCGCGGGCGGAGACTGCGGGGGGCGGAGGGGGGAAGCTTCGGGGTCATGGAGGAGAGCGCAGCCACAGGGGTGTGGAGGGCAAAGCGGAGAGCTTCCCGCACAGAGGCTCGGCGCCGAGCAGCACTCACCAGCCCAAGAGGCTTGTCTGCTCAGCCGCCGGGGCGGGCGGGGGCTGGGAGCTGAGGCTCGGGCTTCGGAGGTCGGATCCCAGGGAGAGGACTGGGGTTGGCTGCGTGAACACAGCCTGAAGGGGGCTAGTGCGCCACAGCTGGCCAGGAGGGAGTCCAGGAAAAAGTCTGGACCTGCCTCAGAAGCAAGAGACCATTGTTTCCTGGTGTGCTAGGAGAGGGGATTCAGAGCGCCACCTAAACGAGCTCCAGAGACGGGCATGAGACGCTAAGGCTGGTGCTGCCGCCACCAAGAAGCCTGTGTGCGAGCACAGGTCACTATCCAAACCTCCCCTCCCGGGAGCCTGTGCAGCCTGCCATCGCCAGGGTCCCGTGATCCAGGGACAACTTCCCCGGGAGAACGCACGGCGCGCCTCAGGCTGGTGCAACGTCATGCTGGCCTCTGCCGCTGCAGGCTCGCCCCGCATCCGTACACCCCCCTCGCCCCGGCCTGAGTGAGCCAGAGCCCCCGAAGCAGCTGCTCCTTTAACCCTGTCCTCTCTGGGTGGGAACTGACGCCCTCAGGTGACCTACATGCAGAGGCAGGGCCAAATCCAAAACTGGAAGCTGTGTGAACAAAGAAGAGAAAGGGAAATCTCTCCCAGCAGCCTCAGGAGCAGCAGATTAAATCTCCACAATCAACTTGATGTGCCTGCATCTGTGGAATACCTGAATGGACAACGAATCATCGCAAAATTGAGGCGGTGGACTTTGGGAGCAACTGTAGACTTGGGTTTGCTGTATGCGATTGACTGCTTTCTGGTTTTATGTTTATCTTAGTTTAGGATTTAGACTTTATTATCATTGGTAGATTTGTTTATTGATTTGGTTACTCTCTTCCTTTATATATATATATATATAGATAGATATAGATATAGATATAGATATATTTTTCCTTTTTCTCTTCATGAGTATGTATGTGTATGCTTCTTTGTGTGATTTTGTCTGTATAGCTTTGCATTTACCATTTGTCCTAGGGTTCTGTCTGTCTGTTTTTTTTTGTTTTTTGTTTTAGTATAGTTTTTAGCACTTGTTATCACTGGTGGATTTGTTTTATGGTTTGGTTGCTCTCTCTTTCTTTCTTCTTTTTTTAATTATTTTTTAATTTTTTAATTTTTAATAATTTTTTTATTTTAATAACTTTATTTCTTTTTATTTTATTTCTTTCTTTCTTTTTTTCTCCCTTTTCTTCTGAGCTGTGTGGTTGACAGGGTCTTGGTGCTCTGGCTGGGTGTCAGGCCTGAACCTCTGAGGTGGGAGAGCCAAGTTCAGGACATTGGTCCACCAGAGACCTTCTTGCTCCATGTAATATCAAATGGCAAAAGCTCTCTCAGAGATCTCCATCTCAACATTAAGACCCAGCTCCACTCAACAACCAGCTAGCTACAGTGCTGGACACCCTATGCCAAACAACTAGCAAGACAGGAACACAACCCCACCTATCATCAGAGAGGCTGTCTAAGATCATAATAAGGTCACAGACACCCCGAAACACACCACCAGACGTGGTTCTGCCCACCACAAAGACCAGAACACAGGCACTAGTCCCCTCCACCAGGAAGCCTACACAACCCACTGAACCAACCTTAGCTACTGGGGGCACATACCAAAAACAGTGGGAACTATGAACTTGCAGCCTGCAAAAAGGAGACCCCAAACACAGTAAGTGAAGCAAAATAAGAAGACAGAGAAACACATAGCAGATGAAGGAGCAAGGTAAAAACCCACCAGACCAAACAAATGAAGAGGAAATAGGCAGTATACCTGAAAAAGAATTCAAAGTAATGATCGTAAAGATGATCCAAAATCTTGGAAATAGAATGGAGAAAATAAAAGAAACGTTTAACAAGGAACTAGAAGAACTAAAGAGCAAAAAAAACAATGATGAACAACACAATAAGTGAAATTTAAAATTCTCTAGAAGGAATCAATAGCAGAATAACTGAGGCAGAAGAACGGATAAGTGACCTGGAAGATAAAATAGTGGAAATAAATACTGCAGGGCAGAATAAAGAAAAAAGAATGAAAAGAATTGAGGAGAGTCTCAGAGACCTCTGGGAAAACATTAAATGCACCAAAATTCGAATTATAGGGGTCCCAAAAGAAGAGAAAAAGAAAGAGACTAAGAAAATATTTGAAGAGATTATAGTTGAAAACTTCCCTAATATGGAAAAGGAAATAATCAAGTCCAGGAAACACAGAGAGTCCCATACAGGATAAATACAAGGAAAACAAGCAAAGACACATATTAATCAAACTATCAAAAATTAAATACAAAGAAAAAATATTAAAACCAGCAAGGGAAAATCAACAAATAACATACAAGGGAATCCCTATAAGGTTAACAGTTGATCTTTCAGCAGAAACTCTGCAAGTCACAAGGGAGTGGCAAGACATACTTAAAGTGATGAAAGGGGAAAACCTACAACCAAGATTACTCTACCCAGTAAGAATCTCATTCAGATTTGATGGAGAAATTAAAAGCTTTACAGACAAGCAAAAGCTAAGAGAATTCAGCACCACCAAACCAGTTTTACAACAAATGCTAAAGGAACTTCTCTAGGCAGGAAACACAAGTGAAGGAAAAGACCTACAATAACAAACCCAAAACATTTAAGAAAATGGGAATAGGAACATACATATCGATAATTACCTTAAATGTATATGGATTAAATGATCCAACCAAAAGACATAGACTGGATGAATGGATACAAAAATAAGACCCGTATATATGCTGTCTACAAGAGACCCACTTCAGACCTACAGACACATACAGACTGACACACATGTGGTCACCCTATTTTTGATAAAGGAGGCTAAAATATACAATGGAGAAAAGACAGTCTCTTCAATAAGTGGTGCTGGGAAAACTGGACAGCTACATGTAAAAGAATGAAATTAGAACACTCCCTAACACCATACACAGTAATAAACTCAAAATGGAATAAAGACCTAAATGTAAGGCCAGACACTACCAAACTCTTAGAGGAAAACATAGGCAGAACACTCTATGATATAAATCACAGCAAGATCCTTTTTGACCCACCTCCTAGAGAAATGGAAATAGAAACAAAAATAAAGTAATGGGACCTAATGGAACTTAGAAGCTTTTGCACAGCAAAGGAAACCATAAACAAGACAAAAAAACAACCTTCAGAATGGGAGAAAATATTTTCAAATTAAGCAACTAACAAAGGATTAATCTCCAAAGTTTACAAGCAGCTCAATATCAAAAAAACAAACAACCCAATCCAAAAATGGGCAGAAGACCTAAATAGACATTTCTCCAAAGGAGATATACAGATTGCCAACAAACACATGAAAGGATGCTCAACATCACTAATCATTAGAGAAATGCAAATCAAAACTGCAATGAGGTATCACCTCACACCAGTCAGAATGGCCATCATCAAAAAAATCTATAAACAATAAATGCTGGAGAGGGTGGGGAGAAAAGGGAACCCTCTTGCACTGTTGGTAGAATGTAAATTGATACAGCCACTATGGAGAACAGTATGGAGGTGCCTTAAAAAACTAAAAATAGAACTACCATACTACCCAGGAATCCCACTACTGGGCATATACCCTGAGAAAACCATAATTCAAAAAGAGTCATGTACCACAATGTTCATTGCAGCTCTATTTACAATAGCCAGGACATGGAAGCAACCTAACTGTCCATAGACAGATGAATGGATAAAGAAGATGTGGCACATATATACAATGGAATATTACTCAGCCATAAAAAGAAACGAAATTGAGTTATTTGTAGTGAGGTGGATGGACCTAGAGACTGTCATGCAGAGTGAAGTAAGTCAGAAAGAGAAAAACAAATACCATATGCTAACATATATATATGGAATCTAAAAAAAAAAAAAAACATTATGAAGAACCTAGGGGCAGGACAGGAATAAAGACGCAGATGTAGAGAATGGACTTGAGGACACGGGGAGGGGGACGGTTAAGCTGGGACGAAGTGAGAGAGTGGCATGGACATATATATACTACCAAATGTAAAATAGATAGATAGTGGGAAGCAGCCGCATAGCACAGGGAGATCAGCTCAGTTCTTTGTGACCACCTATAGGGGTGGGATAGGGAGGGTTGGAGAGAGATGCAAGAGGGAGGAGATATGGGGATATATGTATATGTCTAGCTGATTCACTTTGTTATGAAGCAGAAACTAACACACCATTGTAAAGCAGTTATAGTACAATAAAGATGTTAAAAATAAAATAAAATAAAATAAAATACAAGGTTTGTACTAAAAAAAAAAAATTAGTTTTAGCTTGCCAATTTATACACACAGAAAGAAAGCCCACTGGGATTTTTAATAGGATTGAATTGAATGTATAGATTAATTTGAAGAGAAGTGATATGTTTATATTATTAACTTTTAAAATCTATGAACATGGTATATATCTCCATTTTATTCAGGTCATCTTTCATTTTTGTCAAAAATGCTTTACATTTGTCAATGTAGAGATCTTGCACATTTTTCTCTATATTTATTATGTTTATGCAATTGCAAATGGTATTTTATATAATTTTATTTTCATATAACTTATTGATATAAATAAATAAATAAAATGAATGCCAAAAAAAGAAATAGATAGTAGAGTTTTGACATATAGAAATACAAAAGTACATCTGATTTTTTATTTGACATTTTATCCAGTAACCTGTTAAATTTATTTACTAATTCTAATAATTTATTTATGACTCGTAGATTTTCTGGGTACAGAATCACATTATCTATCTACACACAAATAAACTTTTATTTTTTCCTTCTTAATCCTCATAATTTCCTTTTTTTTCTTGCCTTGTTGTTCTGCTAAGACCTACTGAATAGATGTGATATTGGCATGCATCCTTTCTTGTTCCAAAATGCAGGGGAAACTTCTAATATTTTAATATTAAATCTGATATTTACTGTAGTTTTATTTTGTAGATAACATTTCCTTGTAGTTTGCTAACAGGTGTTCATGATAAAGAGGACTCTTCTATATCTATTGAGATGATACTATGGTTTTTCTACCTTATTCTTTTACATCACAGTGATTGTCTAAAATGAAACCCGTCTTGGTTATTACTCCTATTCAACATTGAACTGGTGGTTTTATCCAGTGAAGTAAAATAAAAAGAAATAAAAGTCATCCAGACTGAAAGAAAGAATTAAAATTGTCTTTATTCCTGGACGACACAATTGTATATATAGAACATCCAATGGAATCTATAAAATAGCTACTAGAACTCAGATAAAATCAAATAAAGTCTATAAACTCTCCCCTGAAAAATGATGACACAAAAACATGTTAAAATAGCTTTGGGGAATTAGCAGACCCCTGAGAGCTCATGCATGGAACATGGTTTTAAAACAGTGTCCTGCACATGCACCCCAATGTTCATTGCAGCACTATTTACAATAGCCAGGTCATGGAAGCAACCTAAATGCTCATTGACAGACGAATGGATAAAGAAGTTGTGGTACATATATACAATGGAATATTACTCAGCTATAAAAAGGAACAAAATTGAGTCATTTGTTGAGACGTGGATGGATCTAGACACTATCATACAGAGTGAAGTAAGTCAGAAAGAGAAAAACAAATATCGTATATTAACGTATGTATGTGGAGCCTAGAAAAATGGTACAGATGAGCCGGTTTGCAGGGCAGAAGTTGAGACACAGATGTAGAGAACAGACATATGGACACCAAGGGGGGAAAACTGCGGCGGGGTGGGGATGGTGGTGTGCTGAATTGGGCGATTGGGATTGACATGTATACACTGATGGGTATAAAATTGATGACTAATAAGAACCTGCAGTATAAAAAGACAAACAAAACAACTAATACTAAACTTTCATTGGGTTATTTGTATGGAAATATGTTAATATAAATGTTTCAGACATTACATGAAATTTCTAAAAATCTTATATGTTCTGGTATAATGTTATAAGTCATAATTCTAGTTATTACTTTAAAATGTATATCTCAGAAAAAAAAAAAAAGAAACAGGCATGAACAATTAAATTATGGGCACATAAAATTGGGAAAGCAGGGGAAAAAAGCTAATTTTTTAATAGCCTGGTTTCCTAGGAATGGTTTAATTAGGTTTATCGTCAGCATTTTCACTATAAAATGTTAATAAAGTATCAGATATTTGAAAGATTTTAATATGACACACACAAAAAAACATAAAAAAATAAAACAGTATCCTGGGGAGTGCTGTCCACCCACACATGGGTAAATGAAAGATGATCACAATTTCAGGGACTGTGTGCATGTCAGGAAGGAGGAGGTAAGGGCTTCAGTGGAAGATATGGTAGGAAATGAGGCTAGAGATGCAGGCAGGAGTGAGGTGAACCCACAGAGCACTGGTCTGACTTGATCAGGTTTATGTTTTAGGAAAAAAAAATCATTCCTGTGTTACAGGAGATAGACTGCCAGGTGGGTAGACAGAGGAAGAAAGTAGTTAGAAGGCTAATGTGGAAATCCAGGGCAAAAATAATAAAAACCACTATGGAAATTTCCTTATGGAGGCTTGAACTTCATATTGCCTGGTTTCATATTTTCATTTATCCTTTTTTTATAGGAAAAAAGAATGTTGATAACTTTTATGACCATTTCCCGTGTAAGATCTGCCAATGGTCAGTAGATGACTTTTCTGTTACTTTTTCGCCTAATGAAGGATGAAAAATAAATTGAAAGTTCTTCTACTCAAAGTTTCTTTTTGTTGTTACTGATGATGTTGTTGAGGGATTCTGCTGGCTTACTCTGCAGATCCCTCATCTATTTAGAAAAATTTGTTCCTTTGTTTAAGGACTAGACAAATGCCTGGACACGGGTTTTTGCCCGACAAGGAATTATGGGAGTAAGAAAGACCAAGAAACCTGCGCACATTTCACCTGCCTTCACAGACCCAGGAAAAAGTATAATGGATAGGGAGGGGAGGGTCAGGACTCCTTTCAGTTGCTGTAGCACCTGCAGTGCAGCCACAGACACACCTGTCCTGCCCTCTGCCTTCAGTAGGAGCAGGTGTCACCAGCTTAGACCCCGGGGTCCAGATGGACACGGGGTGTTTTCTGTCTTTGGGAGGCTGACTGAGAGCGTGCTAGTAATATCTAAGCAGAGCTTGCTCTTCGCATTTAATAGAAATTAAATGCATGGAATTTGACGTATTCTGTCTGTAGTTTCCCTCTCATTTGTGAAGATTTGCGGGACAATGTCGTCTGGCACAAAAAGAAAACCCAAGATTGTTTTATTTTATAAATCCATGATTTCCATGAATTCATTTCTCATGGGAAATGTCAACTTATTGATTTGACTTCTTTCCCATTAGATCATGCTATCATCCTTGAAAAGCTATTTCGTTGGTTTTAAGAATAGGGAACTAAATGTGGTAAGGACTTGCTGACATATTTGAAATCAGGAGAATAAGCAACTCTGAGTACATTTAACTTTGCTTTCTTTTGGCATATATTATAAAGATTGCAAAAGACCATATTTATATTTGCTCAAAGTAAGAAACAATTTAGTGGAGTACCTCTGCAAGAATTGAGGAGACAAATAGATGCACTGGGCATGAAAATGGAAAAGTAAATTATCTTCATATATTTGGAACAACTGTTATTAATCTACCTACACAGGGGAAGACCTTGCCTCTTTCCACAAAACATCAGTAAGTTAACTCTACATATAAAAGAGACAGGAAGGAAAATTAGACAATAATGTAGGAATAAAATGCACAAAATATGTTAAATTTGAGATCTACTGAGTGGGAAGGGGAACCTTAAATCAGGTCTCTTAAGACTCTTTAAATAATTTCAGTGCCTTAGAAATGAAGGACTGTTTCAAGGTAATTTTTCAACCTAATCCCCACAACTGTATGAGGTGTTATAAGATATAAATGAAGAAAATAAAATCCCCATAATTATATAAGTTATTATAAAGCATAGACGATGGAAAAATTAATAAACAACAAGAATACTTTGCCTCAGATTCCTCAGACTTGTGCCTCTGTGCCCAGACAGTTCTAAAGAGAATTTTGATGCTGAAAAAGCCCTGACTCCACATGCCCTCCAAGCCCAGGGCAGGTATTTCTGGGGAAGGAGATGCAAAGTGAGGTGAGACAGAGCTTTCCACTCTCCTGGAGAATCTTTGGAATCTGAAGGTAAAACTGTTTCAGTGTTTGGTTTCTATTAATGAAATTTCCATGAACAAAACTACTTGATTTTGGACTTGCCAAGCCTCCACAATCTTACAATCCAATTCCTTGAAATAAAACTCTCTTTATATATACACATATCCTGTTGGATTGGTTTCTCTGGAGAAGCCTGAATAATCAAGAATGTTAGATCTGTTATATAGTACATAACATATATGTACACACACACAATGCAACCACTGAAATGAATGAGCTCTACTGCCCCCCACATCAAGTTAAAACTAGCCTGCTGACCAAGTGAACAGAACATCCTTTTAGGAGGATGCCAGCCATGCCCTGGTTGTCTCTAGGTTTGAGGTTCAGGGTTCAAGAGAGAAGACAATAATCTCAGCTAAATGCTTGAGTTGCTTTCTTCTCGGTGAAGGAAGCAAACAGAACTCCACTTTGCATTCTTGGACCATTTTCATTTGCCTGAACAACATGGAACAATTTTTAAGGGAAGAACTATTTCATGAAACCTCACAGTTCATTTTCATGAGTTTTAGGAAATAGCACTACCATCATTTAGGAAACAGATTCTGGGTCCCTGCCCACCCCAACGCGAGCCTTTTAGAGGTTTGTGCTAACAAAAATTTAGAAGGAAAGAGGGATTAGGGTCCAGTAGATTTGCCCTGCTATTTTGTTGTGACTGAAGAAAGCAAGACTTTGCACATCCTAATTCTACCCAGAAGCACTTGGAAGCCCTGAAAGCCCCTCACACCGGTGAGAGTAATGGACAGAAAAGGGGTGATTGAAAACAAGGAGAGGCCATGAAATACAGCTTCCTCCCCATGACTCTGGGCTCATCACAGCCCCCTTCACCCCACATACATGCTAAGTGAGATATGGGGAAAATTAACTTGAGGATTAGGGAGAGAATGTCTAAACTTCAAGTGCTCTTTTTGAGTAAACAGGGATCATGTAAAACAGCAGAACCAAAGTTAGGAAAAAGATCCTGTGAAGGAAAAAAAGTTAGAAGTGAATTGGGAATTATTTGGAAGAATGAAAGCCACAACTATGTTAGCAATCCCTTATAGCTTTTGCGGATAAGGAAAAAAAAACAACCAACCAACACTTTGTAACTACAAACTGAGTTTTCTATAACTGTGGCAAAGACCTAGTAAAACATTGTCTAACCCTTGTTTGGAATCCTTGCTTGGAATCGTTCTTGAGAAAATGTCCTTTTTACAATTCTTTATTTAGAAAACATTCTGTGTATATAGTTTTCTACCAAAGTTTTTGAAGAAATAATTTTCTATTACCTTCAGATTAAAATGTTAACTGGAAGTGGGCTAATCAAATAGTGACAACTTCTACTTGCAGAAATAGATCTGTTACTTTAAAAACAAATATTAAGATACTACTCTGGTAGCTGTATTGACCTCTAAGCTGTTCAAGCATCCCTCTCACCTTGCTCCACATCTTTGTATTGCCATAGATGATTTCCCATTGTAATGGGAAATCTGTAAACTGGTGTTTAATACAAATTAGGAGACTCTCAGGGTCCTTGAAAAGGAATCACATGAAATATTATGTCTTTAAAATGCTTCTTGGATGTTTGGCAATGAGTTGTGCGCTAGGAACTGCCCTCCATAACTTACGTGCACACAGCTGTCTCTAATTTGAATGCAAACCTGGCCGAGGCATCCAGAGCAAAGGTAAATAAGCTCCTCTGCACCGTGGGGCATGTCCATGTGCGTTTATTACATGACACCTATTGGTTTTGTCTTTCTCACTTACCCAGCAAGAGACCCTGAATTGCCCATCTGAGGCACATTCTTGGCAACTGTCGAATCTGTTTTGCTTGCTGTCTTCATATTTCCTGCTGATCTGTTTTCTTCTTTCCCTCTGTGGACCATGCACAGCGTTGCAACACAGCTGGGGAGGAGAAATGGGACTTTTGTACCTATGTTGGGAGGATCATTAATTCCACAGATTTGCCGAAAGAAAACCGGGATTTTAATTCTGATTTTCACAATGAGTAAGTACTGCCTTACTGCTGGGGCATCTTCTCTTTTGTATTTGAGAGTGAATCTTCCTATTAATTTTATCTGCAAAAGATTTAGTTAGTGCCCTGAAAATACTAAAGTGTTTGTATAGAAAAGGCATTTATTTTGGAAATAAAAAAGACATAAAGATGTTAAAAAAAAAAAAAGACATAGAATGCATGCATTCCCTTGAAAAATTCAGATTGAACAAGATCAAATGATTTGCTTGACATTTAGTTTTTGGGTCTTTGGATTCTGTGTTTAAATAAAAATGACTAGAATTTTTCTATTTAAAGAAGTTAACGGGAACTATAAAATTCTAGTGCTGAAAACATTTTAGCTCGTAAGCAGCTTCTTTTATTTACCAGATAAATAAACTGAGGCCCACAGCAGAGAGGTGACATACTAAAGTCACAGAGCACAGACCATTACCAGCGACCTTTCTTCTACATTCTGTGATTCCTTCAGAGTGAAGGAACTGTTGGCTTTAGCAAAATGGGGTCAATCTACCTTTGTAAGCCTTAAACAACAGTAATTCTATATGACTGCTTTCTCTAGTTCTTCTCATCCTTACTAGTTAACAGTATCATAGCTCACCATCCTTCCTGCAGATTGTACCATGGCTTTCTCACTGGTGGAAACTGCTAGACAGATAGTAATAGAACCCAGGCTAGTAAGCTGGTTGGTATCTCAGTTTTTTCTTTATATGCAATGAGTTAGCCAGAGCAAAAATATATTTATCAGAAGTTCATACAAAGCAAGTCTAGCAAATATTGGATTTTCGTTAACCAATTACCACTGTTCTCTCAGCAACCTAACAGCCATTCAAGGAAACTGATGAATTTATCAAATGGGGATGAAGAGAAATAACTTTCAAATGATCAGTTCAGCTTGGTTTCTAAAACATCTCTTGACTTTACATAGTAAAAGTAGATAGAGAAAAATATCCCTTGGTCCCAGATTCTTCAAATTCTGGTCACAGGGCTCCACAAGGACCCTTTGTGCTCGTACATTAAATTCCCTATTGAAGCCAGTCTGAGCCAGAAAACAGTTCCCAAGACAATTGCTCAAAAGCAGGTTTGTGTACTTATTCATCTCAGACTTCGGTTGAACCTAGTTCCTTTCCCAAAACTGTTAAAAAAAGATTTAGAGTGAACATCAAACTTGGTATCGTCTTGCTCTTATCTTACTTGCCTGCATCATATAAGGTGACATTTAGCAATGAGGGTAAAGTATCTTGAACTGCGTGATGCTAATATGTTTTTTCCTCTTTACTTTGTATTTCTAGTCCATATTCTTACAAACTCACACAAATCCGAGGTACTCTGAGATCTACTTTTCCAAAATATAAAATGCAAATGGACCAGGTAAACTCCATATAAATTCAATAAACATGAACAAAGCATCGGTTATGTAGCCAGCAGTATGCTATCACCTATGAAAATGATGAGAATAAACATAACCCAGTGCATCAGACCTTAATATTAATGTCATTCAGTAGAAGAGCCACACATATGAAAATTAAAAACCCAAAAATACAGTATAATGTGTCACATTTAAGTGCCCTAGACATTGCAGGCACTTATTTATTGCTGTTAACAGTATTATGGGAGACAATGTATTAGCTCTAATTTGGCAGTAATGATTACATTTCAGATCTTTACAGATAAACTGATTTTTTTTTTAGTTAAAATAGTTTCAAATGTGTCAGATCTGTCAGTTCAGGCCAGTGAACTCCTTGTAGGAAGGTTACAGGGTTGTCGTCACTTAATATCCTTGATTGATTGATTGAACTTTAGGACGATGAAGCAGGAAAATACTGTAGTGCTCTGGAGATCTTTCTTTTGTTCCTAGAGTACTTAAACTCTTTATTTTGTTATTATTGTGTTATTTTCTCACACGGTGTGACTATATATATCAATATTAAATTATATTTAATGTGAATATCAAATGTTCTATTCTCACTGATATCCTGAATTTATAAAAATCATATAAATTAATTCATGATGAAAATAAGCCAACCAGAAGATGTAACTTAAAAGATTAAAAAGATTGTGGGGTAAGTGTGCAATCATTTGTCATCCAATTATTCACAAATGTTTAAGATACATCAATAAGGTTTGAGACTTTAGAATATTAAATGTTTGGTTATGAACTTGAAATAAACTAGTTTTTCAAACACACCAAATAAAAAATTTTAATAAGATGATTTGGAGAATGTACTTGCAAAAGCTACTCTAAGGGCAAACACCATTTACCAGCTTATTTGACTTAATTTAGCCAAGGATTTGCATTCCCTGTAAGGTTGTTTCAAATTTTAATTTTACTCATATCCCCATCCTGATACTACCACCCTTACAATACCCAACTTGTGAAATGAGCCTCTAATTATTTTAATTGATAGAAATCAGGAAACTCAACACTGCCTCACTATCAGCCCCTCTATACCTCCTTGCTCATCTAATAACCTGTTCTTCAAACTCAGGAGAAAGCTATGCCTCTTCTCTTTGCCAGGGCTAACCCTGTCCCTGTAATTCTCATCATCCTCACCCTTGCACCCTCACATTTATTCTTATTTTTTCTCTAGGGAAGCATAAAAAGAAAACAGTTAAGTATTCTTCCTCGAGATGAAGAGGGAGGGAGGGAAGGAAGAGAGAAAGAGGGAAGAAGTGAGAAAAGCAGGAAAGTTGGGGGGAGGTAGACAGAGAAAGGGAGGGAGGGGGACAGAAAGAGGGAGAGAGAGATTTAGTGCTTCTACCCAAGAAAAATAGAATGTTACCCAACTGGAAACACGGGCATTCTTCCAAAACACGGTATTTACAAAGCCCAATTCCTTCAGATTTCAAACTACTACAAATACAGGTCAGCCTGCAAATCAAATAAGTGTTTCCCACCTACTTCTCACTGCTGCTCCCTCAGCTTTAACCTGTTGTATGTAACTGCAAATGAAGCTTCAGCAAATGTTTGCCTGTTTTCCTAATACGGCTTGGCCAGGAGTTGTGAATGTTGGCTCAGAAGACCTGAGTGAGCAGTGACCAGCCAACAAGCCTCACAGCTTAGCACTGAGTAGGGCCGTGAGCCAGAGTGGGCCTTGGCTCTCTGCAGAAGAGAGTTATCCTAAATAATCACAGCAAAAGGAAGTAAGGAGGTTCTGTTCTACTCATGCAAGTCAAGTTGGCTAAATTCTGTCATTTTCTAAGCCTCCTATACATGTGAAAAAAACATCCCATGACCTAACTTCTATGTAGTATTATTGATTTGTTTCCCTTTCAGGATGCTGAAGACTTCCCAAAAAGGAAACCTACATTACTTTTAATTTGCCACAGAGCTTGGCTTTGCATCAGTCATCTTAAGAAAATCTAAGAACTTCAAAATGCATTAATCCCCAGTGAACTGAATCTTTCTAAAATATTCATTTTTAGTGTTTTGGCAAAGTAGCCCCATGTCACTAGCTTAATTGCTGCCAGGTTATTTTCCAGTTGTCAAATAATCTTTTCCTATTTAAGAGTCAGAAATAAAAACATTCACTCAAAAAGGAATTGAATAATTTGGATCACAAACAACATAAGTATTTATTTGAAAAACATTTTCTATTTAAGTAAAATGGCAAATCAGGTATAGTAGCTTCTTACTACTAATTCTAATTTGCACTCACAGTCACTTTTTATTCATCAAATTCAGAGATACTGCTACAGAAAATTATTTCACAAAGTATTTAGAAAAAAATATATACAGTCTCTCTGATAGAAAGTTAATTAAAATAACAAGCCAGGCAATATAAATGTAAGATATAAAACAAGCTCACATTTATAAACACAAATAAATAAATATATACAAAAGAGTCTACGCCAACATTGAACAAATAAAAGCTTTACAATGCAAGTCATCGTGACAACAATGGAAAATATCTCAGGATCTTAGACTGACTCTAACATAATGTTAAAAAAAGGAAAAAGAAGAAAATAAAAAACAACCCAAAATACCCCAGAGAGTCTAAATTGATATTATTCTCAAAGTTAAGCTAAACTAAATTTTGGCTCCACAGCTAAATTCCTGTATTTCTGTTCTGAGGGGGGGCCAAATGAAGGTGAGCTCTACATGTGCAGAACTGAGGGTAGAATTTGACTCAGTTTTTTAAGTCCACTTGCAAATGTTTCTATTCAGCTGTTTATCCATTTTTTTTTTCCTTACCTGATTCCTGGAAATTTATAAAGTGGAGCTGATACTGTTGTCAAATTTGAAAAAAAAAAAAAGTTTTCCCAGATCTGGATGAATACGAGTTGAAATCAAAGCTATTTTTAAAGCTACCTCTTAATAACTTTTAACTCAATAAGCACTTTGGGTAGAAATCTCACAGTCGAAAGCTAATTAAATTCTACCATCTCTAAGGTTTGGGGGAAAGTATATGAAGATTCAGTGACTATTTAAGGTTAATTTTCATCTAGATGTAACCTCTGCTAAAATAAGCAGCCTGTTAATATATATGCCTAGAGAAAAGGACATGGCTCTACTGTAGGGTCTTAGTGACCTTAGATTTACTATCCTTTCCTACTATCTACACCCCTCCCCTGTGAAGGCCAAGCTGGGCAATGCTCCTGTCTTCCAGATCAGTGTTCCAGGATGCTACAAAATGGAACAGTATGAAAACCCATTAGCACATTATGATCCATTTAAGTCTGGCCAAAATCTTCATGATCGAAGATCAGCAAAAGCTGAGAGGCCCCTTGTTTGCTGCATAGCCTAAAAGCTTTCCTATGTCTCAGACTGAGAGCTACCTGCTTCCTGCACAGAGAGAAAGGTCCCCAGGTGCTTAGTCTGGCTTCTGCCTTTAAGCAGTTTGGTTCTGCCAGAATGTCTCATCTTCTCATCACTTAGGCTGCCACCTCCCAGAACCTGAAATGTCTCAGATAACCCAGAGCAAATGTAAAGGTACAGCATGTACTGAGACCGATTTCTGAGAAACTGGATATGAGTCCGTCATTTAAGAACAATTAAAATGTGGTCTCTTACACGTTCACTGGCAAGCATATTACTCAGGATAGTTTGACAGTTAGGTTAAGCTGCTTAATATTATGCATGGCTTATATGCAGAAACCTAATCCATAAATAACACCCCATCTGTCTTGCCAGACCTCCTCTGGCTCTTATAATCAGAGGACTTATGTACAAATAGTTTGCAGACTGGCAAGTGTAGACCCACACATTTATAAATTATTTTGATTATGATAAGTCACCCACCTAAGTCTCAGTTTATATTCTTTGGAACAAAACTCTGGAAAGAGGAAGTAAGAGGCTTTTCATTTGTGCAAATGGAAATGTCTTAAAAAGTCTCTGGAGCAAAGACAAGACCATAGAGTCTCAATGGTTGTTTTTCCCGAAAGGGAGAGACTACTGTACACAGCATGCCTAGTGGAAATCCACATTCCTCCCATGAGCCCGCAGCTCAATGTACAGCAGAGCAGCAAAAGCAGAGGTGTAAGAGGGTCATTCTTCAGCTCCTGGGAGCTCCACTCTAATGCAACATCAACACTAAACTTGATTCAAATGTATAGGACTAAATTATAATTAATGACGACGTTTAAGCCTTGTGTCTTGAATAGGATAAGTGAAATAACATGGCCTCATATTAACTGGGTCAACATTTTGGGAATTCTTTCTTTCTTAAGCATGTTGTGGTCTTCAGGGTTAAACATCTGAGATAATAAGAAAATATTCCTTTCTAAACTTTGAGTCAGACATTAAATATTCTTTTGTATCTGTGGTTGAAATTTCATTAAAAAAGAGGAAATGCTAATGCATTCATAGAAACTAGCACTGAGATGGGACTTGTGGGCATCCAAGATAGTTATAAATATTAGTATGCTTTTGATTGCAGAGAAAGATGATGGAGCAAATGGCCATATCCAAATCTAATTATTATGTGGGGTGTGAATGAGCTCTAAACTAGGGCTTGGCCCAAGCTCGGTCTGTCCCTTGCCCTCTAATTTTAATATTCCACCCCACAGCCCAAGTTCTGATTGATCCATTCAATCATATATTTAAAAAATCCTATCCCCTGTGGCTACTGAGTCATGCTGCTCTTAGTACTGAAGTTTAGTGATGGTGGAAACTCCCCCATGGAAGAAATACACTGAAAAGACAGATTTTGAATTTCACAGAAGCCTTCCTCACAAAACACATTCTTCATATATATGCAGTTACCTAGGTAATACCACGTTTACATCTGCTAGTCAAGAGTTTTCACAGCTTGCACATCTTCACGTTGCTGCAGACTGATGTCTCTTTCTTATATTAAAGATATTAAAACTTTGTGCTGTGGCTGAAGGTGTCTGACATGATAATATTTTTATAGAAATTATCTGAATGAGCATTGCAATAACCCTTGACCTTATCAATGACCTGATGGACAGGGATGATTGATGGTTGTTCTCCATCAGCATGGGTCAGTTTTGATGAGGATTTGTCCATGGAAGCATTGTCTGCAAGAAATGATACAAGAAATTAGCCTGCAAGATGAGCTGGTGACACGCCTAAGGGCTACCGTTCTGGACGCTCTATTTTGCACATTAAAGAAGATCACAAAGGAAATGAAGCTCTGGTTCTTTCTTAGTTTAGGTAATAGGCAGCACTAAAATTTCATGTTTTTCATCTTCAAAGTGCATCCTTGCATATGAAAGAATGTTAACGTGCCTTCTAGTAATTTGTGTTGGGAGTTGTTTTAAGAAATATTCTTGTAAGTGGTATTTTTCAAAGAGCCAGTGAATAGAATAATCAGAAAATTGCTGCAAAAATATATGTGGCAAATCAATCAAACAAGGTAGTAACAGATTATATAACAAATGAATTAAAAGGTGCTGAAATATCTGTGGAATATATTATCCTATTTTTCATATGTTTGACACTTTTCATAATACAATTTTTAATAAAATATAATTTAAAGAATTTTGGAAAAGACAAGTGAATAAAAAAACATAAAGGCTATTTTGAACACATTTTCTCATGGAAAAAACCTGTGAAATGATTGCAATATAGAAAAAAGGTATCCTTTATTAATTACTTTTAAATTATAAAAATCAAAATTATCTTTATCAGAAATATTTTAAGTATATATTTTCTTTAACTATGCTACAGTCTCAGAATGATGTTATTGCTGGCAGCACTAATATCAGAGCAATTGACAGCAATAAAGGACTGCTAAATATATTTCTGTTCTGAATTTCCCAATATCACATATTTAAACATTATTTTCCTAGACCCAAAGCTTTCTAAAAGTGGTACAGCTAGTGCCCTGAAGCTCAGCTAAGCACTATTATCTACAAATACATATGGCTGTCTTCATGTATCTTATAGGTATCTGCTTTACACATGTTGGAGAGAAATGCTGTCTTAAAATTAACTACAGAGATTTCACATCAATGAAAGAGCAAATGACCTTCTACAAAGTACTCAGTTCCCTACAGTTGTATCTTTTCTAGTCACTGTGGAAGAGGCAAAAACTCTATCATGAAAACCTGCTTCTAGGAATCATGGCTGAAAAATTGGAATGTTCACTCTAGGTGTTTTATATTTTGAGTAAGTTTGACCCAGTAAGTGACATAACATTAAAAATCCTCAATAATTGGTAAAAGCCGTCATCATTTTATCTGTTGTCTTTGGAAACGGCTCAAATTGTTCAACTGTGGTCTTGGTGTTGGAGCAGACACTAAATAAAATGAAGGCTAAAATAGAAAATGGAGTGTCCATCCCACTAAAGGAAGCAAGAGAGAACAGACGGCCTTTGCAAAGAGTGGGCAGACCGAAGCATGGTGGAATGATTATGTCCCAGGACTGGTGAGAAAAAAGCTCAGGGAGTCATTTTATAAGGGCCCTTCCCCATTCGGCTCTCAGCAAGCTGACTGATTCTGTGCTTTCCTTTAGTTCATACGTTCACTAGCCATTGGTTTTCTGTTGGGAATTTTTCTACTGACTTAAATCTCAATAATGAACAATTTGTACTTGATGTTTTTAGAAAGCCACACATCCTCAAAGAAACTTCAAGGATACAGTCATTCTGCTTCACTGACAACTTCCAGGGTCACATACTTTTTAGAGATTTTGACCAGTTCCATTCCAAATACGTGGCCCAGTTTTCTGGGTCTTCACAGTCTAAGAAGGTAAAATTCTGAGCAAGGTTTGTATTTCAATATATATGCTATTCCCAGTCCTCTGGGTAGCTATTATATTGTGGATAATATAGATTTTGATTATGGCTGCAAGTTTGAAAACCAGGGGCTAGGGAAATGAACTATTATTTGACCTATGCTTAAATTTCAAGCAGACAAAAGTCCTCAAAAAGCAGGCTTGGAATCGACAATTTCTCTTTTTGACTTCTGTGAATGTACGGTGACATATCGAGTAATTCATAAGAGCAGTGAAAAAGTAAAGAATTTCACTCTGTTCTATAACAAACCTCTCAAGAACTGCTTTTTTTTTTTTTCATTACTTTACCTGATAATGTGACCCACTAACTCCAGAGCATGGTACATTTCCTAGAAGGAGCGGCTTGCAGACACCCCCATGCAGAGAAG
Organism: Balaenoptera physalus; assembly: GCF_965194825.1. Taxonomy (NCBI): domain Eukaryota; kingdom Metazoa; phylum Chordata; class Mammalia; order Artiodactyla; family Balaenopteridae; genus Balaenoptera; species Balaenoptera physalus. The sequence goes on from NC_138888.1 coordinate 22,473,634, forward strand.
AGCCAGCACAGCACATGACCATTTGAAATTTCAGAAATTCCAGCTCAATGCAGGAATTTCCTTGTGCTAGCTGAGAAGTATTGTAAAGAACAAGCAATTTTGCTGGTGCGGCAAGAGTCTTAGTTTAATCCATGCAAATATTCTCTTATTACCTTGCAAAAAATTCATGCATTCAAAGAAGTAATAAAAGTTTACCTGAATGATCCACTTTTGTTGAAGGAATGCTCTTAGAAGACATTATCTACACCATAAACATATGAATCAATGCCAAGAAATAAACCATCTAGATATCCATGATGCTATGCAGTGACTTTTTGCATACCCTGAGTGACCCAAGTACATCAGCAGTTTCACTGAGAACTGGCTAGGTCGCAGAAGACCGTTTGTACGTCTGCTGATTGGAAACTAGAATTTATTATACCATGGAAGTAATGTCATACAGCTGACTACGTCCTTATACTTGTTGACAAAAACCCATTTAACCACAAGGATTTTAAAAGAAACAGAAAAACATTAATGAATTCTTAAAAAAAAAAAACCACAAGATTTTGAAAGAGTTAAGTTTTCCTTAGGTACCCCCATTTCTGAAATTCATTTTATCTTCTAGTCAGTTTTCCCCATGATGCTTACTATTTCCAAATATTTTAATACTTCCAAAATGTCCTCTGTTCCAAATTATGTACTTTGTTATCTTCTTTCGTCTTTTAAAAGTGGTTCTTTAAGCCAACTATTAGCTGTGTTAAGAGGAAAACAATTCAATTGGTCTAATTCCTATTCATTCACAACTGACTTACAATGCATTAAGTATTTGCGTTTTAGAAGGGGAAAGAAAATGAGTATCTGATTTTAAGGCTGATTAAATAAAGTAAAAAATTCACTCATTATAAGTACAGTTGAGCCTTGAACAACGGCAAGGGTTAGGGGCACTGACCCTCCTGCACAGTTGAAAATCTGAGTATAATTTACAGTTGACCCTCTGTGTCTGAGGTTCCTCTGTAGCTGCAGTTCTGTATCCACGTATTCAGCCAACTGCAGATCATGTACTACTATTTGTTGTTTTTACTACTGAAAAAAATCTGTGTTTAAGTGGACCTGTACAGTTCAAACCTGTGTTGTTCAAGAGTCAACTGTACAAGATGTTTTGTGCCAGGGAACTACCAATTAGGTAGAATTATCTATCTCAGGCTATATACCTGTTATTAACTTTCTTACACAGGTGTTTCGAGCAGGAGTGCACAGACCTCTTAATTTTAGGCAAAACTGTTTGTGTGCAGGACTCAAAGGCTGCACTCAAAGGCTGGAAGAGAGTCCATAGCTTTTATTCAATTCCCCAAAATGTCCCTGACTCCAAGAAACTTTAAAAACGGCTGTACTAAGCTGTTCCAAGTTTTCAGATCTTTCTTTAATTAACCTTGGAATTAAAAAACTCAGTAAACATTCATACTTTTTTCCCACAGTGCTATCTTGAATCCTAGGCAGTGGGGACCCTAGTGGTGCAAGCAAGGACATGTGGAAGGATTCAAATGTACCTACGGGTCATTTGAAATTCAAGTGTTTGCAATGTGAACATTTATAGACACATACACAAATCACTCCCTACTTGCAAAAAGCCAAATATGAATCTTTTTGGTGCCATTCGCCTTTGCCTACATTAATTAGCTAAACAAATACAAAATTTAAAAGTTATTTCCATTATCCTTTTAGAAGCATCTTTAATTAGGAAAGTGCTGGATGCTGAGTGTTGAGAGCTGATTGCTCGAGGTTTAATTAGTATTTAAAAGTAGCATTTCTGCTATTTTCAATTGAAATTATTAAAGGATTACACCTTTTTACACTGCTCACTGGCTATCAAGGACTGCAAAATAGTCTTCACAGGCATATGTCATTTTATTTCACTTCACTTTGTTGTCCTTCATAGAGATTACAGTTTTTATTTTTTTTTTTGCTTCCTTCTTTCATAAAGTATTTTTTTTAACATCTGTGTTGGAGTATAATTGCTTTACAATGTTGTGTTAGTTTCTGCTGTATAACAAAGTGAATCCGCTATATGTATACATATATCCCTATATCCCCTCTCTCTTGCGTCTCCCTCCTGCCCTCCCTATTCCACCCCTCTAGGTGGTCACAAAGCACTGAGCTGATCTCCCTGTGTATGCAGCTGCTTCCCACTAGCTAGCTATTTTACATTTGGTAGTGTATATATGTCTGTGCTACTCTCTCACTTCGTCCCAGCTTACCCTTCCCCCTCCCCGTGTCCTTAAGTCCATTCTCTACGTCTGCGTCTTTATTCCTGTCCTGCCCCTAGGTTCATCAGAATCTTTTTTTTCTTTTTTTAGATTCCATATATATGTGTTAGCATACGGTATCTGTTTTTCTCTTTCTGACTTAAATCTCTCTGTATGACAGACTCTAAGTCCATCCACCTCACTACAAATAATTCAATTTCGTTTTTTTTTTTATGACTGAGTAATATTACATTGTATATATGTGCCACATCTTCTTTATATTTTTTATAAATTATAGTTTTTATAAATTGAAGTTTTGTGGCAACCCTGTGTGGTCAGATGACGGATAAGCATTTTTTTTAGCAATAAAGTACTTTTTAAAATTAAGGTGTGTACATTTTTTGACATAATTGTATTGTACACTTAATAGACTGTAGTATAGTGTAAACATAATTTTTATAGGCACTGGGAAACCAAAAACCTTGTGTGACTCTATTGCAATACTCGCTTTATTATAGTGGTCTGAAACCAAATTCACAGTATGTCCAAGGTCTGCCTGTATTTGCACACTGTCTTCAGGATTGTTCATACACATGCTCAGTGTCAGAAAGTGTGATCATTGTAAATATCATGAAGATTCAGTAGATGAACAAAGACCCGGTGTTTCTCACCATCCTGTATCACTTTCCAAGTATGATGCTCCCTATTTCATACTTAATCAGTGATTTGAAGAGCAATTGCCAATAACTCTTCCAACGGTTAAAGACTTAGGTATTTTTTTCTTTTTTGACTGAGGAATAATTGACATATATCATTATATTAGTTTTAGGTGTACAACATTATGATTTTATATTTGTATATATTTCAAAGGACTTAAGTCTTAACTGTAACATGTAAACTGGATGGTATTTCTTTCTGTTCCCATGCCAACTTGCCAAGTAACTTTCCTACTATGCTGAAATAATCTACAACTCAATTTCTGTATTTTTTAAATAAAAACACGTAACTTTTTAAAACAAGATACCATACCTTTTAAGGAAAATTAAGTTTTAAAGCAAATGAAGTTACAAAAATATTCAGAGTTAATGATATTTTAGCAATATAGATTCAATTTTGGTTGTGATATTTTTAAAAAACACAAAATATTCACAAAGATGTCCCAGAGAACATCTTTACCATGGCCAGAATGACTCACCGGTGTGGCTATTCCTTTTGAAGTAGGTGGTAGAGCTGTATTTAGACTTGGATGTAAGGTAGGTTGAGTTAGAGCCAATGGAGCTTGAGGACAAAGATTTTCCTAGATTATCAGAACTTTTCTTGATGATATTGGTAGCTGTCTTACTCCAGTCTGAAAGAAATGACATCTCTCCATGAGTCTGCTTTAGGGGGAATATACTCTGCCCTGAAGAATCATCACCACATTATTTAAGTAACTGATCCAGAGCATTAGACGTTCTGACACCCTGGCAGTGACTCACACAAGAGACTGACATGTCAACAATAACAACCCGAAGAAACAGAAAAGTTTCTTACTTTGACCCTATGTTTAAAATTATACTTTAATATCTTAAGGGGGAGAAGTAACCACTGGTGGTTAAAAAAAAAGTAATATTCTTCTTCAGGGATTTTTTATATTGAGAAAGATCTCTTTGCTTAATAATGTAATTAAAGACTTCTAAAATATGGAAAGGTATGTTTGGTATAGTGGATATATGAGCTGTTAAATTAGACATGAAACCTTGGGCAACTCACTTAACCTGTCTGGAATTCATGCTCCTCCTTTGCAAAATAGGAAGGGCAGGCCTAGAGTCCTCAGATCTCTTGCAGTCCTAATAATCTAAGACTCCAACTAAGCACCTTTATATACTCTGCCTTTACAACTTGCTACCACTGGGACTGTGTTGCTCAGACCACAGAAAATCAAAATGACAAAGGTTTCTAACTACTCTCCGATGTAAGAAAAACGATCACCAACATGCTCCTTTACCTGAGTTGTCTGCTAATCGAAATCGACCACAGCAGAGATGCCGTCTCCACTGCTTCTGAACATTCTCCTTCATAGCACAGTGGAAGATAAATATAAATAAGCCTGGGACGAAAGAAAATATAAACAATTAGGCCAAAGGACACATTTTTAAAGATAAATCTTACAAAACATATGGATTTATTTTAATTTAAACTTTTTTACATCCGAATCACTAAGAAACAGATCCTAAGGAATCTTTAGGTAGGCAGTAGATGTTTTAATCCTTTAGAACAGAACACGGAGGCTCAGATAAAACTAGAACAATTACATGGATCTAATTCTGTCTTTGTTTTGTTCGGTATTCGTTATGACTTAACCTAAAGACTAAGCTGAAATAGGCAATATTCAATGTAAGAGGCATTTATATTTCCCTTATATCTGTTTTAAAATTATGTGAAAACATTTCACAAAATTTAGAAAAAAAGAGAAAACTGAAAACATCCATGAGCTCATCATCTACTTCAACTTGCATATTCTCAGCTATTTTATGTAAGCATATTATTGTAAGTTTGGGCCATAGAAAAGTGGTATTTTTACAAGTCAAAAATGGGCCCAAATCAGCAAATTCATGTGGCTCCACCTGGCCTGCTTTAGTTTCTCAATACTTTAATGCAGAAATATTTCTGTATTGTCAAGTAGTCTTCATATTTAGTCACTCCCTGCATCTATCAAAAACTAATTGTATCATTTGTGCTTTGGGAGCCAACCCTTTTTAACTTTCCAAGGAATTTGCTTCTGCCTTTTTACTCTCCCTTTGCTGCCTCAGTTTCTCCCTCTATTCCTCCATACTTGGGTTATTCCCGTTACTTACAAGCATATTCTAGTAACTCTCTTTTAAGTAATCAAACAAAAAATTTCTCCTTTGATGCCCAATCTTCTTCCAGCTTCCACTTCTTCATTCCCTTTCTCAATATAACTTGAAATGGTTAACTTTTGCCGTCTCTACCTTTTCTCATTTCTTTTCCTCTCAACCTGCTCCAAATAGGTTACTATCCGCATCTACAAGGCCACTACAACTGTTCTTGTGAAGGTCACAGGGACTCCCCTATTACTAACTCAGTTTTCATTCCTGTTTTAACTAGATCTCTCAACAGTATTCAACACAATTGACCCTCCTCTCATTTTTGAAATACATTCTTGGTACCACTTTCTCCTAGGCGTCTTTTTAATTTGCTTCCTGGTCTCTGTAGCAGATCCCTCGGCTTTACTTTTAAAGGTTGACACGTCCATGACTCAGCCCTGGATTTCCATCTTTTCTATGGCTACACTGTTCCAGTAGGTACTAATCATGCTGTATAAGTACCATACACTACTTTTTATATGTGCCCCCATTGCCTTCTCTCCCCACCACCACCACCAGGATTCCAACCCACACTGCTCGCAGGACATCTTCATTTGGCTGTATCTCCATTTTGTGGCATCTCACACCCCTGATATTCTAAATAGAAGTCTTCTTCATCATTACCCTCAAACAAACACATCAAACTCATTTCTGCCCAATAATTTGAAGGCTCTTCCTTCAAAGCTTTCCCTAACAGGTTCTTACCTGTCATTCCGGCTTCAGATCAATTGTTAACTCCTCAAAAAGGCCATCATCAACTGTTTATTTTTATTTTTTATGTTTTAGATCACACCCTTGCACACACCTATATAGCACGGATCATTACCTGATATTCTTGTATTCCTAATTTATTCATTTATTTCTTTGCTTAACTGTCTCTTGCTAGTAAATAATAAGCTCCAAGAGCACAGGGATGTTTGTCTATCCAATGCTGTACTAGCCATTCCCAGAATGATGCCAGGAACTAAGCGGGAACTCCATAAATGTTTGTTGAATGAATGAATAGTAACCATGATTAATCGTTCATCTATTCTACATGAGTTAATTGAATACTTACATGTACATCTGAATGCCTTAAATGTATTTAGGGGTAGGGGTTTAAAAAATAGGAGTGAGCAGAACACAAATTAAGGAGTCACAGGAATACAATGAAAATATATTTAAGGCAAAAGTTTCTGAAAGGTACACAAATTAGTTGCCAAGGTATTGCCTTAATGACACACCATATTAAGCAGGATATCTACATACGGGAGGGTGCAAGGGCTTAAACTGAACCTGAAGAAACCTTTTGGTAGGGAGGTGAGGGAAGTTTCCAAGAGGATAATCCACTCAGTGACTACGAAGCACTGCTAAGCAGGAGGCACTTTGATTTAGAAGCTTCAAGTTCAGAGGGGAACAAGGTAGATGATCATTGTGTTCAAGGGGCAAAGGGTCTAGCATGGAACAGCATAAAAGTAAAAATGATTATAGTACCTTTAGGGGACATTAAGACTTATCTGTTCTTTTTGAGTATGGAGTATTCATCAAGAAAAATGTAAATTACACTGTAGCATATATAACTGGAAAAGTGGGGGGCAAGTATTGAAAGTACTCTTTTTTTTATGTGTATAGCTAAATTTGCAAAATAGATCTAAGGTTATGTTTGTATGTTTTATTTTTCAATATCTTAGCTGAAAGTGGCCCATAATTTTATTCCAGAATGAATTACATTATTATGAACTATTAGAAAAAGGAGCGTGCTGGATTTCTACAGGCTGGGCCCTGACTGCAGTGAAATGACCGTGGCTGATTCTCCTCCTCTCAGTTTGGCTTGTTCGGTCATCACTGAGTACCTGACACTTACTTAGAAGGTGCTCTATAAATTCCTAATGAAGTTACTGGTTGAAAATCATTACATATGTTGACTCAGAGAGGAATGCCATTATGAAAATACTGACTAAATTTTGGTCACTGCTTTCAAATAGACAACTAGCCTATTAAAACATTCCTGAGAAATTCAAACACATTTACCTCTGAGAAGTATAAATCAGGCATTCAATGACCTAAGTAATATTAGTAATCAGTAATAGTACCAGTTTATTTATTATTATTACTATATCATTTTATACATATTTATTAAGTAAAACACTTATTTTATTATTATATTACTTATTAATAATACTTTATTAGTAATAAAATAATTAGTGAAGAAAATATATCCTAGTGACCTAGTTATTTGTCTAAGATGATATCAGATAGGATAGGGGAGTTCTAATTTTAAAAGAAAGCTCTAATAAATATGAATCAAATTTCATTCATTCAGAACATACACACCCACACACACCCCTCCTGAAAGCCCCTGTGCTGTGGACAAGGAGGGAAGCTGGGTTGGGGAGGGAGAGCTGGGGACAAGAAATCGACTTGCAGCTTGGCCTGGGGCTCGGACATGACAAGTCTCAGAGTGGGAGAAAGACTTTGCTCCACACTCAAAACCCCTCAGAATCAGGACCTGCAGGTGGATCTACCTTCCCAGGGAGTACAGAATAGACACTGGGTTCGGACCTCATCTTGCACACTCTGACTAAATCTGATTGCCTTTCAAAGCCTTCTCACCGACAAACCCCCAAGTCCCTAACCTGCTTGCTAACACAGAAAATCCCTTTAATAAGCACACATGTTTTGTAACATGGGTAGTGTGAATAACCAAAGAATATAAAAAATGTGGATTGGTTTCCCTTTGAGAATCTTTCAAGTCTTTAAGAGGTGGTGGCAGTTTCAGAGTAAAGAGAGCAGGAGGCATGGAAACTTGAGGTAAGGTCATCATAGGTCACAGATGAAGGAGCCTGTGGTTGGAGAAGGAAGCCTTTGCCTTGGGTTGACTCTATTTTTGTGAACTGGGGCAGAATTTGCAGAATTTGTTGTTGGAGGTATTTTTGTCCTACAGGTGAAAATATAGCTAACCTACGCGTTTCTTAAGCAATTGTTTAACAAACTCACGTATCAGAGCTGTAAAAGATTATAAACTCCAATTAAGGACTTTGGTTCTCAGGCATTAATCCTGGCATTACTCACTCTCTGGTCCCACACTGAGCAAATGATTTTCTTTTAGTTGAGGCAGAAGTTGAAATTTTCTAGATGTTGTTTCCCTTAACACTCAGAAGTTTTTATAAATGTCATATATATTGGAGGAAAAACTTCCGAGCATATGTCTGGTGTTTTGAGGACACTGGAAGAGACCTAGTTCTTGGATTTGTTCCTTTGGCCTTGCTGGGATATTAAGATGTGAATTATTTTGAGGCTCTGATGTTGACCACTGTCACATGGGAGCAGGTTAAAGCTAAGAAAAACTGACTTAATAAAACAATTTTTTAGATTGTGCAGTGCTTCTCTGTATCATAATTACATAGCATTAGATGACACTGCCTACTTTTAAGCAACCTGTAAATATACAGGCATCCACTAAGTTTAAGAGACACGTATATAAATTAGATTTAAAATCTGATACATCGCTTCTAAAATTATTTGATCGAAGTCATTTACATGCTCTGTCTCCCACTATGAATTGTGATGCTATGGGACAAAAGCAGATAATTGTGGTTGAGAATCTGCCTGCCAATGCAGGGGACACGGGTTCGAGCCCTGGTCTGGGAAGATCCCACATGCCGCGGAGCAGCTAGGCCCGTGAGCCACAATTACTGAGCCTGCGCGTCTGGAGCCTGTGCTCCGCAACAAGAGAGGCCACGATAGTGAGAGGCCCGCGCACCGCGATGAAGAGTGGCCCCCGCTTGCCGCAACTGGAGAGGGCCCTCGTGCAGAAACGAAGACCCAACACAGCCATAAATAAATTTAAAAAAAAAAAAAAAAAGCAGATAATAGGCATGAGAAATTAGAATTCTCTGGAATAAATATATTTTAAAATTCCAAGGTATTATGCAGATTCTTTAGCCGTGAGATATGTTTCCATTTTATATTAGAATAGGATTCTCATAATAGGTTATTTTACTATTTGTAGTAACTAGCCCTTTTCACATGAATTTAAATCAGTCTGGCAATAAATATTATCCCAAGATTATTTTAGGACAAAATATCCCGCTTAGAGTTCAGCTGTGGGAAATGTGGAAGGTATCCACATCTGGAAGAGCACACACGCAGTATGGAAAGAAATTCTGAACACTGCGAGGAGGAGGCGTAGAAAATGCAGCAGGAGAGCCAAGGGCACTTGGAGGCCAAAGTGAAGAAACAGAGGGCTAGTCCCTCTTCAGTCTTGAGGGTTTTTTTTTTTTTTTTTCCATCTACTTAACAGATTTTGGTGCCAGAAGCAGCACTTAAAATCACAAAACTTTACAGAGTTTTACATTGGCATCCAAGGGAATCTGTTTGATTCTAATCCCCATCTCTGCTCTCTTTCAATGCTCATTTCAATCAAATGTTTCCCCTTTGAGAATCTTCATATAAACCCACGTACCTCACAGAGGCTCTTCATACCACCTGGAAAAATATGCTCTTCTAGTTTTCTGGAAAGGGCTTTAAGCTGTGACCAGGGACCAGAATAATTGGTTTTTACTCCTCATAGTGCCTTACAGCTTTATTTAACTGACCAAGGAGTAGGGAACATTGCCCATAAAAGCTGGACGCTAAAATGACTGAAAAGATAGAAATCAGAGGCAAAGTCACTGCTTCATCTTGACAGGCCTGTGCTAGTTTCATGATGGCCCTTTTGGGGTGAATTTTAGCCCAGAAAATGACCACTCTGATGAATCTAAGCCAGTTCCTTAGCAATAGTTTCTTCAGCTTGATAACTGCTTTGCTTCTTTATCTTACCCGTACAAACCCAGATTTCATGCTAAAACAAGAAAAAAAAGTTAAACTTTCTTTAAATGAACAGATCCTAACCAGTTCTCTACCTGCTCGTCCCTTGCCTTCCTTTTACCTCCATCTTTCACTAACCAGAGGTTTCTGCTCACTTTTAAAAATAACTTAGACCAATATATGAATTCAAAATATCTTAATTCTCAGCAAATCTTGCAATTTTCTCAATTAAAATAAATGACCTTTTCCATTGTGATGGAGGAAGGGCGTTACAGGCGTGTGGGAAAGAGGGCCTGTCTCTGAGTCCTGGTAGGAAGGAAAACATAATGAATTCCACCTCGCCAAGCCCTCCTAGAGAAGCACACCAGGGGCCAAGGCTGGCTCAGAAAACAAGGAGAAGGGACACCCAAGAGGGTGCTCTAAACCTCTAAATGTGGAGTGAGAAACACTCTGAGAAATCTCATCAAGTAGCAGGTTTGAAAAAAAAAAAAAAAAAAAAAGCTTCCTTGTAAAGTATTGGCTTTATATCCAGACTGTAGGGGCTTGTGTTTAATCTTGGCCTTTATAAGAGCTATTTAACTATTTATTTAGGAAAAAAAAGATATCCTTAGCATCAATATTTTGGCTAGGAACTTGGCTCCCACATAGAATTCATTCTCTTTGGTTGAGTTTTGGCAAAAATATGTGCAGCAAATGTAAAATAAGTAGCCAAAAGGATGTTCTCAGATCTCTAGCCTCATTTTCAAAAGTTTTTAAAAAAACTGCCCAGGAACAGCTTCCCTTGGATTTGAAAATAAATGCCATACTGTAAACTTCAGGGAAACATGTATTGTCACCCTTTTACTGGTCTAAAAAATCACTTTCAAGAAGTCTGGTGAAGCAAAACAAAACAAAACAAACGCCTTAGGTGCTCATTTCCTAATGAGTTCTTTACCAGCTAAGGGCCACTGACACTTTCAGCAAGGCTCATCATCAGTACATTCTGACAAAGGACCTAAGTTGATTTTTCTTACCCTGGATAATAAAGATCCGGAAACACAATGAAGGGGAAGACTGCAGATATAGATAACTTCAAGACTGTGAGATGGAATCAATCAAGAATTAATCAAACCAGGTGCTTGGGCAAAAAAGGATACATGGTCTCGATAACTGATCTTTGACAAAAACGACCTAGATAACTTCTGAGCTTCCCGGCAAGCCTAAGTCCAAATCTTCCAGCAGCTCATCTGTTTTGTTGTCACACAGACGTAGCCAGCTGGCTGCTGGGCTGGGGAATCTCTAGAGTTTATGACTCTCTTTGGGAACCTCTTGAATCCTCCTTTCATTCGACAAGGTGCCCTTTAGAAAATTATTTCTCTGTGGCACAAAACGCTCTGCCAAAAGATGAGTAATTTATTTCCTTGTAGTGTGTAATGTCTCGGCCAACATGATGCCGTTTCAGATGCTAACGGGTTTAAAGGTGGTTCATCTCTTTACCTTGGCGCCGATTCACCGTGTGTGTTATACATGTGATTATGGCCCAGCTTAACCGTCAGGAGGCTCCTAACCCATAATTTTATTTAATTTTCTTAGTTTACCAATAGGATTAAAATAATAATGATAAATATATTTCTATAAATGGTTTTTGCTGAATAAGGGTAAGACTAAATTTCCATTTATTCATTAAATGTACATTTACTAACAGTTTTTTTAAAAGGACATAGAGACTCACTTCCTAGAAACTTTGAAATAAAAAATTGAAAGGGCAGTAATTTGTTTTATTTTTTTTGCTCATGCTTTGTCACTTAATAATGTGCTTTTCTATTTTCATATATGCTATGTTATAAATCACTGATCTTAGGATTACACTGATCTTAGGAAAGTCATTAACTCTTCTAGGCCTGTTTCTTCATCTGTAAAATGGAGCGAATACCTTTTTTCTTGGGTACCTACTTTTCAGATTTGCTACAAGAATTATATCAGATCACAGATGTTATGTGAAAGGCTTTGTAAACCACAATGCACTATGCAAATATAAGTTATTTCTGTTGCTCTGGGTGTCTTAATGTTACTGAACGAATTAATGGCATACATGACCTTTGAGTAGACTGATGATACCCTTCTGTGTTCGCCATTGCAGCTTCTATTTGCACAACCATATGCTGCATGGTATTATGTTGCCATATATACATACAGAAGATGGGTTGATTACCCCCAAAACAATCAATATTGTTTCACATGCATGGAAAACTAAAGTTGAAGATTAAGCTCTCATTATGGGGCTAGACTTTAGATCCTGATGAACTTGTCAAGAGAGTTAAACCTCGCTATAATCACCAACTACAGCAATTTTTTTGCACACGAAGTGCCCTCTACCTGAAATAGTTTTCCCTCACTCCTACTCCTGCCTTTCACCTAGTTAATTCCTACTGATCCTTCAGATTTCAGCTTAGACATCATGTCTTCTGTCATGTGCACTCTCAACACCACCATGTACACTTTATACAGTGATGTATTTGATTAACCTTAGTCTCTCCTACTACAATATAAACTCCATGAGACAAAGGGGTCAAGTCATGTTTGTTTGCTGGAATAAAGAATATTAGAAAGAAGTCGACACAATGTAGTTCACCTAAGTTCAACATGCATTCACTGAATTGTTTCTTTAAACTGTCTAAATTCTACATGCTTCTCTTAATAAAACATATACTTTTAACAACAACCAAGTCTCTCATGGAAGATTCTGAAAATGATGCAAATAAAAACCATTAAATGACTTTCTATCGTGTCCTCTGAAGCTTTTGTACAAGCCTGGCCAGTAAGGAGTTGTTAGACTCTTCTAACAACTGCTCTGTATCACAAGTGCTCTGTATCACTGTCTTTTAATTTAAATTTCCTTTTTAGGAGATGTTTTTGATATCACTGGATGTGCAGAAATCTGCTCTGAATTTATATCATTTAAAATCAGCCTTAAAAGTCAGTGATTTATGAAGAACACTCACTCGATGATGGTTTACAACATTTTTCCCTCCTGAGAGAAGACCTATGCTGGGAAAAATAAAACATCCCAATTCTCATTAATGGAAACAGAGCTGAACAGACAACTGTAACTGTTGAAGGTTGCTGAAACTGCCAGGAAATTCTAAAAGCAAAAACAAGGTTGGGCTGGCAGATTAATGTGCCTTTCATATACAATCCTGAAATATAAAACCATGGAATTTTCTAATGTTAATGGACATTTTTGTCAATATTTGTCTAGGCACTTTTATGTTGTATATGATAGTAGAGATTAAAAAGAGGAAAACTCACTTTACAAAGCTGGATCCCAATGCAGAGGTATTCATATGTTACCTCTTCAGTTTCCAACTTGTGGAGGTGCACTTGAGGCTTATTATTTTATTCACTAAAGATAATGAGCCCACATAGTTCCTCTGTTATGGGAGAATGAATCTGAATAAAATTTGCTCAACTAATTAATGCATATTTATGCCGGAGGAGTCTCAGATTGAATTTAGGCCATCCCTAAAGCCCCTCCCTTCTTCATCCACCAATCCAGTTATTGATTTAACAAATAATTATTGAGCACCTTCTAAGTGACAGGTTTTTCTACAGGAGCTCATGAGCTAGTGGGAAACCTAGGAGGAGAAGCAAAACAGATACGTATGATACAAAGCAGTAAACACTCTCCTGCAGGTAAATACAGACTTTTCTTAGAACACACCTGTTGGGAGCTCCTACCTAGGCATCTCACCTGGTGAGAAGCACAAACCTGATTTCCAAACTTTCCATCCCAGCTCAGATTTGTTCAGTTTTAGTCAGCTCTTCCTTCCCCAGACACCTTCAAGTGTGTGACCAGTAGCTTCAGGTAAGCCAGTAATACTGCCCTGCTAAAAAAGATTCCAAACTTTGTCACCTCATTCCTACTGGAGTGTGGGCTTCATGGTGCTTCCAACATTAAGGAGTTTCATCAACAACACAGGGTATATCCAATGTCTTATAGAATGTTATTGAATTTTCAAAAAAATACTTTATGTTCACTTAAGCTTAAAAGTTAAATTCATCCTAAAAGGGAACCCTCCTACACTGTTGGTGGGAATGTAAGTTGGTGCAGCCACTATGGAAAACAGTATGGAGGTTCCTCAGAAAACTGAAAATAGAATTACCATATGATCCAGCAATCCCACTCCTGGGCATATACCCAGACAAAACTATAATTCAAAAAGATATATGCACTCCTATGTTCATAGCAGGACTATTCACAATAGCCAAACATGGAAACAACCTAAATGTCCATCAACAGAGGAATGGATGAAGAAGATGTGGTACATATACACAATGGAATACTACTCAGCCATAAAAAAGAACGAAATAATGCCATTTGCAGCAACATGGATGCAACTAGAGATTATCATACTATGTGAAATAAGTCAGAAGGAGAAAGACAAAAACCATATGATATCACCTATACGTGGAATTTAAAACACGACACAAATGAACCTATCTACAAAACAGAAACTGACTTACAGACATAGGGATCAGTCTTGTGGTTGCCAAAGGGGAGAGTGGGGAGGGAGAGGGATGGACTGGGAATTTGGGGTTGGTAGATGCAAACTATAACATCTAGAATGGATAAACAACAAGGTCCTACTGTATAGCACAGGGAACTATATCCAGTCTCTTGGGATAAATCATAATGGAAAAGAATATTAAAAAAAGAATGTCTGTATGTGGATAACTGAGTCACTTTGCTGTGCAGCAGAGATTGGCACAACATTGTAAATCAATTATACTTCAATAAAAAAAATTTTTTTTTAAGTTAAATTCATCCTACAGTACACTAGGGTAAGTGTTACGGAATCTGAAGCATGACAGTAAGCTCCTTGAAGGAAGCCTTGTATTTCTAAACAGAGCAAGCCATTTGTTAGATTGTTGAATTGACTGCCATATCTTATGAAAAAATAAGCATTTCTGAAATAGATTGTTGGTATTTTTTCTGAAATCCAAGGAACCAAGGAATCAAAGTGAATTGCTTTGTCCCTGCGCAGAGTCTAAAGATTCTTCTGGCCAAGAGCACTACACCCACATGGTTCCATGGAGAGCACCAACACTCAGCAAAACTGTAAAGAAAGCAAACGTTATCTGTGCCTCTCTTTACACTTCCCCTTGGGCACCTCCTTGCCCATATCCACTCATGCAACAAGATATATTTATTGAGCACCTACTATATTCCAGGCATAGTTCTAGGTGGTTGGTATACATATCACTGAAAACAAATAAACAAACCGACGTTCTACCTCTTCTCTCCACTCAAGGCCTTTTTCACGAGTACCCACCCTGTGCCTGGAACTGTGCTCAGCACTTGGGACAATGACTTAGAAACTTAGCATGGCATCTGTCCAACAGTGAAGCTCTTTGCAAATATGGTAAAATTAGAAAGGGAAAATGGTGCGGTTACCATTTATCTTACCTTGTAAAGAATTGAAGATGGAGAAAAGGTACATGAAAGGGACATTCAAAGGTCCCCAGGCAAAGAAAGCAAACCCCCACGTCATGCCCAGTAGAAATGTCAGGCTGACCACACTGCGCAGGTTCCTTAGAACTTCTTCACGTAGCGTCCGGCTGCTCCTCTTGCCGTTCCTCCCGCAGATCTGCACCATCACCACAATGAACATGGCGACATTCAGGAAAAACATGAGTCCAAAATACCCGGCACAGGTCACATAAAATACGACAGGATCTTTAATCCAACAGCTTAAAGGAGAAGAGACAAGAAAGAATGAGATTTATCATCATGCCCTGTTTACCTAAAAGACTCCTCCTGGCTTAGTTTGGGCTTCTGCAGATTTCATAGCTGGGCCTTCCTCAAATGCCTTTAGAAAGTCACTTCGTTTTCTTGGGCCTCAGTTTCTTCCTCAATGTTTACATAGTTTTTTTGTTTTTGTTTTTGCTTTGTTTTGGATAGTCATCCTCTTAATACCTAGCTATTTAAGTCAACAGTTAAGAAAACAAGGTGGTCTCCTGAACTCTGACTTGGCATGAAGACACTCTGTTTGGCTCACCCCAAACCATGTGTACCCCCTTTCCCTTATGCGCCTGCACTCCTGAGGGTGGGAAACTTTCTCAATCTCCGTTGTATTTAAAGGAGGGCCATGTGGACATGGTTCTACAAAATGATAATGGAAGCAGAGTCTGCTAAGGGATTTTTGACACCTATTCTTGACAGACTCAACTGGCAAAGCCCTTATTCCTTCTTTCTGCTTCAAACATGAATGCAAGCTCTGCAGCTGTAGTCATCATCTTATATGGAGGAAAGAAAGGCCAAGAGAGCTGCAGAATTGCTGGCCCTAACATTTTCAGCCATAAAATTAATGCCAGTTGTTGCCTTCTTCCAAACCTTATCATGTCTTATCATGTGAGAAGAGTAAATCCTACTTATTTAAGACACACATAATTGTGGATTCCTTTACTGTGGACAAAATAATTCCTATTAATATAATTGGCTTAGTTGAGGCGAGACCTTATTGTAGAACTCTGATATTCTTATGCTGACACTTCTCATGCACAATTAAAAGGCTTACATCAATCATAACATCCTTATGAGATCAGGAAGGATATACTTGATATTCAGAATGATATAGATCGGAAAATAGATGAAAGTAATTTTAAAGGGAACTAAGAGTAAAATTAAAATACTGCAATTTGTAGATGCCCCAGTGCCTAACTAATACTATGGAAGTTCTTAGGTACCAAAAAAAATCAGAAGAATTATTTAAGACAATTAAATTAATCTTAAAATTCTAATGTAAATGGTCATCATTTTGGTTGTGTCTTTCACGGTGGAACACAACCTTCACAAAGGCAAAGCTGTCTTGAACATCTTTGAGTCTTATAACCTGATTCCTGGCATATAGTAAATGCTCAATTAATGAAAGTTGTTGATGGCACAACAATTTAATAAGTCGTACTTTAAAGTCCTATAAGAGTTGACTCACATACTTTTTAAGTTCCCTTATTTAGAACATATGTATTGACTTTTACTTTTAATATATCTTATTTTAAAGGTTCCCAAAATGACACTGCTTGTCCCTGGAGCTAATCTTTCTTTCCATATGGAAGTTCCCCTAGAATCTGAAATTCCTGACCTAGATGCTTTATTTCCCACTAGTTCTCGTGGGGGCTTTTGACTGCTACTTTGGAAATATAAATGGGAAGGCCAGGAGGAATGGAACAGGATTGGATACTGACTGGATATAAAATTTTTATCCATCCATGAAATGTGCACAGAAATGTGGCATCACAGTCAGGAGTAAGCTCTTTATTCATTCAGTAATTCAGTCAATCAACAAATAATAATATTGAGTACCATGTACTACATAAAATACAAGAGAACTAATTGCCAAAACTGAATAGTTTAAAAATCTTAGCTTCAGTGATCTCACAGTCTGAAGGGAATTTTCCAAATTATTCAAGATCCATTCTCTCCACTTCCACACAACACTCATATTGGCATTGAATCCTTCACTGTCCGATGCTGCTACTTAACTCTCTCGAAGATGTGTGTGGTTTAAGGAGGTGGGAGAATCACAGAATCTCCTCAGATAGAATAGGTCTTCTGTGTCTAGAAGACAGTATCTTACACTTCTTCTGAATTCCCCCAGATGAGAAAGCACAACATTAATATGGAAAAGCAGCTCACACAGTTCAGAGCATTCGACTGAATTCATCTGTGGTGTAGCAGAGACCTTGGCAAAGACATACAAATACACTTCAACCTTCCAAAATAGAAGCTCACTCACTATTGGGATGGAAACTCACATTAAACTTCAGCAAACAGAGGATATATACTCATCACAAATAAATTCCCAACAAGCTTTTATTACTTACAATTCATCACCTTGTTCTTTTCCATAACTCTCTTTTCCATAAACTTCATTTTGGTTTCTGCTTGCTAGAACAATGGACACAACTAAGGCAGGCAGACCTGTTATAACAAGACCATGATAGAAACAACTTTTCTGAAGCATCTGAAAACTGCTTTATAAGACTGATAATGGCAAGGGGGAAAAAAGAAAGAAAACACTCCATATCATAGAATCAAATTTCTTAGAACAGGCAACTTGGTTAAAAACAACAATAAAATCCCTTTTGTGGTGTGAAACATCCAACTTTAATTAGAAGCAATCTAAACCTACTCTTAAATGACAGATATTTAAATATTCTGTTTGCTTACTGGTACCCACTAGAGTACCAGGACCTGATTTATACTGTATGCTGCACCAGAAAATGTAGTTTCATTAATGACACCTGTCAGACTGCCTGAGTTCAGGTAAGAAGGTAACTACAGCTTCATTTTGCCCCTTTCTATAGAAGGAAAAGTCTTTAGAAAAAGTTGGGGGGAAAACAATGGGGACAGAAAGTCTTTATAGTCTTCTCTTTTCTCTCAAGAGAACCAATATAGTATTTCCATGTATGTTTCAGTGGGGAAACGCTACACCACCTGAATTCCCTGAAAGATGCTTTCATTGCCTCCTAAGGTGGTACTGAACACCTTGGAAACATCTCATTTCTACATTGCTATCTGAAAAAGAGATTTGTGAGAAAGCTCGAAAATGCCTGGCCCAATACAAAACCCAGATAAAGGAGCCCAGTTAGAAGACTGCAAACAGGCTAACGCAGCCGTCCATGCGTGGCTGAGGAATCATGGTAAGAAGCTCAAAGCAAGAATTCTGTCAGTATTCTGGTTGCACACACAAAAATAACCTTCTTGCTCAGGTTTCCAAGACATGGGCATGTGTTTAGGGTGAGTAGAGTTAGTTCCGAGTCTGAGCTGGCCTTTCTATTTTGAAATATAATAGAAATGCACCACTGTCTGCCAGCTGCTTCTTCAGACTTGGGTGGGCTGGCTCTGGACACAGGAAATAAGGTGGTGGTGACTCAGGAGAGCAAGGGTTTTTTCCCTTTACTCCTGACTTTAGTGAGGAATGTTGAACAGTTTTTAAAAACACCGTTCTGAGGAAGCCCCTTCCTTAGGTTATGTATATCAAATCCACATCATTCACTATTTTGAAGTTTCTTTTAGCAGTGCTATTCTTTCAAAATAGGATTTTCCTATGAGAACCTAGTGATTTCCATGATGGAAAAAAAGAAAACATAATTTAGGAGGCTTACCCCAGCCAATGATGCAGAATTTCAGTATGTATCGGCGAATGTAAGTGTTAAATACTTTAACCAGGGCAATGTACATATGAATCGCTTCTAGCCCCATCCAGGTAAAGGTAGCTAGAAGGAAGAAATGCAGCAGGGCTGCAATGGCCGTGCAAAGTCCATCCACATGAAATGAGGTGATCCAGCCGTCCAGGAGGAAGAGGAGATTCAGGAACAGCAGGGCTGTACTCAGGTTCATCAAGATTTTGGAGGGATAATCCCTTCGTAATTTTCTAAAAAAAGGACAAAAGAAAGATATATGAGAATAATATTGTAAATAAATCTTTTAAGCACAGGCAGTAAATTCGTATCTTATACAGCTCTGCAATAGCCTAGGTAGTACCATCTTTATGACATGGTTCCACTAGGAGGAGGGCTAAAGATATAGGAGTATTTGGCAAATTATAAAGACTTTTTAAATACTAATTTTATTTCAAAACTGTTTCCAAAATTTCTGATTGGTTACAACAGATTGATTTTTTTAATCCAGGAAAAATTTTAGATTTATAAAAAACGATACTTTTGTTAAAAAACAATTTCCCTAAAATTTGTTGATGTTTCTTGATTTTTAATAAGGTCAGGATCCTTTTTTTAAAAACATTTCCTGTTTCAAAACCAATTTTATAAGATTTGTGAAGCAAATGTTTTCATCTTTTACCATGTAAAAAGCATTTCATACAATTGTTATTTACTTAAATGCTAAGCATCTCTAACAGGCTTAAATACATTTTATCAATAGAAATATAGTAACTATAAATTAAGATTCTAAAGGTGGGAAATTCGTGATATATCTTATGAGAAATCTGAACATTAAAACTGAACCACTGTAGGTGATTCACAAAAGTGTATATGTGTTTTTAAAAGCTGAGGCAATTCTGTTATTCACATTCTGGGACAGTTAGCTCTGGATTTGGCAGATAGAAAAAAAAAAAAATACTTACTCAAAAGCAACATA
Organism: Balaenoptera physalus; assembly: GCF_965194825.1. Taxonomy (NCBI): domain Eukaryota; kingdom Metazoa; phylum Chordata; class Mammalia; order Artiodactyla; family Balaenopteridae; genus Balaenoptera; species Balaenoptera physalus. Next base: position 22,493,652 of record NC_138888.1, read on the forward strand.
TGTCAGGAGGGTAGCTGCTGAAAAAATAGCAGATATTCCACACCCAATATTGGTAATGAAGGTGAGAACTTTAGTGTTTTTTCCATCCAACTGTGAGGCAGTTCCTTGAAGGTCCTACCAAAAACATGAGAAGCAGTTGTAAGAATCTCTCTTTTCATGAGAACGGTGTTTTGTTTTATTAGAAAGTTCACTGATAGCACTTAGAATCTCAGCTCAATCTTAGGGGCTAAAAACAACAGTGTGAATCAGGACACGCGTACCTCGTTTCATTGTGCTTCCCTTCACTGTACTTCGCAGATACTGCATCTTTTGCAAACTGAAGGTTTGTGGCAACTCTGAGTTGAGCCATTTTTCTAACAGCATTTGCTCACTTTGGGTCTCTGTGTCATACTCTGGTAATTTTCACAATGTTTCAAACTTTTTCATGATTGTTATATTTGTTATGGTGACCTGTGATCAGTGACCTTTGATGTTACTGCTATGATTCACTGAAGCTCAGATGACGGTTAGCATTTTTTAGAGCAATAAAAATTTTTTAATTAAGGTATCTACATTGTTTTTTTAGAGATAATGCTATTGCATATTAACAGGCTATAGTATAGTATAAACATAACTTTTATATGCACTGGGAAGCCCCAAAATTCGTGTGACTCATTTTCTCTCAATATTTGCTTTATTGCAGTGGTCTGGAACTGAACCCACAAAAAAATCTTTGAGGTATGCCTGTACTGGAATTTCCGTTTATTGCACTCTTGAGGATCACTCCATGAAACAAAAATGTAGCATTATTTGAGAGAGTTGCACATGTTTTTTTTATCATTACCCTGTTACCCAAGCTCTTTGCACACCAGTATAACTGGAAGAGCAAAACCACTGGGGGCCTAACAAACTGGAGAGGAGGTCATTATCTTGCATAATAAATGACCAGACCCTTCCTATCATTTGCAAGGCGGGGGACACAAGTGAAAATGGAGGCCACCGTGGCCCACGTGACCAAGCCTTTAGGTGGGCCCTGGGTTCTTTGATTGGTAGGCAGGGGCTCAGCCGAGACAGCCAGAGGCTGGGGCTGGTGTGCGGCTGCCCGGTCAGGGAATAGCGCTGAGGCTCTTACTGTGGTCATTTCAGAGCTAGGTAGGTATCAGGTGGGGTGGTCTGTTTTTTTTTTTTTCATAAATAAGCCACCAAGAGTTTGGGGGTCATAGTTTTTTGATACCTATAGACCTGAAAGGGTGCCACTTAAAAGTGTTAGGGGTTGTTGTGAGGGGAAAATGTAAACATTTTCTAGCATGTGAATACGAAGCCTTAATTTTAATTTCACTGTGCAGAGGGAGGCAGGCTTGCAAAGTCCAGGCCTGGTAGGAAAATCTTTCTTTTCTTCCTTAAATGTAGAATTGGGTTAGGGATAAATCTTGAATGAAGACCAACCACTCAAGCCTTGGTTGGAGGAGAAAGGCATCTCCATTATGCAGCTGTTTGAAAACAGAGCCTTCTTGGAGAAGGGACATATTCCAAAAGGAATATCTGGTTTAAACTTTTAGGTCTTAAACTATGAAAAAAAGTTTGTGTTATAAGTTTTCATTCTATAATGTTAACTTTCTTTACTTTTCACCAAAATGTCAATAAAATCTGCTACTGACACAAAGACCTCCATATCTGTATGAGTGTATGTGTGTGAAATCATGAGATGGGGCTCAGTTCCAGGTTTGGCTGAGGAGCAGGTAACAGGTTCTCTGTAACACCAAGAAATGCACAAAGTGATCGAATTTATCTAGTGGGAGCAGAGACTCAGGTCAGAGAGGACCGTCCCTATCCTCCTCTCCCAGGAATCCCTCAAAACACTGGGAGGAAGTGGGACTCCCATGGCACACGGGATGGGGTTTGAGTCAGTGCCACTTGACTCACTGGTAGCTTTCACCCCGACCAAAATTTTGGTTACTGCAGGATTTGATGAGGTCAGAGAAATATCTTGGGAACCTCCAAAGGACCTGTCATTACCTCTTGAGAAACCTATGGCTCGCATTTAGATGAGGCAGTATACTTGCAAGTCACAACTAAAGCCACAATTTAAAATGTAAATTGAAAAAAATAATGCTGCTCACGGTTATACATTTACACACAGTTCTCATGCTGTTTTATACTTTTAGAGAATGAAGAATATGAAAATATTTATTCCTCTGATTTAGCCAACATGAGAATGTACTAATGTTAAAAATAAGAAAATCAGTTTTACTACAAATAAATGTAGCAGAGGATATGAAATTTTTCATACATTTGTAGATTAGAAGATATAATTATGAATCTGGGGTATGTTTTTAAATTTCTCATATGGTGAATGTGTCATGGGGCAAGGTAGACTCTGGGAATATCTTACACAAGTGAATACAGAGTTTATACATCAAGAAGGACTCTTAACAAGGCTGTGGTGGTCTGGAAAAGCTGAAAGGATATGGGCACATCACCAGAAAAGATAAATTCTGGGAAGTTTTTCTTCCAGAAGTTTAGAATCTTATAAAAGCAGCCGAAGTGGAAATGGAAAAGTAGCACTGAAAAATGCACATATCCATATACATGTAAAACTAATTATTTAATCAAATGACAACAGAAAAAGTAATATATAATTACAAATTCATAACAAAATTTAAACAATATTTGGAAAAACTAACCATTCAAAGTAACAGGAAGCCAGACTTTGGTTACTTATAGGTCATCTCTGAATAGTGACTGTTACTGTTATCTATTTATCTAATATTAGACTTACGATACACACAATCATGCTCAAACACACATGCAGTTGAAATAATTCAATGAATTAAGCTAAAGCTTACATACCTGAAAGATTAATGATGCAAAAGAAGCGTTTTATGAAAGAATGATGCTGTCACTTTTCAGAAAAAAGAGAATATGGAAGAAAACTGAGGGTTTTATTTTTAATTACTTAGGGAAAACATGCTATAGTTTAATTGTTCATTTTCATGGTCTGGCAGTAAATGAAAAACATTTATATTTTGGGAAAGTTAAGTTATTTTTTATGACTGTCCTCTTTTTTCCCCCCAGCTTTATTGATATATAATTGGTAAAGAAACAATTGCACATAATTAATGTATATAATTTGGTGAGTTTGAACTTATGTATACACTTGTGTTAACATCACCACAATCCAGGTTATAAATATATCCATCGCCTCCACAAGTTTCCTGTGTTCCTTTTTCATTTGCTTTGTTTCTGAGGTAAGAACACTTAACATGAAATCTACCCTCCTAACAAATTTTTAAGTCTACAATACTGTATTATTAACTATTTTATATAGCAGATCTCTGGAACTTACTCCCCTTGTATAACTGTAACTTTATATACTCATTAAACAACTTCCCATATATCCCTCCCCCCATCCCCTGGTAACCATCGTTCTATTGTCTACTTCTATACCTTTGACTATTTTAGATGCCTCAATAAGAGGAATCAGGCAGTTTTTGTATGACTGTCCTCTTTTTAAATGACTTGGTCTTATCCCTCAGAGCTTTAAGGACTGGATTGTCAGGAAAATTACAACGTGCACGGTTGCTATATGACAATGGCCATTTACATAGGCCAGGTAGATCCATGAGCCAATCACTGCATCCCACAGTTCCTCGCTGCTTCCTTCCGGTCCCAC